>NC_134718.1:32069099-32372129 GCF_049634645.1 Pelodiscus sinensis | reverse complement strand
GTTTCAAAGTCCAGCTAATTACAAAGGACTGATGGTTTCCCAGTTCTCAAATAGACTTTTCCTCAGGGTGGGAACCCATTTGTCACCACCTCCCATGGAAAAATACCAGGTTCAAGATGGATTCCAGTATCAGGTGGCAGGGTCACATGTCTTTCTAGGACCAATCTCAGTGTGAGCTTACAGGAAAAACAAGACTATTCATGGGGCGTTGGTTTGAGTACCAAGTCATTAAGATCCAGAGCATCGGTGATGGCCCTCATTAGCACAATTAGAACTACAAACAGACCCACTCTTCATATTTCTAATTTCACATACAAGAATGATACATGCACAAAAGTAAGACAGATTCAACAGATTGTAACTTTAAAATCGATATGTTACACAACCGGTTATGCATATTCATACCCATAATTCAATTTTCATAAAGCATCGGGGCGGGGCATGACAACAGGTTCTATACCAGAGGTTTTCAAACTTCATTGCCCCCTTCTGACAACAAAAATTTCTACATGACCTCAGGAGCAAGGGACTAATCTGAGCCTGCCTGAATTCCACTGCTCTGGGTGCGGTGGGGCCCAAAGCCAAAGCTCCGGGGCTTCAGTCCTAGACAGGGGGCCTGTAGCTGGAGCCCTGCCACCCAAAGCAGGTGAAGGTCTGCCGAAGCTGAAGGTTTGAGGCTTGGGCTTTGGCCCCAGATCCCAGCAAGTCTAATGACAGTCCTGGTAACCCCATTGAAACTGGGGTCTCAACCCCCTGTTGGGGCCTAGAGCAGTGCAGGGCCTGGGGTAACTCTCCCAGTGCCTCAGGTGTGGGGCCTTGACAATCCCCCTGCTGCAGGGCCCACCTCTGCTCCACTGCAGCCCATTCCCATTCCACGCCTTCTCTCAAGCCTTGTCCCTGATCCACCCCATAGCCTGGAACTCCCTCCCTCAAGCAGTGGGAGAAGGACGATTTTCAGGGACCTTGGCGTAGGGTGGCAGCAGGGGTCAGCCCCCCGCCCTGTACTCATCCTGGTGCGGGAGCTGCAGTGACTTGGCAGCCTGCTCCACTCTGCCTCGCTGCCCTCTCCCAGCCCACTGCGCTCTGCTTCTTCATGGTGGTGACAGTCAGCGGAGCACCCTGGAGCCATGTTGCTCCAGCTTCAAATGCCACAGTGTATGTGTATGGGGGAGGGGGCATGGCAGCCCCTGCTGCTGCTCCACACCAAGCCTTTAGTAATACCCCAGGCTGCCATGGGCTCCCTCCACAGGATGGCTGAGGCAGCTGCCATGGGACCCCCCCAAAGCATGGGACCTGGGGTGGCCACATCTAATCATCCTATGGATGAGATGGCTCTGGTTGGATAATTGCTATTCTATACTAGGGATGTTAAAATGCATGTAACTAAGTAACCATGTAAATGCTGAACATTTCAGCAGTTACACGCGGGATGGCACTTGGCTCCCCGGGAGCTGGTGCGCATGGGGAGCTTGCTCTTAAACCAGCTCCCCATGCTTACTGGCTCCCGCCTGTCCCTTTGTACTGCTGCCTCTGGAAAGCTGGCTCCCTGCGCATACTAGGAGCCTGTGTGTAACCACGAATGTATCGATGAGCCCAGACTCATTGGTTAACCATGTACATAGTTACATTTTCACATCCCTGTTCTATACAAAACAGCTACGTCTACATTGGCCCCTTCTCCGGAAGAGGCATGTTAATTTCCAACTTCAGAATAGGGAAATCCGCGGGGGATTTAAATATCCCCCGCGGGATTTAAATAAACATGTCCGACGCTTTTTTTCCGGCTTGGGGAAAAGCCGGAAAAAAGCGTCTAGACTGGCGCGATCCTCCGGAATAAAGCCCTTTTCCTACCTGAAAGTAGGAATAAGAGATCCTCCGGAAAAGGGCTTTATTCCGGAGGATCGCGCCAGTCTAGACGCTTTTTTCCGGCTTTTCCCCAAGCCGGAAAAAAAGCGGCGGACATGTTTATTTAAATCCCGCGGGGGATATTTAAATCCCCCGCGGATTTCCCTATTCTGAAGTTGGAAATTAACATGCCTCTTCCGGAGAAGGGGCCAATGTAGACGTAGCCAACCGGTTCCTGAAAAGCAGTCCCATAAAGCAATGCTACATTCACCTTACAAAAAGGTGGGTTCCCCAAGCCACACATTTCAGCTAGGATTGTTTATATGATTTTATGTTACACACATCTTCCCATGTCAGTAAAAATCCAACCCCTCCGTTTGTTCCACTTCCCCAGCTTGTTGTTCTCTTCTTTATCTTGGTTTTGGATACTAGCATGTCAGATACTGAGCTATGAAGGTACTTCCTTAGCATGACTGTATCTTGATTGCGACCTGTTTCCTATCTGCTTGTGCCAAATGCCTACCTCATCAAATGCAAAGTATTATGGGGTACTTAGCATAAGGGCCAACTTAGGCTCTATCACTATTACAGTATTTGTGCTTAATCCATTCTAATATACTAATGGAGCATTTTACTGCAGTAGTCATCCTCACTCTTCTTTCTGGGTGTGTGGCATGGTACCACCAATGCTGCCTTAAGAAGATTCTCTGTAGAAAGATGATCACACCAATGCTAGTGTTCTCTCAGCTAATATCATCAGTGTTAAAGCAAAGATTATGAAACATCCACTTTGCTGGGCATATATTAGTCAACAGTCTAAAGCAGCATCCCCATTGTCCATTCTGGACTGGACCAGAGGAAGGTAGCGTAAGAGATATCAGCATAGACTGTATTATGTGTGCGCTTTCCAAAGAGTTAAAAAATCACAAATGGCCCTGAAGGGGATGCTCACAGGAAATTACAGGTGCTATCTCGATTGATTAGTACTTATTTTACTAGCATTTCAACAGTCAAAGGACTTATAGAAGAAAACACAATGTATCACAGCCATTAGATTGAGTTATAGAACACAGTATCCGTGCTAAACTTGATGGAATATTAGAGGGAAAAACTGAAAATTAACACTACCCTCCTGCATCCTCCAAATGATGAAAAATTAATTTGGATCAATAACTGGTAGTTGCTGAAGCATGCAGATGGCAGAATCTTTCCATAGGTAATTTATTTTATTAGCTGATATATCAACTATCGCCATGGCAGCTAGGCCCATTATATTAGAACCCAAACACAAATATTTGTTAATAATTGCATTCTCTTCAAATGGCTGCACTCACACTGGCACTGCAGACTGTAATACCACGTGTCCAGCCTTTCAGGGTGCATTGCAGAATAGTCTTAGTTCTCAGTAACCCCACGAGGGAGTTGAGGACATTATTTGGGGCCTTGTCACAGGTTTGGCTGCCATTTGTCATTATTGTCCACTCCAGTGACACTTGGTACATAGCATGATGCCATTTCTGCTCTATTGCACTAAACAGCTTCAGGCAGGATTATTTCTCATTTCTTCTTGATGCAAAGTCTTATTAATTATTTCCAATCTCTTACAGAATTACCTTCCTTGGGCTCCCTTGTATTTTGGGCACTAGCAAAGAAGACGTCTGTTTCCTCTCCAAGTTTCCCACAGTATTTTGTATCTCTTGTTTCCAGCTCTTCTTTATGGTCACTGATTCATGGACTTCAGTGTTATTCCCAAACTACCCAAGTTATCCATCAGAACACTAACAAACTAAACTAAAACTGGACCTCACGTCTTGAGGTATGTTGCATAATCTTTGGTTTCTTAGGTTATTTCTTAGCTGAAAATGATTTTGAATGAATAAGATCAATTGAAACAAACAACTAGCATTTTAATTCAGAACCATTACAACAGGCCTGACCTGGGGGAGGGCTGAGGAGGAGGCTTGTAATCTGTAAATGTTGGGGCTATTTATTTTGCAGGAGGAGAAAGCCAAATTGTACCTGTCACAATTATCTGCTGGAAACTCCATGAGGGCATCGGATGGAATCTTCCAAAGCATCTGGCTAACAAAGGGGAATGAGCTAGACCCTAGAAGTACAGGGCTCAAGCACCATGACAGGACATGACAGATAATCAAGTGTTACCATAGTTATTGTCAGGATGTAAAATTCAGCTAGTGTTGTTTGGAGCAGAGCTCCGGTAAATATTTTCAACCTCCCTGGAGTTTTTATAGCATGGGAGGAGGGAGGACAAAGAGCCTGGGGGGCTCCAGGAAATACTCCATGAGAATTTAGCCCTGATTATTGTTCTGTTTGTTCAGTGAGGAACTTCCATTTCTCGGGCAACAACCTACTAACAGTTATGTCCATGGTTAAACATGGAGAGGTCTAGATTAAGGTTAGGTACTCTCTGCTCTACAGTAATCTCTATGCCAATGTGCATGTAAAGACAAGATATTTGGGTGTCAATGGTAGGGATTAAACCATTCAATGGGATCATAGAAGTATCAGTCTTTTTCTGCATTTCCTTTATATTATTAGTACCCCGTCCTATATATCCATTACCAACTGATGCATGGTACTTCCATGGCTGAAGATTTTTATTTTTGGTTCACCATTTTCATTCTATTACTCATAGGAGCTGTCAGACCGTTGGTTAGTATCTGATGGAGGACATGTACCTCCTGGGATAACTTATTGCTGCTGCTGCTAATTTAGATTTTTCTCAGGGTGTGTCTAGACAGCACCCTTCTGTCAGAATAAGGTACACAATTCGCACTATGCAAATTGCATCATTTATTCCGAGTCTAAGTTGAAAGCTTATTTTGAAATTTGGTGCTGTCTACACAGTTCAAATTAAGGCAATATTCTGACAAATCCCTTAACCCTTGTGGAATGAGGGTTACAGGGATGCCAGAATAGCATGCCCACTATTTTGGGAAATAGCGGGCGCTTTTAAAGACATGGCGTTGCTATTTCGGGATACTTCCGGTATCTCGAAAGAGCAACGTAGTCTAGACGTACCCCCAGAGAAACAATCTGTAGCAGAATATGAAAATCATTGGTCCTTATTTCAGATAGGCAAAGGCAAAGTGATAGGACTTGTTAAAGAGAAAATTCCTCTTGCTGTCTACCAATTGGCCAAGAATAATTTTCCCCATCTAAACTTGGTGCCTTTCTCTTTCATCTCATGTTTTCCTGAACTAACCTTCATGTTCTTTAAAATAAATCAATAACACTTTAAGATTGGCATGCACTTGGATTCACTCTCAGTCAGAGTACTGAAATGAATAACACAAAGAGCATCAGGGCATTTTCTTGCCTATCTAACAGGGAACCTGGAGACGTGGCAGGAGTGGTAGGGGGTGAGAGAGAGGAGATGGGAATTAATGCAGTCCTGGGCTGGATTCAAATTAAACGATCAGCTTCCACTCCAGTGTGCCAGGCTTATAGCTCATTAGAATGCTGCTGTACTTCAGTTCTCCCCATATATGCTATTTGAATAGCAGACTCTAATGCACAGAATTCAGTAGCTGGACTCTGACAAACTCGTTTATGGAGGGAACAGATGCAGCATGGTATTAACAAGAACAATCCTGATGAGTGGCTTGAACTCAATTCCTACATTCCTGCTAACAATTCTTATGCTCATCCTGGAGGCGCCTCCTGGGAGGCCCACAGCTATGTGCTGGGAGTAGCAGGCTTGGCCTAGCACTCAGGCTTCTCTAAAACCAGTACTCTTGAAACAGGGTATGTTCCTTTTTAACCAATGCTGGGATGACACCAAATCCATTTTGCCTTCTACCTTCCTCCCTTAGGGGCAACTTCTTTGATCACCAATTGCAAACCTTCACCAGCCAACATGATAAAGAGCAAGATTAGGCACAAAGTCATGTAAATTCCAAATAGGGTTTGGATTAATGGCACAGAGCAAAATGTCAGTATTATTTCATTGGACCATAGAATCTGCTTAACAATGTTGTCCTGGCAGCAGCAGCTTACAAGTACTGTAAGTGCCTTTAAGTGCCTGAATGAATTGAGAAACCTGATTTACTGTAAAGAAGCCTACTGAATATTAAACTTGACATTGGCTCTGCCACAGCATGAATTCCTCTTTGTGAGGTGAGGAAAGTTTTAAAAAGTCCTGTGAAAATCGGGGCACTGGGAGTTAGGAAATAAAAAGTATGTTTGCCATCAAAATGCTTCTCCACAGCAGAGCAAAACACAGCAGGGTTCACACTGCCTCAGTTTCAGTGGGACACTGGCTTTTCAGGCCAGCATTTCACCAAAACAGGCCCAGAATAAGAGCCTTTTAAAGAGAGGGAGCAGTGTTATGAAGCAATTCCTCTAGACTGGCATAAGGTACACGATTCCAGACACACTGTGGCTATGAATCTCATTTCCTCCTGCTTGCCAAAGTTTGCTTTTAATCCAGACCTAGGGCTAGGAGGTCACTGCAGTCATGTATAAACTGACTGGCTACTTCTACACTGGTGGCTTCTTGCGCAAGAACAGTTGTTCTTGTGCACAAACTTGCCGGGTGTCTACACTGCACGCGCTCTTGTGGAAGACTTTTTGTGCAAGAACTCTTCCGCAAAACAGTTCTTGTGCAAGAAGCTGCCAGTGTTGACGTAGCCACTGTATTTCCAATGTTTGAATTCTCTCCCTATGGATCAGGACTTAAATTCTCATTAAATATTTTCCAGAGCCCTGGGGTTTGGGGCTTCAGCCTCATAGAAAGAGCTGGGACATGGGGCTTCAGCCCCACAGCATGTGCCTGGACTCAGGGCTTCAGTCCCATGGGGCATGCCAGGGCTTCATCCCCATGGCTGGCATTGGGGCTTGCAACTTCGGCCCTGAGGGGCACACTGGAGCTCTGCTCTGGACTGCTCAACTATGCAGAGAGTGAGCTACAAATTGCAAAGCAGTGCTAATATGCTAGCATTGCTACACCGCTTTTGCTCTCAGTCTATAGTCTGGATAAGCAACTGATGAGTAGGGGAAAGGATGAAAAGACAGAGTTTGCCTTAATTATAGTTAAGAAAAAAGGCTTTCTACCACCAGTCTTTTCCCCATTTTTCCTACTTTCATCTATTTCCCTCATTACAATGTGTGGGATTATTTGGATCAGCTCTCATCACAGCCAGATGGAAGGAAGCTGGTCTTCTTCAACTAATGTGCTTCCTTGTAAACAAAACCAGCTCTTTTCTAATCATACTAGTGGTGCCCTTTCAACATTTTCTTTCTGAGAAATTGTGCTTACAAATGATTATTTAATGAGATCCGTGCAGTAATTCATTTAATCACAATCCCAAACAGTGAGAAGTCAGCACTGGATGACAGCATTTCTTCTTCATGCTTGATAATTACTGTTCATTGCAAACACAGGGAATACAGAAATATTGAAGGCTATTGCTTGTTGTGGCATAGAAAAAGAGCTGCATTCAAGTGAGTAGTTACTTATGGGGAAAGGAATATCCACATACTGTGCCAATACCCTCATGGCTTAATACCAAGGGGAAAGACTGTCTTGAAGTTAAAGCACTAGACTGCCATTCCAGGATTGTGGGGTCAATTCCTGGCTCTGCCATAGCCTTCCTGTCTGGTCTTGGGCAAGTCTTTGGTCTCTCTAGCCTCCAGTTGTAAAATATTTCTTTTGTCTATTTACAGTAAAACCTGTGTTATCTGGCATGCTTGGGGATTAAGTCATGCCAGTTTTCTAAAAATTTAGGGTATCTGAGGCGGGGGGGTAGGAGCCATGCGGGGCCTACAAGGGGGCAGGAGCAGTGCAGGGGCCATGATGTGGCCTGCAGGGGAGGCTATGAGCCACAGGTGGTGGCAGGATGTGGCCTGGTGAGGGGGAGTGAAAGCTGGGGGGCAAAGATGGTAGAAGCGGCCAGGAGGCATGCGGGGCAGGCGGGCTGCCAGGGCAGCCATGCACCGCGGGGGTGCCAGGCTGCTGGGAGCTGTGAGGGGGGCCGGGATGCGGCCTAGCATCAGGCGGCCGGGACAGCAGTTCGCCCCTCCACCAGGTATGTGCTGCATGCACATCTGGCAGGGGTGGGAGGGAGCATCTGAGGAGTGGCCCAACTTAAAGTGCCAGTTTCCTTTAAAAAAATTTTTTTTTTTTTTTTTTGCTTTTAACAAGTTTTTTTCCTGGCTCGGAAATTTACTGGTTTCTAAAGTTTTCTGGCTAGTTAAATGCTGGATATCACAGGTTTTACTGTATAATGTAAGCTATTTGGGGCAGCAGCTGTTTTTGACTATGTTTAATGCCACAATGGGGCCCTGATCTCAGTTGGGGCCTCAAAATGCTGCCATAGTATCAATAAATAATAATTTTCTGGACTTCTACAAATGATTTTACTTTTAAACTGATGTAGTTTGCACTCATTGCCACTTCAATGGCCTTTTATTTATGACAGTGTCATTCTTATTTGTTTACATTTCCAAATGCTTCATATCTGTCAGCTGTTGTAATCTGGACATTTTTAAAAAAATCATAATTTAAAATAAATGCAATGGATCAGATAATTGATTCCCAACATGGAAAGAGCCAGCACTGCCTGCTCATTTCCTCTGATATACTGACGGACTAGTTCTTTGCTGACATTCAGTTATGGGGAAAGAACCCATTATATGGAGTTCTAGGGGGAGCTGTGACAAGATTTGTGATGAGCTGAAGTCTCTGGTTTCCCCTGAAGAAGCTCATAATAAGACAAGCCAATTCTCAACTATCAGCCAAACTTTTTGAAGATGATTAGAAGCGAGTTATTGAGAGTTGTCCTTTCACTCCACAAGCACCACGTGAGGACCATGCCTTGAGAAAATCAGCTGGCTAGATCACAACAGTGACAGTCTATTTCAGTGAGAATAACATTTATAGCTTAATAAGATGGGATTTTTTTACAAGAAAGGCTACATGAAGGCTACATCTACACTGGCATGATCTTGTGCAAGAACTCTTTTGTGGAAGAGTTCTTGTGCAGAAACTCTTCCAGAAGAGAGCGTCTACACTGGCAAGAGATGTGCTTTTGCACAAAAGCATCCATGCCAGTGTAGACGCTCTCTTGCGCAAGAAAGCTCTGATGGCCATTTTAGCCATAGGGCTTTCTTGCGCAAGAAATTCATGTTGTCTGTCTACACTGGCCTCTTGTGCAAGAACAGTTGCACAAGAGGGCTTATTCCTGAGTGGGAGCATCATAGTTCTTGCGCAAGTAGCACTGATTTCATACATTAGAATGTCAGTGTTCCTGCGCAAGAACTCGCGGCCAGTGTAGACAGGCAGCATGTTTTTGCACAAAAGCAGCCGCTTTTGCACAAGATCGCGCCAATGTAGACACAGCCCTAGACTGCAGGCTTCTTTTGGAAGAGATTTTCTGAAAAAACTTCTTCCAAAAGACAGCGTCCACATACAAAAGCGATGCGCTTTTGTGAAAGGAAGCATCCAGACTGACTGGATGCTCTCACATAAAAGGCCACCTGGAACCACTTCAGGCATGGCTTTAGGTCACCAGTCGCTTCCAGTGAGGGCTGGTGCCAAGACTTGCAGAGACATGCGCTGAAAGGGACCCCCCCGGACAGCCGTTTATCTGCTACTGCTGCCTGCTTGCTACCTCTTCGAGGGACAGCAAAGCTCTTGCAGTGCCTGCTGTGGTTGCCCTTTTGGTTTTGGTCACCACGGCTTTTTCCTTTGAGCCATGGCACCGGAACTGCCCCTGGGCATGCGATGGCCCCACACGGCCATGCTGCAGTTTGTGCAGCACTTTGTGCCAGCTGCCTTCCTGGACCTGCATGAGCTGGACCCTAGCTCATTCTGGGGACCCTCTCCCTGGGTGTAGGAACTACACTTTGGCAACTGCATCCCACAGTGGAGAGGCATTTTTGGAGGCTCGACATTAGTTCAGACTGGTGGGACCAGCTGGCCATGGAGCCGTGGGATGACCAGCAGTGGCTCCAAAACTTCTGCATGTGGAAGGCCACCATTTTGGAGCTGTGTGCCTGGCTTGTTCCCACCCTCCGGAGACACGACACCCACCTGCGGCCCACCATCCCGCTGGAGAAGCAAGTTGCAATTGCCGTATGGAAGCTCACCGCCCTAGACAGCTACCGGTCAATGGGCAACCAGTTCGGCATGGGGAAGTCCACCATTGAGGCCCTCCTCATGGAGATAATGTACTCTGGGGCTGCAGTCCCTGTGTGGGGGGAGGAGTCCTGGAAAAGGGGTCCCTCAGGAATGGGGGTTAGGAGCTGTGGGGGTGGGAGGGAAGCCCGGCCCTGAGGGGGGTTGTGCTGTCCCACCCTCACATAGTCCTGCTGCTGGTGGGGTGGCCTCATAGAGGGTGGATCCTGAGGTGTTTGAGGGGAGCAGGGCAGGCACCGCCCAAAGGCTCTGGCACTCCCCCTCTCATTCTCCGTGTTGTGTGTTTGTTTGTCTCCTTCTGTAGGTGGTGAGAGCCATCAACTCGATCCTGCTGTGGAGGGTCATCTGCATGGGAGACCTGGATGTGACCATGGCCGGATTTGGTGCTCTGGGGTTCCCAAACTGAGGGGGAGCGATTGATGGGACCCACATCCCGATCTGTGCACCTGACCATCGAGCAGCCCGGTATATTGAGCAGAAGGGCTACTTTTCGATGGTGCTACAGGCCTTGGTTGACCACCAGGGACACTTTACAGACATTTTTGTTGGGTGGTTGGGCAGGGCACATGAGGCCCGAGTCATAAGAAACTCCAGCCTGTACTGCAAGCTAGAGGTGGGCACATTTTTCCCCTGCCGAGACCTTGCCATTGGGGATGTGCACATGCCACTGTGCATCATAGGGGACGTGGCCTAACCCCTCATGCTGTGGCTGATGAAGCTGTACACTGGCACCTGGATCCCAGCAGGGACCAATTTAATGCCTACTTGAACTGGTCCAGGATTCAGGTGGAGTGCACCTTTGGCCACCTCAAGGCATGTTTCAGCTGCCTCCTGACCAGCCTGGACGTGGGGGAGCACATCTCTGAGGTGGTGTCGGCATGCTGTGTCCTCCACAACATTGTGGAGAGGAAGGGGGAGGCCTTCCTCCTGGAGTGGGGGGGAGATACTGGCCACGAGGGGTGAGCGTTTGACCAGCCGAGGACAGCTGCCATCCGCCAGGCCCATCTGTGTTTATGAACCATTCAGAAAAGGTGGGCAGGGGGAGGGGGCTCATAATTGGGAGGGGAAGGGTGAGGCTCCATGTGCCACTGCAGGTGTGGGGACCTTGTCAGAATTGGGGTTGGGTGGATCTGGGGGCCACAGTGGGGTGGACAGGTGGGAGACTGGAGCAGGGTCAGGTATGGCAGGGAGGCAGGAGAAGGGGGCATATGCATCACTTGGGGTGGGAACATGGGCATTGCTAAGGGAGGGGGCATGGGCATCACCTGGGGAGGGAGCAGAGGCATAGCGGGGGGGCAGGCAGGTGGGGAATGGGCATAGCAGGGGGTGCTGGAGAGGGGAAGCCAGGAGCAGCATCAGCATCAGGTGGATGTGCCATCGTGTACGACATGATGGCACACGTTGTCACACTGCTGCATCAGCTGGTTCCAGGCACAGTTCTGCCACTCTAAGTCCTTGCAGACCTTGTGTGCCAGTGTCTGCTGAATGTTGTGCAGGACACTGATGTGCTGGTGCATCAGGTCTTCATAGACCCTTCATGGTGAGCCGTCAGGTCCCCCAGGCTCTGGCGAGTGACTACGGTGGTGTTGCTTGGCCCTCAGTCCCAGCTGGTCCAGTTGTGGAGAAGACAAAGGGGGAGAGGTGGTCAGTCATCTATGCAGACACTGTCTCTGAGGCCGTGTCCTCCTCTATGAGCAGTGATCAACAGTCCTTGGGGCAGAGGAGGGGGATGTCCTGGGAACAAGGCCATGTGTAGGCTGCACAGCAGACCCTGCCTCACAGAGGCCCCGACATACCTAGGGGACTGTGTTGCCCGCTTCCCACTCCACCCCCCTGGCCCATAGACAAGCAGGCAAGGGAAGTGTCCTGCTACAGTGGAATCTCCTCATGGGCAGCAGAGGAGCCAGGAGCAGCCTGGGTCTCCCTGGGGTCCACACACACAGGTGCGGCTCGCAGTGCTGGCTAAGGGAGCAGCTGCTGTCTCACACGTGCAGGCATGTCCATGTGCTGTGTGCTGCACTCCTTGGTCTGTCTGTGCCCTTGTGGCTAGCCTGCTTCCAGCCATGGCGGCCTCCCTCCCCATGGCAGGACATGAACTGCCTCCTCTGAGCCTGGCAGCAGGATCCTGGGTGTGCTCAGGGGCTGCCTGCTGCCACACACTAACGCTGCATGTGGTTGCACGTGCACAGACCGCAGCACAATGTCCAGCCTGAGCAACACTCACTCCCTGTCCCCTGTGCGCCCCCTTTCCCAGCCCTGTGTGTGACAAAGTGAGACCACTCACCTGAAGATCCCTCTCAGGCATCCGAGGAGACCTGGGAGACGTCCTGGGTCAGTGGCATCGATGACAGGGACAGGGTTACGGCTTCCATCTCCTCCTTCGCCTCTGGCTGGCCCTGACCCTCCTGCTCCTCCTCCAGAGAGACCTCCAACTGGGCAATGACGGGTGTTTCCCCACCCCCCAGGATCTGGTGGAGCTTCTGATAATAGGGGCAGGTGTGGGGTCCTGCCCCTGAGCTTGACCTGCACTCTGTGGCCTGGACATATCCCTGGCGGAGCTCATTTACTTTACTCTGTTCTGTGGACCTGTTCCAAGACCTGGGGTGGGTGTCCGCGCTTCACCAGGGACCAGGCCATCTGGCCACAAATGTCTGCATTTTGGTGCTTGAACCGGAGATCCTGCAAGGTCTCCTCCTTACCATACAGTTCAAGGAGGGACTGTATCTCCGGTCCGGACCAGGAGGGTGCCCACCTTTTGGTCACCCTGGTGCATCCTGGGACCCCTGGGGCTGCTCCCTGCTAGGGCCAGGGAAGTTGCAGGGGGAATGAGGCTCAGCCATGGTTGGCAAGGCCTGTGGCAGGGAGAGCCGCTTGGTGAGGTGCTGCTCTGAAGCCAGCCTCTTGCCCCAAGGCTTGTCCAGGGTACCTGCAGTTTTAAGAGGGGCCAGGCGACAGGAACTGATTACTGTTTACTGAGTCCTGATTACTTTGTGTGGAGTGACAAGAGCACCTGTGATATTTCCTGGTGGCCTCTTCTTTTGGAAAAAAACCCCTCCTGCCCGTCCATACCCGCCTTTTTCCAAAAGAGCTCTTTCGTAAAAAGACTTCTTTCTCATATGAGGAGGATTACCAACGTCAGAAAAAACCCTCTGTTCTTTCAATTTACTTTAGAAACGATTGCAGTGAGGATGTTCCACAAGTTTTGGTGGAAACATGGCCATTTTTCCAACAAAACTCTGTAGTGTAGACATACCCAAAGTGTTTCAGCTGAAACACAAAACCTACATTACTACCTGCATATACATAATTCCTTCCACCCCCCAAAAATCACAGAGGGTACGTCTACACTACAGCGCTAGTTCGAACTAACTTAGTTCGAATTAGTTAATTCGAACTAAGCTAGTTCGAACTAACGCGTCTAGAACTAAAAACTAGTTCGAACTAGCGTTTTGCTAGTTCGAACTAGTAAGTCCACATTGAGTGGACTCTGAACAGGGCTTAAGGATGGCTGGAAGCAGTGCCGGCAGGGCATAAAAGGAGGACTTAGAGCATGGAGATGCTGTCTCAGGCTAGCCGAGGGCTGCGCTTAAAGGGTCCCGACCCCCACCCCGGACACACAGTTCTAAGGGGTGCCCCGCTTGCAAAGAAGTTCTGGCTTGGAGTGCCCTGAGTGCCCACACTGGGCACATCACACCACTCGGCCATCAGCCCGGCTGCACTTGCCGCAGGCTGCCATCTGGGGAGAGGGAGTAATTGGGGGGCTGCAGGAGAGCTTCCACCCCCAGAAGCCCGCAGAGCCAGCCCAGTCCTCCCCATCGGGGGCTCGTACCCCATTCCTCCCTCACCTCCTTCCACTTACCCTTCCCTAGCCCCTCTTCTTATTGATGTACAAAATAAAGATAACGTTTCTTCCAACATTGACTCTGTCTTTATTGAAAAAAACTGGGGGACACTGGGAAAAGGAGGTGGGAGAGGGGAAGAGAAAGGCTGGGAGAGGGGAGGGCAACTAACATGATCAGGGGTTGGGAACAGGTCCCAGATGAAGAAAGGCTACAGAGACTGGGACTGTTCAGCTTAGAAAAGAGGAGACGGAGGGGGGACAGGATAGAGGTCTCTAAAAGCAGGGGTTGGGTGGAGAGGGTGCATTCAGAAAAGTTCTTCCTGAGTTCCCATAAAGAAGGACTAGAGGACACCAAAGGAAAGGAATGGGTAGCAGGCTTGAAACTAGTAAGAGAAAGTTGTTGTTGTTGTTGACAAAGCAAATAGTTAACCTGTGGAACTCCTTGCTGCAGGAGGCTGTGAAGGCTACAACTAGAACAGAGTTTAAAGGGAAGTGAGATAAAGTGATGGAGGTTGGGTCCATGGAGTCCTATTAGCCAGAGGGTAGGAGTGGTGTCCCTGCCCAAAGTTTGTGGAAGGCTGGAGAGGGATGGCACGAGACAAATGGCTTGGTCATTGTCTTCGGTCCATCCCCTCCAGGGTCCCTAGGGTTGGCCGCTGTTGGCAGACAGGCTACTGGGCTAGATGGACCTTTGGTCTGACCCAGTACGGCCATTGTAAGCTCAGGGCTCAGTGTCGGGGGTCTCAGTGGACCCCCTTGATTTTCATGCACACCTGGTCCTGGGTGGCCAGGCTGGCAGCTCTCCTGCCCTAGACAGCCACTTTCCTGTGCCTAGTGCGGAGATCGTGGACGAGGTCCACGATGTCCGCACTAGCCCAGGAAGGTGCCCGCCTCTTGCGGTCCAGGGCAAGCTCCCGGGAGCCGCCAGCCTGGTCCCGGCAAGAGGGGGTGGGCTGGGGGGCATCGGGTGGGTGGCTCTGTGCCGTGCCAGGTGCAGGGTCTGCTAGCTGGGTGCTGGCAGGCTTGCACCTGGCACGGGCACCGTAGCCAGCCCGTGCCCCTTTAAGGGGTCCGGGGCCGGGAGGGGGGCATAGAGTTTCCCTGGTGTTGGCCAGAGTGGCCACCAGGGAAACCTGGGGAGGGCTAGCCTCCCACTAGTTCGAACTAAAGGGCTACACAGCCCTTAGTTCGAACTAGCTAGTTCGAACTAGGCGTTAGTCCTCGTAAAATGAGGTTTACCTAGTTCGAACTAAGCGCTCCGCTAGTTCGATTCAAATTCGAACTAGCGGAGCGCTAGTGTAGCACCTATTAAAGTTAGTTCGAACTAACGTCCGTTAGTTCGAACTAACTTTGTAGTGTAGACATACCCAGAGTGCTTTACAGAGAGGGAGTGTAGATTCACAACATCCTTGCAATGGAGATAGTATTATCTCCATTATTCAGCTGAGGAAACAAGAAAGGAGACACTGAGTGACTTTGTACAAGGTCACACTAGAAGGATGTAGCAGATTTGGGAGTAGAATGCTAATTTCTTGGCTTTTAGACCTCTATTCTTGTGTCTCAACGGTAAGACCCTCACTTCCATTCCTTCCAACTTGTCTTTATCAGTGAAACTCTTCATGAGTTACATGACACTTCCTGTTATATCCAGATTAAAACTGTTTCCCTCCAGAGGTAATGTTCTAAGTGAGAAGTGGTTAGCTAGGTACTCAGATACCATTCTAAAGGATGGTGGTGGTATTAGAAGATAGATTGGAGAGGATCCTGGGGCAAGCTGCTCTCACAGTATTGAAAAGCAGGTGGCTCTGCCCTCCCTTAGCCGTCACAAATAGCACAGAAATTGGTGCTCCTGATTTCTTGTCATTTCTGAGACATGGCGTGGGCAGCAGAGCTGATGGGGCAGGCTCAAGACTCTAATAAAAGACAGGCAAAGCCTTTAAGCTGCTGTAACTATTCAGCGTAAGATCAGCCATAAGGTACTGACAGTCCTATTCCACCTTGCAACTGACTCATTTGCAGCTGCCACTGCTAACGTGATCGTTTTTTAAAATGGGACTGTCTCTTTCTTGCGCAGAGTATAATCTCAGGTGAATGCCTCTTAACTAACCAGAAGAATGTAAGTGAATGATAACTCCTTCGCCCCCTCTGCCTGCCTGATCAATTGTATAGTGACTTTTGCTCGCTTTCTTCCCTCACGTCTGGCTGTTCTTACGATGAATACTCTGAGTCATGTCTACATAACAGAAGAAAACTTGGTTTCAGATAGTGCTCCACATACTTAAAAAGGATCCCAAAGAGCCATGTAATTGTGAGTCAGACACAGTGAGATCAGAGGCTACATGCACAAAGGCAGCAAACATTACGCACCAAGCAGGAGCTTGTGCACAGCATCGATAAGTGAATCTGCTTAACTGGATGCTGTCTGGGACACCAATCCTCTCTGCCAGCCTAAAAGAATACAAATATGTTGATACCAGCAGACTTTGCAGTTATAGCTCTCCCAGTATAACATTCCCAGTGGGGACACAGCAAACCTGTATTTGCTGGTATAGCCTACTCCAGTTCCCCTTGGGGCATAAATGATACCAGCTGCTATTCTCCTGGCTGAACAAACACCCATTCTGGATGCTCACAAGCAACCGTGTTTGGACTCATGTGCTGGATCCATGTGCTTTTGAGCTCCTGTGCAGAGGCTCTGGCTTCTTGGCCTTGCTCCCAAGGCAGGGATTTTGTTTGGTAACACTTCTAAGGAATTGGGCTCTGAAGTCCAGCTGTCTAAAGCCTCAAAACCAGCACTGACCCCGCTCCCCCAATCCTAAAGTCCACCCAGGACTTGAGTACACCCTTCCTAGAACTCCATCCTCTTGGGTATTCTGGTTTATAGTTTAACCCTTCAGGGACATGTAACAGTTGAAGCAAATAATACCTTTCCAGAGGAATTTCTAAGCCCATCACAATTTATTCACAGACAAATGAGACAACGCAGATGTAGTCAACATACTAAACACAGGCTCCCAATTCTCTCTCTCAGTTTTCAACACTCTTTGAGCATTTTTGGGGGGTGTACTGTATGGATTTGTGCCTCTCTTGACACTATTCCCCCAGCTCAGTCTTCTCTTTCTAGTCAAGGAGTCTCCTCTAATTTCTGTAGGAGGGTCTCTTCAGCATGTTCAGTCTGGTGGCCAAAAGGTCCTGCTGCTCAGCAAGTCCCTTTGTGTTTCCTGAACCTCTAAGGGGGGGAGAGAGAGAGTGCGTGTGTGTGTATGTGTGTGCGTGCGTGCGCATGTGTTTTAAAAAGTTCCACTAACTCGTTTCTTTCTTCCTTCATTTCTGCAAAAGAATTTGAATGGGTCCAGCTCCCCTACTTGCAAACTATCTGGATAAATCCAGTTTCTCCTAGGCTGTAGGAGCCCTTAAAAACAATGGGATGCCATTTGATTGGGAGGCTACCAGGCAGGGGCAGCATTTCAGATTTTGGTTAGGGAGGCAACTTTAACCATGATTCCACAGGCAGCTGAAAACTCTTGTTTTCTGGCAGATAATTTAGCAGTTGCTGACAAGAGCCCTGTATCTAGTTCCTATACACAAGAAAGAGACCCACTCAGCTGTAACACTAACATGTTCTGACATCTTGTGGCAAGTAACTTAAGGGACACTGTAAAGTTTAAAATGTTAATATATATTCTTACTTTGGTACTAATTCTGTGGAGTGAGAATGAGAGTGAGACCTTAGTAGGACTCCTGGGTTCGCTCTCGGCTCTGGGAGGGCAGTGGGTCTAGTGGGTTACAACAGGGGCAGATACGTTTGGGTTCTGTGTCAGAATATTAGAATGGCCAGACTGGGTCAGACTAAAGGTCCATCTAGCCCAGTGTCCTGTCTTCTGACCAGTGGCCAATGTCACATGCTTCAGAGGAAATGAACACCACAGGTAATCATTGAGTGATTCATCCCTTCACTCATTCTCATCTTCTGGCAAACAGAGATGAGGAACATGCAGATTATGGTTTTGGATCTCTGCCCACACAGGCTAATAATCTGTTCTCCATTAATGTATCTAGTTCTTTTTGAACCCTGTTCCAGTCTTGATCTTCACAGTATCCCCCGGCAAAGAGTTCCACAGGCTGACTGTGAAGAAATACTTTCTTTTGTTTGTTTTAAATCTGCTGGCTATTAATTTCATTGAGTGATTCATAGTTCTTGTGTTATTTGAAGGAGTAAATTACAACTTCCTATTTGATTTTTTCCACATCATTCATTTGCCATCTTGGCTGTTTACACTTTTTTTTCCAGATCATTTATGAATGACCCCTGAGGGACACCACTATTTACTTCTCTCCATTCATACCATTTATTCCCACCCTTTGTTTCCTATCTTTTGACTGGAGTACCTGACAATGCTTTTGAGATCATTTAATGAGCCTTAGTTTACCTTAATGACAACAAGCCCCAAACATGACCTATGAGGGAAGACTGAGAGTATGTCTACACTACAGCGTTATTTCAAAATATCTTATTTTGAAATAGTTATTTCGAAATAACGTGTCTACACACAAAATGCATTTTGAAATAGCATTTTGCTATTTTGAAATAGCGCGTCCACACTGAGTGGACACTGATCGCATTTAAGACTGGCCGGAACCAGGTCTGGCAGGGCATCAGGTCAGGAGTTACTTAGTATGGCTGCTGCCTGAGGCAATCTGAGGCCTAGGCTTAAAAGGACCCCCACCCCCGCCTCCCGGACAGTTAGTTCTCAGCTTCCCCTGCTTGCTTGCCTACCTTGATGAGGGACAGCAAAGCATTTTGTCTCTGCGTGCTCTGGTTGCCCTCGCTCGGGACACCACAGCACTCGGCAACATGGAGCCACAGCTGCCCCTGGGCACTCTGGTGCTTCTCTTGGACGCATTGCTGCGAGCCTGGCTGCACTTTCTGCAGGCTGCCATCTGGGAGATCCATTGGGGGGCTGTCAGTATCCAGGAGGCCCTGCGGGAGAGCTTCCACCCTGAGGAGCACTAAGAGCCTCCCTGGTCTGCCCCACTGGGGGCTTGTGCCTCATTCATGTCCTTCCACTTACCCCTTACTAATCCCCCTTCCTGATGTCAAATAAAATACACATATTTTCATGAACACAAACTCTATTTAACAAAACTGGGGCGGAGGGGAGGAACGAAACTCTGGTGAGACTGGGGAAAGGAGGTGGGAGAGGGGAAGACAGTGGGTGGAACAGGGGAGGGGGAAACCTGGGAGGAGGGAGCTGGAAGGGGGAAGCAAGGGGAAGAAGGGGGAGGGGAAGCTTAGGGTTGGGGGGGGTCTCACCGGACCAACTTTATTTTCATGCAAACCTGCTCCTGGGTTCGCATGTGGCCTGGCTGGCAGCTATCCTGCCATAGACGGCCACGTTCCTTCATCTAGTGTGGAGATCATGGACATTGGGGGCATCCCCCCCAAACCTGAATAAAGTCCATGATCTCCACGCTGGACCAGGAAGGCGCCTGCCTTTTCCGGGCCCTGGCAGGCTCCTGGAAGCTGGCAGATTGCTCCTGGGGAGTGGTGGAGGGCTGGCTGCCAGTGGCTTGCTGGCTCATGTTTTGGGGCCAATGGGTCAGGGGCCCCAGTGGCCACTGCTGGCTCTGGGCTGGCAGGCTTGGAGCTGGCACAGGCACTGTGAGCAGGGTCTACCTCTTTAATATCTCTGGGGCTGGGGGAGAGGATTGTAAATTTTCCTGGTTGTGCCCAGAGTGGCCACCAGGGCTCCCTGGGAAGAGCTGGAGGCTCCCTATTTCGAATTTGGTGTTACTCCTCACAGAATGAGGTTTACTAAATTCGAAATAAGGGCTCCACTATTTCGAATTTATTTCGAAATAGCAGTTTGCCTGTGTAGACGCTATTAAAGTTAATTTGAAATAACTGCTGTTATTTCGATTTAACTTTGTAGTGTAGACATACCTTTGTTTATTTAACAAACTTAGACTAGCTATCTCTATAAACAAATTGAGTGCTGTGTGTTAAGCAGAGTGTTCTGCAGTATAGCTGGTAAGTTGTGATGTACTGTTCCTTTGGGAACAGAGCATGAACATCTGGTTTGTAAGGCAGAGGGAGGCTCTACCTATCCAATGCTGGAGCTGTGTTTGCCCCACCCCTCCTTTCTCTGCCTCCAATTTGAATGTGGAGTTGCTGTGGAAAGTTGTCTGTGTGGTTCAGGCAGTTTCCAAGGTGAAGTAGGAAGGCAGAGTAGCAGGGAGCCTCCTCAGCAGCCTGTCCCTGAATCTGCATGGCACAGACACAAGGCTGCATATACAGTCAGGTAGGCTCTCAGCCTACAGATCTGCTCAGAGAGGAGGGCCAGCCTGGCTCTGCAGAAACCACCTCACCCAGCTTGCTGTGTCTCTGATGCTGCTTGTTGGTTTAGCTCCCTCCCTGCATGGCCCCTCACCCATGCAGTCCCTCTGAACCTTGGCCCAGGGTGGGCAACATGGTCTTCCTTGCTGTCCCCCTTCTCCACCTTTGTCTTCTCCATGCTCAGTTGGCTCCCCCCCTTTGCTAGTGTATGGAATGGGGGTGGATTTGGTTTCATTTTCCCAGTCCAGTTGCTACTGAGGCTGCTGCTGAGGGCTCTTCTCCCCTTGTCCTCTCCCCACATATGCTCCCCATAGTTCTCCTACCCCTTACTAGTGTGTGGCATGGTGGGGGCTTGCCTAGCCCAACGAGCCCTGCAGAAATTGTTGCCTGGTCCCCTTCCCTTCCCTTCTTGTCCTCTCCCCATGGGCTTCCTGTTTTCTGTGCCCTGCAGTGGAGTTGGGTGTGTGGGTGGGTAGGAATGAGAGATGTGTGGGGGGAGTGAGGAGATGGGAGGACTAGGCAGTAGGGAAGCAATGGGGAATGAGGTAAGGGGGGTGATAAGGTGGGGGAAGAGGTGGGGGAAGGAATGGGGGGAGTGAAGGGAATGTAGGAAGGGGGAATGAGGTTGTAGGGGGAAGAGGTTGTGGGGAAGGAATGGGAAGTGAGGGGAATAAGGGATGGGGGATGGAGAAGAAAAGGGGATGAGGAACAGCATTTTCCCCAGGAATTGAAATGGGGGGGGTCGAATTTACGGAGGGGGTGTGAGGGCCAATGAGGGTGAAGGTGGGCTGTATGGCACCATAGTAAAAACTGAAAAATGTTTCATGACCATTTTATTAGATTTAACTCATGTTTTATAATCACATCAATTAAAGTTGGCTACTCAAGGCTTCTATGAAGCACTACATCTACATTCTTCTTGGTTTCTTGTTATAATTTTGCACAACCTGTTAATGAACTTCTCAAATGCAATGCGTTCATCTTCGGTGGCATCTCGTGTGTCCGGTACTTCCATTCCTTCAATAGATATACTCACATGATCAGGCAGAAGGTGACTTCTTTCAGAACATAAAATTCTATTCAGTGATGAAAAAAAACGCTCAACTGTAGCTGCTGTGACTGGGAGTAGCAAGAACTGAATTCCCAGTTCTTTCATCCCAGGAAACATAGCACAAAGGCCCGGTCAAGCCACTAGTGAAGATAAAAAAAGAAGTTGAAGTCAAATCTTCATTCATTCTTCATATGATAGTCTATATAAATCCATGGTACGTGCACATCTTGAATACTGTGTGCAGATCTGGTCACCCCATCCCCCACAATATATTGGAATTGGAAAAGATACAGAGATGGGCAACTAAAATGATTAGGGGTATGAAAAAGGAGGAGAGATGAAAATTACTGGGAATTTTCAGCTTAGAAAACAGACGGCTAAAGAGGGATTATGAAAAGGGTCTATAAAATCTTGACTGGTGTGAAGAAAGTGAATAAGGAAATGTTATTTAATCCTTCACATAACACAAGAACTAGCAGTCACCCAATGAAATTAATAGGCAGCAGGTTTTAAGAAAACAAAAGGAAGTACTTCTTCACACAACATAAAGTCAACCCATGGAACTCTTTGCCAGGGGATACTGAGAAGACCAAAACTATAACAGGATTAAAAAAAGAACTACATAAATTCCTGGAGAATAGGTCCATCAGTGGCTATTAGCGAGGATGGGGAGGGATGCAATATCATGCTCTGTGTGTCCCAGCCTGTTTCCAGAAGCTGGGAATGGGCAACAGGGGATGGATCCCTTGATTACCTGTTCTGTTCATTCCCTCTGAAGCACCTGGCCTTGACCAGAAGACAGGATACCGGGATATATGGACCACTGGTCTGACCCAGTATGACCATTCTTATGTAAAAATTAATTATAATAATAAAAATGTTTAGTACAGAAACTCCCCAACATAATGACCCCTCAAGATAGCAATGATGTGAGAGAACAACCTTGGCAAATAATGCATTTTAAAAATCTTGGCCTACTAGGAAACACATTTATGTAAGTTTCCATTCCCAGTCACAAATCTAGCATTCTGGAGCAAAGTCACTAAAATATAGTCCAACAAACAAATGTTTATTTAACGTGCCCCTCATTTTCCCCTCCACCTCACCCCACTCACCGGTGTTGTTCTTGGTCAGAGGTGCGTTCACGTGAGTGCACCTCCCAGGTGGGGGGCAAGAAGGCACCTTGCTTGTTCATCCAGCTGCTCACTGTTCACTCTGGCCACTGTTGTTCGTTGTGCCACCGTTCACTCCATTGCTCTGTAGCCAATGGCCCTGCTCCGTCACCTTCTGCTGCCACCTGACACTGTGACCTCTGGGAGTTGGTCTCTTGAGGTTCCACCCAGTTCTCAGTGATTTCAGCTGAGCTCTCAGGGTATGTCTACACTACAGCGCTAATTCGAACTAACTTAGTTCGAATTAGTTAATTCGAACTAAGCTAATTCGAACTAACGCATCCAGACTAAAAAACTAGTTCGAATTAGCATTTTGCTAATTCAAACTAACATGTCCACACAAAGTGGACCCTGAACCGGGGTTAAGGATGGCCGGAAGCAGTGCCGGCAGGGCATCAGATGAGGACTTGGAGCGTGGAGATGCTGTCTCAGGCTAGCCGAGGGCTGTGCTTAAAGGGACCGACCCCCACCCCGGACAGACAATTCTCAGGGGTGCCCCGCTTGCAAAGCAGTCCTGGCTTGGATTGCCCGGAGTATCCACACTGGGCACATCACAGCACTCGGCCATCAGACCAGCTGCACTTGCCGCAGGCTGCCATCTGGAGAGAACGGGCAACTGGGGGGCTGCAGGAGAGGTTCCACCCCCAGAAGTCTGAAGAGCCAGCCCAGTCCTCCCCATCGGGGGCTCGTACCCCATTCCTCCCTCACCTCCTTCCACTTACCCTTCCCTAGCCCCCCTTCCTGATGTACAAAATAAAGGACAATTGTGTTCAAAAATAGAATCTCTCTTTATTGAACAAAACTGGGGGAGACTGGGAAAAGCAGGTGGGAGAGGAGAAGAGAGAGGGTGGGAGAGGGGAGGGCAACTACAATGATGAGGGGTTTGGAACAGGTCCCATATGAAGAGAGGCTAAAGAGACTGGGACTTTTCAGCTTAGAAAAGAGGAGATGGAAGGGGGATATGATAGAGGTCTATAAAAGCATGAGTGGGGTGGAGAGGGTGCATACAGAAAAGTTTTTTATTAGTTCCCATAATAGAAGGACTAGAGGACACCAAAGGAAAGGAATGGGTAGCAGGCTTCAAACTAGTAACAGAAAGTTGTTCTTCACAAAGCAAAGAGTCAACCTGTGGAACTCCTTGCTGCAGGAGGCTGTGAAGGCTAGAACTAGAACAGAGTTTAAAGAGAAGTGAGATAAAGTGATGGAGGTTGGGTCCATGGAGTGCTATTAGCCAGGAGGTAGGAGTGGTGTCCCTGCCCAAAGTTTGTGGAAGGCTGGAGAGGGATGGCACGAGACAAATGGCTTGGTCACTGTCTTTGGTCCATCCCCTCCAGGGTCCCTAGGGTTGGCCGCTGTCATCAGAAAGGCTGATGGGCTAGATGGACCTTTGGTCTGACCCAGTACGGCCATTGTAAGCTCAGGGCTCAGGGTCGGGGGTCTCAGTGGACCACCTTGATTTTCATGCACACCTGCTCCTGGGTGGCCAGGCTGGCAGCTCTCCTGCCCTAGACAGCCACTTTCCTGTGCCTAGTGCGGAGGTCATGGACGAGGTCCACGATGTCTGCACTAGACCAGGCGGGTGCCCGCCTCTTGCGGTCCCGGGCAAGCTCCCGGGAGCTGCCAGCCTGGTCCCGGGAAGAGGGGGAGGGCTGGGGGGCATCGGGTGGCTGGCTCGAGCAGTGCCAGGTGCAGGGTCTGCTGGCTGGGTGCTGGCAGGCTTGCACCTGGCACGGGCATCGTAGCCAGCCCGTGCCCCTTTAAGGGATCCGGGGCCAGGAGGGGGGCATACGAGTTTCCCTGGTGTTGGCCAGAGTGGCCACCAGGGAAACCTGGGGAGGGCTAGCCTCCCACTAGTTCGAATTAAGGGGCTACACAGCCCTTAATTCGAACTAGCTAGTTCGAACTAGGCTTAGTCCTCGTAGAATGAGGTTTACCTATTTCGAACTAAGCACTCCGCTAGTTCGAATTAAGTTCGAACTAGCGGAGCGCTTGTGTAGCGCCTCTTAAAGTTAATTCGAACTAACGTCCGTTAGTTCAAATTAACTTTGTAGTGTAGACATACCCTCAGTGGGGGAACCTCGCTGCTAGTGCAGTCTGGGCTCTCTCTTACACAAAAACACTGTACCCACAGGAACACTGTCTCCACAGCAGGACTAAGCACTTAGAGCTGATTATCAGTGATTTCAGCTGTAGTGGTCACTTAACAAAACAAAAGCCTATATATGGAACCTAATCAGCTCTGTCTTTAAACAGTGGAGAGGGGCAGGTCAAATAGTACTTGTGACTCAGACAGACCATCAAGCAAAGCACCTGTCTCCACCCCCTCTCTTGATGCCTTCAATCAGTACAGGTTAAGTACAGTTCTACTTCCCTTTACTCATACAATAAGAACAACAACATTTCATTCCCCGTTCCCCTCTCCCCCATTCAAGTGACTTGTAACCCAACCCCAGCCAAAATCTATGACTTGGGCAACACAGCTCTGTTTGCTGGATACCTAGGTAGATTTGGTGTGAATGTAAATACAGTCTGGTCCTGAAGCCTTTCCCCTCAGCCCCCAGCTCATTACTAGCTGTCAGGGAGAGCTCATTTTGACGTTGCTTACAAATCATAATTTGAAATTATTAGTTTGGCCAACATCACCAAAATGAATGCACTGACATTGTCTTAAAAAACAACAGCTGTATAAGGAAGCTAGTCTGTGTTCATACTTTTCAAATCTATTATAGTTTTTCAGATACACATATCTTACACACTGTATATGCTTTTGAAGTCTGTATTAATGTTTCAATTTCAATTCAGATTTCCAAACAATCACTAAATTGGCATGTAACGAGTTCACAAAACTGGGGGCGGGTTGGGGAAATTCAGGGGGGCTGTGACGGGGTGCCGAGACCCCGCACCCAACCCCTAAGACTTTGTGCCCTTGGAGAGGGGCAGCGAAGCACCTACCGCCGCTGTGCTGGCTGCTCGCACGCCGCGGCTCAGCTGAGCGGCACCGTGGCGCGGCTGAGCGAAGCCACGACTCAGCTGATTGGCGCCGTCGCCCAGCTGGAGAGGCACGGCGGCACAGCTGAGCGGGGCACGGCCCCGCCAGGGAGGCGGGGGGAAAGAGGGCACGCGGCGGCGGACGCAAAAGGGGGGCGGGGCACGTAAACCCCCCCCCCCGTGCCGGCGGGGATCTTTAAAAGCTGGCCGGCCGCCGGAGAGATGGGGGGAGCGCGAGGAGGCTGCGGGAGCACACCCCCCCGGCGGCGGAGGAGCCGCAGAGACGCCGACGGTCTCGGCAGGAGGAGTCGGCGGTGGAGCACCGACACCCTGGAGCCGGGGTAGGGGAGAGGAAGGAAGTAGCCCAGGGCAGGGCGGCGAAATAGCCCGTGGGCTGGTGTGTTTAGGGGCACCCCCCCGCCAGTCGGACAGAGACTTACGGGTAGTCTCCGTCCTCAGGGCCCTGGGCTGGGGCCCGGGAGTGAGGGCAGGCCCGGGCCCCCCTTCCCTCTCCCCTCCTGAGGGAACCCTAACCATAAACGGGCTTGTCGCCCGAGGCTAAACGAATTACCTGAAAAGACGAGTGACCGCCCCCCCCCAAGACGGACCAAGGGCGGGGGCACGGTCACAGGGGCATACACCCTCCTGGGGGGGTGTAGGGAAGTCCCTAATGAGGAATCAAGGAGGGCAGGCGGGAAGAAGAGCAGGAGTCCAGCATTCAGTGTTTCTTCAGCAGCAGCTGGGGCTCCCTGATTAAGCAGGCCCATCTAACCCTCACCCTGACATAGGGTTGCCAGGTGTCCGGTTTTCACCCAGACTGTCCGTTATTCGGATCCTCCGTCCGGTAAAAAAAAACCCAGAAAATACCGAACTTGTGAAATGTTTCCCTGGGACAGAAGCCCGGCAGGGACAATTTTCCCCTGCCGCATCTGGCAGGGGCAGGGGAGTGAGGAGTGCGGCAAAGGCATAGCGAAGGAGGGCAGAAGGGGGCACTTGCGGGGTACCACATTAGGGGGTGCCAGGCTGGGGTGGGAGTGAAGCGCACGGTGCTCTGGCCCACAGGACCCTTTGAGCAGAGACCTGGGAGCTGGCCACGTGATGCCTCCCTCTATACACCATGAGCCGAGGCAGCCGGACCGAGAGGCAGGAGCAGCAACTTTAAAAGTAAGATTTCCTTATCTGGCCATCCCGTTCCTTTGGTGCCTGGCTTCGTGGGGGGAGGGGAGGATTTGATTGGGGTGGGGTGCTCCCAGTGCTGCGGATACCTGGCTCTGAGGCAGAGGTGAGTGCACTGGGATGGGGGATGCTGTAGGGGGCCTGGCTCAGGGAGAGGGGTGGGTGCATTGGGGGTTAGTGTGTGGCCCCAAACTGGAGGGAGTGTATAAGATGCGGTACAAGCTCACCCCTCTGCCCCCAGGGTAAGACTCAGCACTTTTTTTTTCCTCAACAGAATTTTTTCCTGGTGTTCTTCCTGGGGGGGGGGGGGGGGGGGGGGGAGGGGTGTTTGGTATTTTTTATTAAACCATCTGGCAACCCTACCCTGACAAGCCCTGCTCCCCTATACATGGACTCATTCAACAAGCTCCCCACCCCACTGAGCCCCAGCAAGCTGCACCTGGAACCTCTATCCTACAAAGTCCCATTTCCCCAGCCCTTGGACCCCACACTAAACCCCATCTCCCCCCAACTCTTCCACTGAGCTCAACCAGAGACCCATTGCCCCTATACCAGAACTCCCCCCACTGAGCCCCTGTACATCCAGATCTTCCACTGAGCTGCCCATGCTCACATGCTCCCACAATAACCCCTCCAGACTTAGAATCATAGAACCATAGAGCTGGAAGAAACCTTTGAAGGCCACCAAGTCCAGCTCCCTGCCCAAGGCAGGACCAATCCCAATTAAATCAACTTTGTCAAGCTGAGACTTAAACACCTCTAGGGATGGAGACTCCACTAGTCTCTAGGTAACCCATTCCAGTGCCTCACCACCCTCCTAGGCTGTGTCTACACTGGGCCACTTATTCCGGAAAAGCAGCCGCTTTTCCGGAATAACTTGCCAGCTGTCTACACTGGCTGCTTGCTTTTCCAGAAAAGCAATGACGATCTACTGTAAAATTGTCAGTGTTTTTCCGGAAAAACTATGCTGCTCCTGTTCGGGCAAAAGTCCTTTTCCGGAAAAACTATTCCAGAAAAGGGCCAGTGTAGACAGCCCAGTAGTCTTTTCCGCAAAAAAGCCCCAATCGCGAAAATGACGATAGGGGTTTTTTCTGGAAAAGCATGTCTACATTGGCCATGGATGCTTTTCCGGAAAAAGTGCTTTTCCGGAAAAGCATCCTGCCAATGTAGACGCGCTTTTTCCGGAAATACTTATAACAGAAAAACTGTTCCGTTTTAAGCATTTCCGGAAAAGGGTGCCAGTGTAGACACAGCCCTAGTGAAATAGTTTTTCCTAATATTCAATCTGGACCTCTCCCACCGCAACTTGAGACCATCGTTCCTTGTCCTGCCATCCATCACTACTGTAGACAGCCTTTCTCGAGACCCTTTGGAACTTTCCTTTAGGAAGTTGAAGGGTGTTATCAAATCCCCCCCCCCCACTCTTCTCATCTGCAGACTAAACAGACCCAACTCCCTCAGCCTCTTCTCGTAGGTCATATGCTTCAGCCCCCTAATCATTTTAGTTGCCCTCCACTGGACCCTCTCCAGTGCGTCTACATCTTTTTTGTAGTGGGGGGTCCAGAACTGGACACGATACTCCAGATGTGGCCTCACCAGAGCCGACTGGCAATGCTCCTCTTAATGCAACCTTATATGCCGTTAGTTTACTTGGCTACAAGGGTAAACTGTTGACTCATGTCCAGCTTCTCATCCACTGTAATCCCCAGGTCCTTTTCTACAGAACTGCTACTTAGCCAGTTGGTCCTCAGCCTGTTACAATGCTTGGGATTCTTTCATCCCAAGTGCAGGACTCTGCACTTGTCCTTGTTGAACCTCATCAGATTTCTTGTGGCCCAATCCTCCAATTTGTCTAAGTCATTCTGGACTCTATCCCTTCCCTCCAGTGTGTCTACCTCCACCCCTAGCTTAGTGTCACCTGCAAACTTGCTGAGGGTGCAATCCATCCCCTCATCCAGGTCATTAATAAAGATGTTGAAGAAAACCGGTCCCAGAACCGAACCTTGGGGCACTCTGCTAGAAACCGACCGCCATCCTGACATCAAGCTGTTGATCACTCCCCGCTGGGCCTGACCTTCCAGCCAGTTTTCTATCTATCTTACTGTCCATTTATCCAATCCACATTCTCTTAACTTGCTGGCAAAAATGTTGTGGGAGACCGTAACAAAAGCCTTGCTAAAGTCAAGGTATATCACATCCACTGACTTCCCCATATCCACAGAGCCAGTTACCTCATCATAGAAACTAATCAGATTGGTCAGGCACAACTTGCCCTTCATGAATCATGCTGACTATTCCTAATCACCTTCCCCTCTTCCAAGTGCTTCAAAATGGATTCCTTGAGGATCCCCTCCATGATTTTTCCAGGGACGGAGGTAAGACTGACTGGTCTATAGTTCCCTGGATTGTCCTTCTTCCTTTTCTTAAAGATGGGCACTACATTTGCCTTTTTCGAGTCATCCAGGATCTCTCCCGATCTCCATGACTTTTCAAAGATAATGGCCGAAGGCTCCTCAATGAATCATGTAGCCTACCCAGACACACCTGGTACACCTGGCACAGAGGGGCAGGGCCAGCCCTTACACTGTGTTAGGGTCAGGTTCAGCCTCCCTGCTGAGTTTCTGTACTAAGGGAAGCTGATGTTTCAGGATGATCTCCCCACCGCAATGCAGCCAGTGGCTTGTGCTCCCTTCTGCTAGAAATATGAAGATGGGGGGGGGGGTTTCTCAATGGCCCTGTCACAAACTTCCGGTGACATTGGACCCATCATTTAAGTCTTGGTCTCCAGGGGAGTTTTTCCACTAATTAAAAAAAAACCAAGCAGATAAGGAACTTAATTATCCTGTGCCTCAGTTTCTCCATAAGAAAAAAGGGATAATAATAATACTTGCCTGCCCCACAGGGGTTTGTGTAAATCCACTGGGTTTAGTTAGGGTTTTGATGTCATCAGATGGAAAGTGCTGAGAAGTGCAATTTTGCAAATGTTTTTTACAATTTCAAAATCTTCCTGCATTATTCATGCAGTAGCCGTTGCTCCAGGATTACAGGAGAATTTCAATTTGGGACTTTATGGGATGACTCCTCCCACTGTGTGATGCTGGAGCAATTTGCCAGAAGAGGCAGAGGTAGTGAGAGCAGGACTCCACCTGGCTTCCTCCATCATCTCTTTTCAAAGGGCAAGTGAAAGTTACAGGTAGGCCAGCCAGCCTTATGCTGCTTTTGCAGTAAGTGTATGTGCTGCAGGGAGGGCTGGATCATTTGTGGCAGCAGGTACCCTGTGCTGGCCTGATAAGTGGAACTGGGCAGAACAATAAAATGGCCAGAAAGAATGAATCCTCCTCCACCTGGGCCAGAGGAGCCCTACAGAGCTTTTGCACAGGTAAGAAGATACCTGAGCTGGGGCATTTTTTCCTTAACTTGTTCAAATTCTGAGATGGGCAGGGCAGGGGAGCTCTTGGTTGGGGAGGGCAGTGATCTTGAGAAGGGAGAGCCTGGGGAGAGAGTGCTGTGGAGGGAAGAAAGGGGAGGTAGAGGAAGGAGGGACGTGGTGGCAAGGAAGAGAGAAATTATTAGTAGGACAAATCTCAACTCTTTTCAGTGGTTGGGAGATGACGTTTGCCTGGTGAGAACAGGGCTGAGGATTTGGATCCTTCATCCCTGAGGATATTGGGTCTGCCAATCTGATGCATAAATCTGTCACCATCATACTGCCTCAGTGGGACATTTCTCCTTCTAGGTTCTGTGAGCAGAACAGGTGCTGTTGTTGTTAAAGCAGCAGCCTGCCTGTATTTTACAGGCATGTCCGCTGGCAATTCTTACTCCTTGTCTGAGGTGCTTACTGCTATTGAAACAATCAACATAGGAAGCTTTCCACTTGTTTGTGTGAAGAAGTGAAAATGAGGTGCCAACGTTTGAAGTTTGATTCTAGTAATTTTCTTCCTGTGGGAGGTGTGCAAACGCCAGCTGAGTGTGAGCCCTGTCACCTTGTTTGATTGCGTGAAGAAAGGACAGAGATTTCTCAATTAGCTTTAACTAGTACTTGCCATTCTGTTTCCCAGGATCAATGAGAAGAGTTCGGGACATTTGCAAGAGGTCTGCATGTCAGCCAGGAGAGTATCTAATAAAACCATGACGGACATTTCTTATTCCCAAATTTAGTGCCGTTAATTAGGTACCTTTTGCATATCTGGCACATGGTACAAAACAGGCTCCATTTTGTTGAGAAAGAAATCGCAGAAAAGCGGAGAGGGTTTTTTTTAAATAATTTGCTTGGGTTCAGGGATTTGGCTGGAAGGAGACAAGCATGGAGTGAGCAGGGACACAGGATGCACAGGGAGGAAAGGAGGGAGACAGTGGGAAGGGGGCAGATCCTGGGCAGGGAAGGAGACAGGGCCCACGGAACCGAGGATCTGGAATTCTCTGGATCGGGGCTGAGGCCATTCCTGGGAGATGCTCGGAGGACTCAGAGTAGGAGTGTACTTGTTGCTAACCTGCAGAGGAACAGCAGAACCTGCGTGGGCTTGAATGGTAGTGCTTGTGATGACTATGCCTGCTGGGATTTGTGCCATCCAGGAGTCTGCTCCCTGACAAGTCTCCCCTGCTCTAATGGCAGGTGGTAGCTGGGTACCCAGGGGAAGTGTCAATCAAAACTGTGCTCTTGTCAGCATGATAGTTTGGAAAAATTGTCTGTGTAAAACATATGAATGCAGAATGATTTTTTGATATTGCTGTATCAATGAATCCTTCAGCAGAGCTGTCCCATCCACAGGACAGTGTGTGGCAGCTGCTCTGGGCTTAGGGGACCCCACAGTGGCCACCTCAACTGTCCTATGGACAGAACCTGTAAGGTCAGATGGTCTAGAGGATTTCCTGGGGGACCTGGCATGAGGCGGCAGCAGGGATTGGACCTCCTACAGTCACCATGGCAGCAAGAGCCGGAGTGACCCGGCAGCCTGCTCCTCTCCACCGCCCGTCTCCCAACCAACTGCGCTACGCTTCACCATGGCAGCAGCAAGAGGAGCAACAGAGACCCAACCCACTCTGCTCCCCCGAGGAATGCAGGCCTCAACGAAGTGGACTGGGGCTGGGGCACTCTGCTTCCCACAGCCACAATGATGCAGAGCAGTGGTCTAAGAGAGGTCGGAGGAGCAGAGCAGGTTCCTGCTGCCCCAATGAGGGCAAGGAGCCCCAGGCCCCATGCCCACTTGGAGGCTGCCCTGTCTCTCAGTATATGCAGAATCAACCATTTGCTATTAGGGCTGGTATAATGTATCTCCCAGATGAGGAACAGTTGAGTATCATTAACCTGGATACAGGACATCCTGAAATTTGCACAAGGGACCTACTCACACTACTCCCAGACAGAGCTCTTAACTGCAACACAGCCTGAGTGTGATATGTGATGAGTTTGTAAGATGGGCGCGGCATGGCCTTTGCAGCAGGAAGTTTCTTTATAATCGGAGGCAGGGTGATTAACATACAATCATAGAATCATAAAACACTAGAACTGGAAGGGACCTCGAGAGGTCATCAAGTCTAGTCCCCTGCCCTCACAGCAGGAGCAAGCATCATTCTAGATAATTCCTGATAGATATCTATTCACCTTGCTCTTAAATATTTCCAGTGATGGAGATTCCACAAACTCCCTGGGCAACTTATTCCAGTGTTTAACCACCCTGGCAGTTAGGAAGTTTTTCCTAATGTCCAATCTAAATCTCCCTTGATGCCATTTAAGCTCATTGCTTCTTATCCTATCTTCAGAGGTCAAAGAGAACAATTTTCCTCGCTCCTCTTTGTAACACCCTTTTAAGTACTTGAAACCTCGTATCATGTCCTCTCTGTCTTGTCTTTTCCAGATTAAATAATCTCAGTTCTTTCAGGGTATGTCTACACAGCAAAGTTATTTCAAAATAACTTTACCAGCGTCTACACAGCCAAACCACTATTTCAAAATTAATTTGAAATAGCAGAGCGCTTATTTTGACTTTGGTAAACCTCATTCCACGAGGAATAATGCCAAATTTGAAATAGCTATTTCAAAATAAGTACTGTGTAGACACTTACTTTGAAATAGGGGGCTTCCAGCCTTCCCAGGATGCCCTGGTGGCCACTCCAGCCTCAACCAAGAACACTCCTCTCCCTTCCCCCTCCCTGGAGCCCTTAAAGGGGTTGACTCTGGCCACAGTGCCTGTGCCAGCTCCAAGCCTGCCAGCCCAGAGCCAGCAGTCACTGCCCCTGATCTGGTGGATGCTGTCCCTCAAGGCATCCTGACAGCTCCCCGATGGACCCCCCAGATGGCAGCCTGCAGCAAGTGCAGCCGGGCTGATGGCAACGACCCTACAAGATGCACTGGCGTGCCAAGGGCAGCTCTGGCTCCATGTGGCCGAGTGTTGTGGTGTCCCGAGTGCGGGCACTCAGGGCACTCCAAGACAGGACTGCTTTGCTGTCCCTCATCGAGGTAGACAAGCAAGCAGGGAACCCTGAGAACTGTCTGTCCTGGGCCGGCGTAGGGTCCTTCTAAGCACGGAGCTCAGTTAGCCTCAGGCAGCAGTCCCACTGGTTCCGGCCAGCCTTAACTTCGGTTCAGGGTCCACTCAGTGTGGACGTGCTATTTTGAAATAGCAAAATGCTGTTTCAAAATAAGTTTTGTGTATAGATGTGTTATTTCGAATTAGCTTAATTCGAATTAACTATTTCAAATTAAGTTAATTCAAAATAGCACTGTAGTGTAGACATACCCGAACAGATTAAAGAGAGGCCAGTAGTAATATTGGAAACAAAGGGCTACCTTATGTATAAAATAAAATCATAACAGTTCTAGAAACTTAACTTAACTAAGAGGGCATTATTAGGTCATAAGAGCAAAAGATCACCCCAAATCCATCCAGCATATTACAGCTTGTCCATGATCTTCTGTTCATGAAACAAGCCCACCATCAGCTTACTTCCTGGGTAAAAGGCACCAGGGTAGCCCTTTGCAACCCAACATATCAAAACAGTCCTTGGATCTTCATTCATAAGCCAGACACATTCCTGCTGTGTATTTTTTCTGTAGATTTGGAAATCTCTTATTATTTTTAACCTTAATTAGCTGGTGGTTTAGTATGCAGATTGGTATTCATTGTGAAGTATGCAACACTCAATTTGCACATAAATAGATAGACTAGATTGGACAGAGTCTCCTGCTTGTCTCAAAAGGCAATATTTGTCACTTTCTGGTGAAACCCTTTACTTCACAGCCCTGAAGAATATAATTTCCATTACAGGTATATTGTAATTCCTTAAATATTATATTTACATACAGTTTGCAATGGTTATGATGACCAATGGGTTATTGACTTTCAGTAGAGGTCTAACAGGCCACTCTTTAGTGAATAATTATGCATATAAATGACTCAAGGGATCCCTGAAAAAACTGTGCCCTGTGCCCTCTGCCAGTTGGCATCAAGTGATTCCTGGGTCACATTGTGTCTATGTGAAAGACTTTTGCCCATACAGATATGTCCGTAAAAATACCACCCCTAAAGACATATCTATGCCAGCAAAAGCCTTCTTGAATAGATATAGCCTTCCAGAGATTTGTGGGACCTTTAACTTCTACCTTGAACAAACATCAAGGAGGATGAGAAAAGATTGGTGTTGAATCTTTTATCCAAAAGAAGGCCTCTCATATCATTTATATTACAGTAGTGTTTAGATTAGGATCTGTTAATGTGTGCTTCCCATGAAAGCCACCCCCTGGTGATAAGAACTCTTCCCGTCTAGCACAAACTTAAGTCCTGTGATAAATAGGGAAGAGTGTTGGCCTTCTAAAGTGTTAAACTCAGGTAACAAGGGGTATTGTTGGCAGGGAGCCAAACGAACCAATGGGATACAATGCTGATGTTTCATTTTCAAATATTTACCTGTGATTGTTTGCTCTGTCAGAGAGTTAAGGCAGGAGTTGAGAGACCCAGGATGATTTAAACCCAGGCAGGACTACCATGCCTCCAAGGAATTCGGGGCATGGGAGTGGCGAGAACCAGGAAGGGACCGTGAGTAAATAAAAGGAAAAAAAGTGTATCTAGTCGCTATCAGGGTATTTTTCTTTATTTTGGGTTATTTGGTTTAAACTTCTCTGTGAATCCACGCCTTCCCTCCCCCATTCACCATTTAAATTACTGCCCAAAGGACTATGGTTCTTTGGGTTTTGATTTATTCTTTCTTAGTTGCTCTGTAACATCTAGGAACCAAGTATGCTTTATCAAGTATATCTTTTGTTTTGTAATAAAAATCACTTTTTAAAGGCGATTATTTGATTCTTATGTCCCAGAAAGTAACCGGAGGTCTGTTTGTGTATGTATATGCATGCCTCAGATGAAAAGGTCAACTACCAGAGACTGCAGTTGTTTTCTCTTTGTTTTCAAGCTCTCTTGTGGTAAAGGAGCTTGGAGGCACCGCCTCTGGAAGAGGTCCAAGTGCTTTCTTCCTGGGTTCAAGAAGAAAGGTTTTATTTTATTTTATTTTATTTTATTTTATTTCACTTGATGGTGGAAGCTTTTTGTTTATTTCTCAGAGCCAGTGTATCTGTGACTTTGGGGGGTGGGAAGGGTTTGTAAGCAGAGCCTAGAGGCAAGCCATTTAAGGTCTTTGCAGACCCCCACCTTATGCATTCGGAATGCCAGAGTGGGGATCAGCCGTGCCATGTCCTAGTTCCGCAACGCACTGCCACTGCCCAGCTCTGTAGCCAGACAGCTCCCCCATCTCAAACAATCTTGCTTGCCCTCTGAGATGTCTGTATACAGGGCAGAGAAGGAACAATAAGAAAATCAGCATAGCCATTAAGCTTTGATGCGAGACCAGGATATGCGAGTTTCTCTGACTCTGAGTAACAATTAAGGAAATAAACTGAGCTCGAGGCTGCAAGAAGTGCCCGGCTGGCACCCATGTTGATTTGAACACACACACAGTCCCTGGGAGAGGAATTTCCCACTGAGAAAAAGAATGTCCAGTACTTCCAATTTAATCCTCTCAACTCTCTCTTACAAGTGTAAATTAAGTTCACAACTCCCTTGTAAGAACTGGTCTCACAAAAGACAGACCAGCATCATTTGGCATTACAGATAAGAAAGAGAAATACGTGACCCAATGGATATATAAGTGGGTACAGCAGCGCACTCACTTTTGAGTGTAAATCTGCCCTCTACCTGCTGGTCGGGTTAGGTGTTTGACCTCCCGAGGTTCCACGGGGATGCCCACCTCGTATTTTCGTCTTTCCGAGGAATTGAGGGACCGATCCTGGCCTTACACGCTGGGACCGAGTGACGCAGAAGGGGGTAAAAATTGTACCTGTATGTGTCCTTTTGTTATAGTGCATGCATAGAATAGAGCTCTTTAAAGATTAAGCTGTCATTTGGTACCATTATTTTCTATTTCCTATCTTTATCTTCTTTGTAACCATTTATATATATATATATATATATATATTTGTCAGCAGTTAAGAAATAGAACAATAGCCATTGCAACCATATGATTTATAAGCTTCCTCAATAAACCTGTAAATGTTTAAGTTTTAACCTGACTCCTTCAGTTGCTGTAACAGAACCAGGCACAATTTAAAAAGAACTTCAGCCGGTCATTAGGGACAGATACAGGGAGAGCTTGGGCATTTGGATTTGTGTCACACCCAGGTGGCAAAATCCGTTGGGGCACTTCTCAGCCTCCCCGAGGCTGCCCGCTGCGAAGGAATCACAGATTCTAGCAGCTAAAATCTGAAGTGTAATAAGCTCTTCCTGTACACTTATTGGGGCGCCCATCAACCTCTTCCAGGTTGCCCACTGCAAGGGACCCCGGTCTCAGCAGTTGAAGTCTCGGGTGTATAGTATACACACACACACCACTCACTGCCCTGACCGTCAGCTGACAAGCTCTCCAGCCATGTCAGCTCTCTGAACCTCAGAAGAGCTCTGGGTAACAGAAAAACTTGAACCTCAACTCAAAACAGCCACCAGGGCATTGAAGTCCACATATAAGACTAGGCCTTCATGGTTAGCCAGGGCCAAGGCTAAGTCCCTGACCAGGCCAGGATACTCAGATCAGGGTAGGGAGAACCAACCTTCCATGTCTTGGCATCATTCACAACTGGTCCTTAGTAGAAGCAGACAGACCTTTTTATGTAGTCTGATGGACCCTGACTGGCCTTTGCCTCTTCCCAGCCCTTCTAGGTGCCAGAGAACCAGCTCTCATTGGTTCTGCATGCAGTTTATCATGTAAGGCCTCTCTAGGCATCTCATGGAGGTCTGAACTCCTCTTCTCTTCCAGCTGGGCATTTTCTTGGGGGAAGAGTGTGCCAATGCAGTAGGGCTTCCATTACCAAATACCTGGTACACTCCATCAGAGGGCTCATCAGAGATTGGGGGCCCATTGTGTACAAACACATTTTAAAGCTCCTGCACAGAGGAGTTCCAAATATAATTACATAAGACACTCAAAAGGTGGGAGGGGAAAGAGAGACACAGGGGAAGGAAAGCAACTTGCCCACAGTCATACAGTAGAGCAGCAGCAGGATCAGGAACAGAACCCAGATTTCTGGGCTGGTCCCTCTAGACCCCTCTCCACTAAGTCAACATCTTCCCCAGTCTTGCACTGCCACACTAGAATACTTATCCAAATCTTAGAATACAGAATTTGGCTCTTGAATGCATAATGCATTCTGAGGCCATGAACCAAGTGATAGATAGGCCACAGTCCTTGCTTTTTCATGGGGATGTTTTTCTATCCACATAGAGTTTTGATTGCATGGCACCTATGGACTTGGGGCCCTCTTTAGAGCTCCTGGTGCGGCAAAGGGGAATTAGACAATAGAATCTTTCCCTAAGTGAGTCTTTCATGTCTCCACTGAAGACCTGATTGTACCTTATTTTCTAACTCCTATTCTAACCATCATTACTACACTCAGGAAGCAGCCAGAACCCACTTTGGCGCATGGCAGCATTGCTGTTTAATCAGCAGAAGAGGCCACTGTAGATCAGCATAAAGCCTCCTTTCCCTATTAACAGCAAAACACAAGCAGTCCCTGCCAGTCTGGGCAGCTTGTGATAGAAATCAAACCTGCTAAACAGCTCGCTGCATAGACTGAGACATCGGAGCCCGCAGCCTCGCTGAGAAGAGACTGTTCCATGAAGGAGGAACAACGAGAAACGAGACTATCAGAAATGCAGGCCTACTAATCTCAACTGCCCAATCTTCCCAGATTGCACTCTGGTACTAATGCCGGATCCCACTGCAGAGTACAGAATAAAGACTGCAGTTTGCATTCTAAACCTTGTATGAAAACCCAGCTGCCAAATGTTTTTGCCCTTCTAGGTGCTCACAACGTTGTAAAACACACTCCACTCTTTGTCTCCTGCTCTCAGATTCTAACCCCCCATCCCCCTGAACTCTGCTTCCTCCTGAGCTCCCATCCTCCAACCTTTCGTTTTCACAGCACAGTTCAATTTTCAGCAGACTGGAGCATCACAATGTGAGCATTTCCCAGGTGGCTTCCAAGTTTGATTGTAGTCTTGCCTCTCAGAGCTAGTGTACAGGCAGTCCCCGACTTACGCGGATCCGACTTACGTCGGATCCGCACTTACGAACGGAGCTTTCTCGCCCCGGAAGTCGGGGCGAGAAAGCCCCGTTCGTAAGCTGCTCCGGTGCCCCTGGTCTGCTGGAGACCGTCTCCAGCAGACCAGGGGCACCGGGTGGGTTCCCGCGCTTCTGAGGCTTTGCCAGAGCAAAGCCTCGGAAGCGCGGGAACCGCTGCTGCTGCCACTTGGGTGCCGGTGCCTGTGGTCTGCTGGGGACCGTCCCCAGCAGACCACAGGCACCGGGACCCAAGCGGCAGCAGCGGGCAGGTTCCCGCGCTTCTGAGGCTTTGCCAGAGCAAAGCCTGAGAAGCGCGGGAACCCCCGCTGCTGCCGCATGAGACCCGGTGCCTGTGGTCTGCTGGGGACGGTCCCCAGCAGACCACAGGCACCGGGTCTCATGCGGCAGCAGCGGGGGTTCCCGCGCTTCTGAGGCTTTGCCAGAGCAAAGCCTCAGAGGCGCGGGGAACCGCCGCTGCTGCCGCTCCAGTCTGGGTGCCTGTGGTCTGCTGGGGACGGTCCCCAGCAGACCACAGGCACCCTGACTGAAACCGCAGCCGCGGGGGGGTCCCGCACCTCTGAGGCTTTGCCAGAGCAAAGCCTCAGAGGCGCGGGGAACCGCCGCTGCTGCCGCTTCAGTCAAAGCGGCAGCAGCGGCGGTTCCCCGCGCCTCTGAGGCTTTGCTCTGGCAAAGCCTCAGAGGCGCGGGACCCCCCCGCGGCTGCGGCTTCAGTCAGGGTGCCTGTGGTCTGCTGGGGACCGTCCCCAGCAGACCACAGGCACCCAGACTGGAGCGGCAGCAGCGGCGGTTCCCCGCGCCTCTGAGGCTTTGCTCTGGCAAAGCCTCAGAGGCGCGGGACCCCCCGCGGCTGCGGCTTCAGTCCGGGTGCCTGTGGTCTGCTGGGGGCCGTCCCCAGCAGACCACAGGCACCCAGACTGAAGCCGCAGCCGTGGCGGGGTCCCTCGCCTCTGAGGCTTTGCCAGAGCAAAGCCTCAGAGGCGCGGCACCCCGCTGCCGCTGCGGCTCTGCTCCCCGTGTCCCTGGTCTGCTGGGGGGGGGGGGGCGCAGCTAGTGTGCCCCCCCCCCTGCAGACCAGGCTTTTGTTTTGGACTCTGGGGCAGAGCAGCTGGGGCGCTGCCGATTGGTCCTGCAGCGCCCGTGGGCACTACTGGACCAACCCGGCAGCACCCCAGCTGCTCTGCCCCAGGTCCTGATTCAGCCGCTGCTGGTCAGTTTCAGCAGCGGCTGAATCAGGACGTCTGGGGCAGAGCAGATGGGGTGCTGCTGGGTTGGTCCAGTAGCACCCCAGCTGCTCTGCCCCAGGCATCCCCAAGTCAGCTTCTGCTGAAACTGACCAGCGCTGACTACAGGAAGCCCGAGGCAGAGTTGCTCTGCCCCGGGCTTCCTGGAATCAGCTGCTGATCAGTTTCAGCAGCAGCTGACTTGGGGACGCCTGGGGTTCTTAAGTTGATTCTCTATGTAAGTCAGAACTGGCGGTCAGTTTCAGCAGTGTCTGAATCTGGACGCGAGTTCCGACTTACATACAGATTCAACTTAAGAACAAACTTACAGTCCCTATCTTGTACGTAACCCGGGGACTGCCTGTACATTAATCACCAGTCCATTTTCCCCGGCTACAAATCTTTCAGTGACCTGGAATTACTGAACATGTACCTGGAGGTGAAGCATGAGAAATGATATTCATCATGACCAAGTTCATAAAAAATTCCACTTTCAGTCTTTGCCCAGTACTTCCACACTGCACTGTGCAGCTCTTACCTTTACAATCTCTAATTCTATCAAGGTCCTCGAAGTAGAAAGGAACTCACTAATTGTACTGACAGCTTTCCAGCTAGCCATTGGAAGCAGTACCCATCTTTCTATAACAACCAGGATCTAGGGACCATGTCAATCTATTATGCATGAATTTTAAAAAAATGCAGAAGACATGAAAGACTTTAACTTTTTTCCGAACCAAATAATAATTGGACTAATTCTGTTTTCCCCTTGCTATGGTAACGCAGACACATAGATGCCAAGAATTTAGCTCCTTCTTTTATCAGTGAAAACATAAGGGGACAGATTTATGCTGACATACATCAGTGCAGTGTGGAGTGTTGAGCCAGCCTAGTATTAAATATGCATATTTCGTTGGCTTCCCCTGTTGTCTTCCTTTTTTCCAGTATTTAGTATCCAATAGAAGTCTTACTGCTGTGTTATGCCACAATTGTGTCCCCACATAGTATGTTAATGGACATCATATACAAAGATAAACAAAGGACAGTTCAGACAGTGGGTTTCCAAGATCTACTTCCTGGTGAAAGTATCAGAGGGGGTAGCCATGTTAGTCTGTATCTGTATTAAATCTGATAGTCTTTAAGGTGCCACAGGGCTACTCATTGTTTTTCCCTGGTAAAAATGGACTTCAGAGGAAATATGCTGAATGTCAGGGAGAAGGTGAATTTTTAATCAATTGTTGAAAATTATCTGTATGTTAAGCAGCGCCTGTGTTTATTCTCGGGTCCTAATTTTCCTCTTGAGAATGTTGGGTTCTTTTTCAGCAAGAATCATTAAAAATATTCTCCGAAGAATAAGCACTATAAATGAAATGGATGGTCTTACTGTGGATTCATCCTCAGGATATCAGGTAACTGACACATGGGAAAGGCAGGTGGGGTGAAAAACAGTGTCCTATCATGAGTTCTAAGTAGGGCTCTCTTGAGAAACCAGCAGAGTGATATGAAGGTCTGAGATGGAGGAAATCTTGGCAACCCAGCTTTCTGCAGTTGATAGGAGAGAGAGAGGTAAGGACCCAGCCATTGTTCTCATTCTGCTCGCTGATCAGTTTATTGTCATTTTCTACAGTGCTTATTACCATACTGTACACATGCTTCTGTTGAAAAGCAGAGCTGCATAATGAAAGCCATAGTGAGCTTCATAGAGGATCCATTATAACATTAACTTCTTGGTTGACTAGTTTTGGTTCTATCACTAAGGGTATGTCTACACAGCAAAGTTATTTTTAAATAACAGCTGTTATTTCGAAATAACTTTACTAGCGTCTACACAAGCCAACTGCTATTTCAAAATAGCGGATGGCTTATTTCAAAATTGGTAAACCTCATTCCATGAGGAATAGTGCAAATTTTGAAATTGCTATTTCAAAATACGTGCAGTGTAGATGCTTATTTCGAAATAGGGGGCCTGCAGCCCTTCCCAGGGTGACCTGTTGGCCACCCTGGCCACAAGGTACCTTCTGACCTGATGCCCTGCCTGAACTGGTTTGGGCCGGCCTTAACTGCGATTCAGCGTCCACTCAGTGTGAACATGCTATTTCAAAATAGCAAAATGCTATTTCAAAATGCATTTTGTGTGTAGATGTGTTATTTTGAAATATCTTATTTCGAATCAACTATTTCGAAATTAGATATTTCAAAATAATGCTGTAGTGTAGATATACCCTAAATGACTTGGGATTTTTTGGCTTCGTACATTTGATAATAGGGCTTTGGCTGGGACACTCTGTTTTTACTGATCCTTTTCAATGGCACCTTCCCTCTCTAGTTTCAATGGAGTTTGGGAGATTAGGGTTGGTAGTATCTTCAGGTTCCAGCGTTCTTGAAGCTGCTTTCTAGCTTTCAAAAGTAGCAGTGCTGTTCAGTGACTATGGCTAGGGAGACTGATAGAAGAGCATAGATTGTGGTCAAATGTAGTTCAAAGTAATTTGACCACAAACAGCAGAAGTTGTTTTTGCCAGTTTTTCAACATTGCAAATCTCAGCCAGGATGCAGGAGGAGTTAGGATGAATTTGAGTTAAGTTGCTGCTACTGCCCTCTCCTACTGCCAAGGCAATCCTCACCCACATGCAGTTGTGTAGGGCACCTGAAAATTTGGGGCATAAAGCAACCTTCCTGGAGCTGTGTTCTGAGCTGGTCCCTGAACTGCAGAACAAGGACACCAAAACGAGAGCTGCCCTCTCAGTAGAGAAGCATGTTGCCATTGCTTTGTGGAAGCAGGTGACTCCTGATTGCTACCGTTCAGTTGCAGAGCAGTTTGGAGTGAGGAAGTCTATCCTTGGGGCAGCACTTCTGCAAGTGGACAGGCAATAAATCACATGTTGCTGTGGACGACTGTGACTCTGGGAAATGTGGAGGACATGGTGGCTGGCTTTGCTGACTTGAGCTTTCCAAACAGTGGCAGGGAATCAATGGTGCACACAATCCCAATATAGCGCCACCCCCCTTGCCACAGAGTACATCAATTGTAAGGGGTAATTCTCCATGGTGCTTTAGGCTCTTGCAGATCACTATGGACTTTTCACAGACAAAAATGCAGAGTGGTCTGAAAAGGTGTTTGATATGTCCATCTTCAGAAACAGTGGCCTGTACAGAGAGCTGAATGCTGGGATTTTCTTTCCATACTAGAAAATTACAAGGGGGGATGTAGAAATACCCATAGTGATCCTAGGTGACACAGCTTACCCCTTACAGCCCTGGCTCATGAAGCCTTTCATGGGGCCTCTGGATAGACTAAGCCACTGCCAAATGGTTGTTGAATGTACCTTTGGCAGATTGAAAGGGAGATGGAGATGTCTCTGTGGCAGGTCAGACCTTTTGGAGAATCATATCCCCATGATGGTGACTGCATGCTGCTGCTTACATAATTTGTGTGAGAGGAAGGGTGAAATATTTGGCTGTGGGTGGAACAATGAGACTCAAACTGGATGCACAATTTGAACAGCCAGACACTTGGGCTGTCACAGGAGTCCATCAATGTTAAGGAGGCTCTGAGGAACTTATTTCACAATGAGGGGCACTGACATTTCTCTGTGTTAGGGTTGCTTCCCTGCCTCGTCCCACTGCTCACTCTGAGTGAGGCATTCCCATGAAACCCAAGGGATATTCCAGGCTGCCACAGGGACCAGAGCAATTGGTGTAGTTTTTTTTTTTACAAAATAAACTCATGGAAACCTGCATCACATTTGTCTTTATTGATGTCTTTCAATCAAGATGCTCAGTGGTGAGAAATAATAAGGGTTATTGGAAAACCTCACAACTGTGATAACGGCTAGCTGTCACAGTCACAGATGCTTTCATGGGGAGCGGAATGTGCCAGGAAAAAAAACATTATCTGCTTGTGAAAACGAGTGTGTGGGCATAGAAGGAGGGTTGCTGGAGAAAATATTTTGCATGTGCAGTCATGGAAGCTGATGTGTGGATATGGAGGGATGGTTGCTGTGAACAGAGTTCTGCATGTGCTAACAGGAGGCCTTTAGTCCTGTTCATTCGGCATCTTGATAAGACACTTCAGAATCTCATTTTGGACCTCCATAAGCTTTAGAATGAACCCAGTGGTTTCTGTTCTGACTTCCATCTCCCTAGCTCTTCTTTGTTCCCTTTCCTCTGTTTGAATGATGCAACACACCCTTGACTGGATCCTCCCTTGTCGTCTGAGGTTTTTTTCCTTAGTTAATGGAGTCTGTCTGCTGGTGAACATGCCTGACTTCTCAAGGTCTGGTCTGGAAACGCCACCATTAACAAACAACGAGCAGCCTTGAATTCATGACAAAGATTGAAACATTTCACTAACATGCACATCTCTGAACAAAACTTGCCCCTTTTCTTGTTATCCAAGAGGCAAACATGGATCTCTCCAGACACTCTGACTATGGGGAGTTTTAAAGGTAGAGAGGGGAGGGAGAGGAAAGGAGGGTTGGATCTGGTTCCACAAGAAAGTACAGAATGCACTAATGCAGCAGGTGTACACGGAAACAATTTGTAATAACCCTACATTTATCCACAGCCTACCATTATTCTGGCTGACATATTGCTGTAGGTTATCAGACAAACTTGGGTTCAGCCTCTGGATTATGCAGCCAAACTCTGTGCCACCTTGGTTCCAGCAACACTGTTTGAGGAATAGTTTGGGAGAGTGTCATGCCAAGGCGATGGGGAAATGGCAGCCCTGCCATGGAATCTCCATGAGAAGATTAATAAGTACATCGGGCAAAGCTTCAACACCATTTCTCTGCAAGATTCTATTGCTATCTCTGTACATCGATGCTCTTGTTTGGACATAGCGTAGGCCAGGCAGGTCTTAGCCAGCTCACAGAAATATAGCCTCCGGTCATCCCACTCCTGTTTCTGACTCTGTGCTGTGGGAAGTATCCATGTTCTCCTAGGGTGTGGGTGTGGGGTTCCCACCAAGAATTGTGTCCAGTTCTATAAAAGCAGCATGTTGTGGGTGCAGCATCAGACCGGCTGTTTGCCTCCTTCACCTTCTGGTGCAACTGCGGGAGTTCCTTATCTTGGCTTTGCACTGTGGGTGTCTCTCTGATCCCCCTTCTCACACAGGGCTTGTGAACTGTCACCGTATGTGTCCCAGTTCCTACGGGTCACTCGCAGTTGTGATTGCACGATTCTTCACCCCAACCACTGATAAGATCCAAAAGCTCTGCAGTGCTCCAAGAGGACAGTACTTTGAGCTATAGCCATCCCTCTTTCCCTGAGAGCATGCCATGCGGCCCACTATGCAGTCAGACACCAGGAAATGTATTTTAAAGTTCCCGGGGTTTGTGGGTGGGAGGGGTATATCTGTTTACCTGTTTATATGGCTTCAGAGCAGCAGAGTTCAAAGTGCTGGCTAGAGTGGCCATTTGGGCATTGTGGAAACATGCTGGACTTCAAAACATGTGACAAAAATCCTACTGTAGTACATACTACATGATTGGCGACAATAAAGGGAGGGGGAAAGGCAAGAGTCTCTTGCAGAGATGGAAGTTTTTTGTCGCCAAAATTGGCCATTTGTCACAACTTTTGTCATGTCACAATGTGACTGCTCCCTGGGTTTTGTCACCAAAACGGGTTTTTTGGCAACAAAAACTAGCCAGGCCTTGGTCTACAGGACCTTTCTTTCAAATGTTCTCTAAAAACATTTCATTTGTGCGCTGCTGAAGATTATGGAATCATGTCTCTAAAAAATCGTTCATTCCCATGGCTGCCCTCTGGCATAGGGGCACCAGTTTAATAGTACTCAGTAGGACCCCATAAATCCTAAGGAAGGCCCTGCTTGCTGCCACTGAGCTTGAGCCATAGCACCTTGTGTTGAGATCCTTCCAGCTCCCACAGACTCTGCTGATTCCACTTCAGACGAGGCTAATGCACCATAACTGAAATATCAACTTTATGGCCAAAAGCCCCACTGACAGTCTGGAGTCTAATGTTCACTGTTCAAATGTTACTCAAAGCAGACAGCCAAGCAGACAAAAAATAAGCTAAGCAAATGCTATGCTTACTTACTCAATTTCCTCCTTTGTGCACTGTATCACCGCAGCTCAACAGCCAGCCATCACCACACTATTTTCCTGCCAATGTATACCTTTCTTTGCTCACAACCTCAAAGCACTCGCAGACAGGAAAGTGCATTGAGGTCTGCGGCAGCCACTGCTTCTTATAGTAGCTTAAATGTGAACAGCACATTACAGGGACTGCAACAATTTGTGACTCACCAGCACAGCGCCTCCTTCTGGTCCCTCTGGGAATTAGCTTAGCTCAGCACTGGAGCACCCTCTTCCAGACATCCTCACCACTGTTCTCGGTTGTACATTCTCCACCACCTTGTATTGGCACCCATGTTCCTCCCAAACCATGGTGCCCTTCCCTCAAGCTACTTCCCTGCTGCAGTGTCCCCACACTCTGGGGTCCTTGCCTTCAGGGACCACCAACCCCCTATATCGGGGTGGGCAAAAGGCCCTCCGTGGGCCGGATCCTGCCGGCCAAGTGGGTTGATCTGGCCCACGGAGGCCCTGCCGCTCCCGTTGGGGGCAGGGGAGCGCGTGAAACTTCCTCCTGCCCTGGCAGGACCATGCAGCACTTTGAAGCACCATGTGCTCCTCACAGGGCAGGAGGAGACGTCATGCACTCCCCCACCCCCAAACCCCGATTGACCTGGGCGTGGGAGGAGCGCACAGAATTTCCTCCGCCCTCCCCTTCCCCCTGCGAGGAGCGCGCAGCATTTGAAAGTGCCGTATGCTCACGCAGGGCGGGGGCAGGGTGAAGGAAGCTTCGCACAGCTCCCCTGCCCCCAGACCCTGATTGGCCAGGGTTGGGGGGAGCACATGAAGCCTCTTCCTGCCCTGCGAGGAGTGCATAGCACCTTGAAGTGCCGCATGCTCCTTGCAGGGCGGGGGTAGGGCGGGAGGAGGCTTCGTGTGCTTCCCCCACCCCCGGCCAATCAGGGGGGAGCTGCGCAAAGCTTCCTTCACCCTGCCCTGGCCCTGCGAGGAGCACATGGCACTGTAAAGTGCTCTACACTCCTCGCAGGGCGGGAGGAGGCTTCACGTGCTCCCCCGCCCCCAGGCTCTGATTGGCCTGGGTGCGGGGGAGTGTGCGAAGCCTCTTCCCGCCCTGCCAGGGGCATGGATGCCTAGTGGGAATGGGGGGGAAGGAGCTCCCCCACCCCCAAAGCAATCATGGTCTGTGGGTGAGGTAGCCCAGAAGCATCTTGGCCCCGCCCCTTCCGGATTAGGCCCCACCCCTTCTGGGGCGGCCCGGGGCCACGTCAACAACCTTTGAAGTGGCCCCTGGCCAAAAATTATTGCCCACCTCTGCCCTATATCCACCTTGCATCAGTGATCCTACTGCCAGTTGTCATGTAACCCCTTACTTCGGGAAAACTGCAGTCTGAAATGGCCACTCATCGTAGGCAAGGTGGTGTGGACCTGCTGCCTTCTTCTGCCCTGGCTGCTCCTCTGCAGCCCTAGTACTCCTCAGGGCATCTGCCTGGGACTACTCAGACAGGAGCTCCCCTGACTCACCCTGCCTTTCCCAGCATTGCTCTGTCCATGGTACCTCACTAGCAAACAGCTAGGTCCTTCTCCTTCCAAAGCTGGAGCAAGAGCATGTGCTCCTCTCCTGGAACCCTTCTTATAGGGGCCTAGCTAGGCCTTGATTGGCTGTTGCTGTCCTCCATCTAATTCGTTCCAGGGACAGCCCTCTTCCTGGGCTAGTTTTAACTCTTTTTTTATCTGGCAGCGGGGTGACCATCCCACTACGGGGACATAGTGTTGTGAGATAACCAGATGCTGTGGGAGCAGAAGGAGGCACAAGGGTTAAGTAGGGCTACTACATGATTTAAAAAATGGCAATTAATCATGAGATTAGAACAAGTCACTGTTAATAGAAGTTTTAAACTGTTACACAGAATACCAAGTTAAATGTATTATAAATATTTTGGATGTTTCTCTAAATTTTCTAACACATGGATTTCAATGACACTACACAAAGTGTACAGTGCCCACTCTATATTATTCTTCATTCCATATATTTGCACTTTAAAAAGGTAAACAAAAGAAATAATATTTTTCAATTAATCTCATACAAATACTGTAAGGCAATATCTATGTAGATTTTTTAACATAACTGTACCCCAATCCAAAACATTGTAAAATATTACAGCCTACAAGTTCACTCCCTCCTACTTCTTTTTCAGTCAATCACTGAGACAAACACACTTATTTACATTTGCAGCAGATAATACTGCCCATTTATTTACAATATCACCTGAAAGTGAGAACAAGTGTTCACACGGAACTGCTGTAGTTGGTGCCACAGGGTATTTATGTGTCAGATATGCTAAACATTCATATGCCCCTTTATGCTTCAAAATCACTACCTGTCAGCGCTGCTAGATTGTGCTTTGGAAGAGCTAACAAGGCTGTAATCTTGATTTTATTTATAAATAGGCACTGAACCATACCTAATATGGTTAATATATGAATGGCTAGCTAATTACAAAAGCAGCTTCTCCTCTCTTGGAATTCACATCTCCAGATCAGCTACTAGAAGTAGGCCTCATGCTCCCTGATTGGATCTACCTCATCTCTAGCTTGATTCTGGCCTGCATATTTATACCTGCCTCTGGAAATTTCTACTACATGCATCTGACAAAGTGGGTCTTTGCCCATGAAAGCTTATGCTCCAACACTTCGGTTAGTCTATAAGGTGTGACTCCTTGCCACTTATACTTAATATGGAGTTCCATCTGGTTGAAATATCTTGTACAAGAGCTTCAGAGGGTTAGCCAAGTTAGTCTGTACAGGAAATTCTTGTTTCTCTTTATTTCTGGCTTGTTGGATTTCTAGCGCTGTACTGGACTGAGTTTGAAATGGCCTACAAGTTTTCTACATTTTGCCAGCTTGTTTTCAAAACCACCATCAGTGAGTGCTACTGTAACGGACCGTTGCAGAGTGTGAGTGAGGCATGTCGTGGTCAAAAGGCAAATGACTGGCTGCTGCTATCCCATTACATGCACTGTCAGTACTAGTTGTTGTTACCTTTTCTTGAATATTCCATTCTTTTACAATATGCAAGAGATGCTCTGCATGTCTCAGCATAATGTCCTTCCATCTGAGTGACTATAAGAAAATGACTACAGTTTCTATGCTGCATCAATCAGCTGCGTTGTTACTCCAAGTTAGCTGTGATTGCCCAATGGTATCCTGCCAGTCATGCAACAGCTAGTGTATTTTTCAGAAGCTCCCACTTTGTACCCTTCTCGTTGTGATACAAGTCATGCTTTCAGACTCTGTAAGGGCACATCTACACTTACCGGAAATTCGACACTCTGGAGGTTGATCTTCTGGTGTTCAATTTGACAGGTCTAGTATAGACCCATAACTCGAATGCCAAAGGCAGCTCCCTCCAGTGTCCAGTATTCCTCCTTTTATAATGAGTAAGGGAAACCAACGGGACCGTTGGCTCCCATCAGCTTCCCACAGTATGGATGCTTCCAAGGTTCGGCTTAAGCTGACTCCAGCTACACATTTTATGTAGCTGGAGTTGTGTACCTTAAGCCATCCTTCCTGGTCTAGTGTAGACCAGGCCTTAGTGTAGTCTGTTGCAGCTGGTAGGATTAATTTGCTGTTGGCAGATTATCTGTAGCACAAGAACTGGAGGCAAAAGCATGCTTAGTGTGAGGTGGCACTGCAGACATGAAGTACTTGCTTTGATGGAACTATAACTCACCTTGCGATTGCTTAAGATAACGATCTTTTTATTCAGAGATCTACCCAGAAGTTTTTTTAAATTAAATTAACTTTGTATTCAGAGGACCTGAACTTTTGCTGCTTTGCTCCATTAACTTTTTCCAGTATTTAATCACTCCAGGTCATGAGAACATGTAGAACAGTGCCAGTGTCTGCCAAAATATGAAGTATAGTAAGTGAAGATCAAAACAGAGGTGTGCAATTAATGCTTGTTTAAAAGGCATTTGTTTGTTTTGCATTAATTGCTTGCATTAACTGCAATTGATTAACAGCCCTATGCTGACAGGTAAGAATTGCCAGTATCCAATAGACTAGTATACAACAATCCTTAGACTGGTCTTTACCTTAGATTTAGAAAATTGACTTTTGTAGCAAGTAAAAAAAAAGAGCAGCAGTTCCAAACACTGCTCTTTTTGCCCTTTAATTTCACAGTAATGCAATATTAGCTATTCTTTCAGGCTGCTTCCTTCACTCCTACCCCTTTTCTAAAACCACAATATTAAAGGACTTCATAACATGTCAGCAAAGGCTTAAATGATAAGACCACAAAACAAAGTCAAGCTAACTTTTTCCTCCTGGCCAAACTATAATTTTTCCCCTTTCTGTCTTAGAGTGTTGAAAACAAATAAATCCTATTGGAGTTTAAAATCATATTTATTGGAATGGATTAAGAATCATCAATATTTTGCCTGCAGCTCAAAGAGCACATATTGGCTGCGTCTAGACTGGCATGATTTTGCGGAAATACTTTTAACAGAAAAGTTTTTCCGTTAAAAGTATTTCCGCAAAAGAACGTCTAGATTGGCACGGATGCTTTTGTGCGAAAAGTGCTTTTGCGCAAAAGCATCCATGCCCAGTATAGACGCACTTTTGTGCAAGAAAGCTCCGATGGTCATTTTAGCCATCGGGCTTTCTTGCGCAAAAAATTAAAGTGCCTGTCTACACTGGTCATCTTGCGCAAGTATTCTTGGGCAAGAGGGCTTATCCCTGAGCGGGAGCGTCAAAGCATTTGCGCAAGAAGCACTGAATTCTTACATTAGAACGTCAGTGCTCTTGTGCAAATTCAAGTGGCCAGTGTAGACAGCTGGCAGGTTTTTGCACAAAAGCAGCCGCTTTTGCGCAAAATCTTTCCAGTCTAGACACACCCATTGTGCTTGGGTTTTTCAAAACAAGTTTCTAAAAGGAAGTGTGATGCACAAATAACAGTCAAGTAATTGAGATGTAAACATTGATCTATGTTTGTAGAGTCCTTTCTCTGTCCCCAAATTGAAAGAGAATGTTCACTAGATTCCAAGGCTTTATTTAAAAAAAAAACACATAATTTCTTTGTCATGATATAAAACCTCTGTAATAACTACTTGTTATGTTTCCAGCCTACAAAAAATTATGCTTTGCCACTACAGAACCAACCAGATAAGAGAACATAAATTGGCCCAAACCATCTTCAGAGGGTAGAACTAAACAAGGAACCAGAACAAGATGCTGAGCTCCTGTAGCATATCTTTGGTGCAAAGCACAAAATACAGCTCCAGGGCTGCCCCGATGTCCCAGGCCATCACTTCTGAAGAATTGGATTTCCAGTGGAACTCAGCACCTCCTACCACAGCACAGTATGCAAACTTCCATATTAGACACTGGGAGGAAGTTATCGTAAGCTCACTCAGGACCAGAAGTGAAAGAAAGGCAGTGGACCCTGGATCACTGTACCAGTAAGAAGTGCACTGCCTTTCTTTCACCCGCCACCTCCTGAGGCTCTCCTGCGGGCTCGCACTGGCAGTGACACTGCTCACTACATTAAGCAGCAGGCAGCCAGGTAGGTTAAAGTGGTTGGCAGGGGACGTGGTATAAGAGGCATGTGCAGTCCCAGTTCCTTGTCAATGGCGCTGCAACGTTTTTTTAAGAGCGTGGTGTGTGTGTGTGTGTGTGTGTGTGTGTGTGTGTGTGTGTGTGTGTGCGCACGCGCTGAAATCCTGCCTCCTTACTTCAGTCCAGTCTCTCCTCCCTCAGCTGAGGCCAGGAACAAAGCCCCAGGCATGAGGTGCGCATCAGAGCTCCAGGTGCACAGAATGCTGGGATACCAGGTTGTTAAGAACTGCCTCTGAAGCTGGGGCATGTGCTTTAAGTTTAAGCAGACATCAAATATGAAATCCTGGGGTTCAAACTTTAGAGGGGATACTGACCTCCTTAACCTCCAATAATTGGCATCCTAGAGGAAGAACAGGCCTCTTTTGAAGTAAATAATCTGTCCAAGTCAACTGACTGATGGAATTGGTGATGAGTGACTTGAGTTGCTACCACAAGGACAAGAATGCATTGGTCATACAATACTGTACAGCTTCTCTCACCCACTAGGTTAGGCAGAGATGAGTAATCAAACCCAATGTGCTACCACTAGGGCTGCCCAAAAGAAAGAAAATTCAGCCAACAGCATGGGACATCAGAAATTGAAGAAGTAAAGAATTCCACGGTTAAGGCTTTGGGTTTCTGCACCAAACAAAGGAGAAGTCTCTCTCACTGGGATCCCTTTAGGGTTGTGCACTGGAGATGCTACAGTTAAAAATGGTATTTTCCCTTGCATTTGGGTGAACTGACTATTAGTGCACCCTTCATCATCTCTGAAATGGCCAAAGTGTTCTTTAGCTCTGATACACAGAGCAGGCAAACAGTTCAGCCTCAAGAAGCAAAAGAAAGGAAAAGTCACGGTAAAGCATGTATGTACAGAAAACAAATAAAACATGCATCCGCTTAGGATTTAAGCTCCCAGTTTCACTCAGAGCTCTCTCCTGTGCAATGTGTTGCCTGGCCCATTTGAAAAACCCATTTCTCAGAATGCCTCTGCAAAGATATATTGTTTATCTGCAGAGAAAATACCTGATTTATCAGTTAAAAATGAAAATGCTCTTTGGGATTTGGAAATTCTTTCCTTGTTCTGCTTTCCAGTATGTAGCAGGCAGCTGAGGCAGTGATCAAGCCTTCTATCAGCTGCTGAATGCACAGTACACAAAAGAAGACTTTTATTGCCCAGTGGTTCAACAGGTCAGCAGCACTCTTTAACTTTAATTTCTGGTGCTCTGTACGTGTGCACCTGTTCACAAAAGCTGCTAACCCTCTAGATTGAAGGTGGATCCGCAATTTTCTTGAAAGGCTTTTATGCCCTACCTCTATTAGACTTGGCATCTTTCCATTCTGAGACTGACTTTCTTTGAAAAGTAAAAAAGGAGAAAAGACACTCCCCCTCCCCAACCCAAGATGTTTTTCACATTTTATTTCCATCACTGACAGCTGTCATGTGATTCTGTGATAAAGAATCACAGAAAGTCACTTTCTTTTCACACTGAACAAGAAAATATTTGAGGAAAAAGGTATCAGCCCTAAAGCTAATCTACTTCTGTCATTGTAGCATTCCAGTCTACAGCTCCTCACTCAACCTTCTGCCTGGGCTCCTGCTACAATTTTAAACAAACCCTCTTCATATCTTGTCCCTCTTTTTCTGTATAAACAACTTTTAAAAACAAAATTGCAGATCACTTTGTTGGTTGTTTCACAAATCATCCAGATTTGATGGTCCTCTGGCTTTGAGGAGAAAGTTGTCCAGTTTATTTTCTCGGATTATAAAAAATTGTGTTTAACTTTCACACAGCCGGTGGTGTGAATATCATTGTCATTAGAGTCAACAGCAATTCAACTGATTCAGAGACTGTAAGGCTAGAAGAGATCATTACGATTACCTACCATAATGTCATGAATACCACAGGCCATAGAATTCTACGCAGTGATTTCGGTATCAGGCCCACCACAGACCCAAACTATATATGCCAGATGAATATTTCACTCATTACTTCTACACTGAGTGCCTTGGTTTGTCATCTCCATCTAGACTTTTGGGGCACAGCTATGCCAGTGACAACAGCTGTTGTTCAATATTTTTACCCATTCAGTTTGATCAGGACTAGTTCTCCTTGTTTAAGCTTGGGGCTGTATTCCAACAGCTAACCGAGAAACCTTGAGATCTCTCACATTTGGTATCTCTCAGGTTCACATCTTTAAGAAGAACCAATTATGATAAAGATACACCATATAGATGGGCAGCATTCTGTCAACCCATAAGAAGCTGAACTGTGATTATGCAAGTAATTTGTTGTGCCAATGTTGTGGAAGTTGCCCTATAACACAAAAGATCTAATATGAGATCTTTCTGGTCTAGAATTCTCTTAACAATCTCTTAACAAAAGTTCCTTCTGCCAGTTCATTTCCTTGTTGGAAGAATTAATGTGTGTGAAATTATACCGTAGCCCAGCGACTTGGATTTTAGAGGGAGCAAAGTGTGGGCCTGGTAAATGACTATTTCTTCCAAAACACTAAAAGATTAAGGCTACGTCTACACTGGCACCCTTTTCCAGAAATGCTTAAAACGGAACAGTTTTTCCGTTATAAGTATTTCCAGAAAAGCGCGTCTACATTGGCAGGATGCTTTTCCGGAAAAGCACTTTTTCCGGAAAAGCATCCGTGCCAATGTAGACGTGCTTTTCCGCAAAAAAGCCCCAATCGTCATTTTCGCGATCGGGGCTTTTTTGCGGAAAAGACTACTGTGCTGTCTACACTGGCCCTTTTCCGGAACAGTTTTTCCGGAAAAGGACTTTTGCCCGAACGGGAGCAGCATAGTTTTTCCGGAAAAACAATGACGATTTTACATTAGATCATCATTGCTTTTCCGGAAAAGCAAGGGGCCAGTGTAGACAGCTTGCAGCTTATTCCGGAAAAGCGGCTGCTTTTCCAGAATAAGTGGCCCAGTGTAGACACAGCCTAATTGTATCTATTTTATGACCTGGTGGCTAGTATGTCTAGTGAAAAGTAAAATTTCTGCAAATCTAGAGGAATGGGAATATGGCTCCCATATTCTTTGAGTTGAATGTTTTTGGTTCAAGACTTGCATGATTCTACTTTCAATTTTAGCTCCACCTCTTAGAAGGTGGCTACTCACATACTGGGGTTTGTTCCTGGTGCTTTCTGAGGCCTTCCTGGATCTCTTCCTTCACATGATCCTGCGAGGATTGTGGGCTTCTGGTACTATCAAGATAGTTCATCAGACAAGGATTCAGAGAATTCTCACTATTGATAGAAGGCATGGGCTGGATTTGGGACCCATGCTACGTAACATCTGATATCATTTGCTGTTATGCATCATCAGTAGTGGCTATTTTAATAAGTTCTGATTTCTGTAGTGAGGTTGGCAGACAACTCAATATGGCACCCACATGTGCTTCTGCATCTCTGAGAGCCTTTGAAGAATCTAGATGACCAATAGGACTCCTAGATAATGTATCAGTCACAACTAGGGAAGTCTTTGGTGCATATTCTAAAATATGTCTAAATCTCAAAAACATGAATGGCATCCAGTCTAGGATTTTTCTAAGTTAAACACAGTTATCCACAATGTTGGGTGCTGGTTAATAGAATATTCTGGTTAACTGAGACTTGTACTTTGCCAATGAAATACTAATTTTCAAAGTATTAGAATACAATAAAATGAATAAAGTATAAAATAGTCTACAGGTGCTCACCCATCCAGTAGTAGTACTACATTGCAAAATCACTGAATTCTTGAAGCATTTAGGCGTTTTCACAGTACATTATCTCATGATTCTACATATCACTATGTGTAGAGTAGGATGTACCCTCAGGTTGTGAAAATAACACGTAGATTAAATTATGTTCAGTATAGTTTTAGGGTTTTTTTTTTTTTGGTTACTCAGAAGGCACTTCAGGATCTTGCATTGACCTAAGGGTTGTCATTATTAACATCAATTATCATGTAGGTATAAAAGATGGATGAGACTGGGCTGAATCTTAAATTAACTTGTCATATTCCTCTATGCTCTCTTTTTATGGATGTACCATATCACGGAATCTGAAAGTCATGTTACCAGACTCCAGTCATCTTGGTAACTGGAGTAGTACAATGTTGATTTCTCTAACATCAATATGCAGTCACAAAAAAATCCTGAATTAATATACAGTATTATAGTCACATATGCATGTACCGCTTCTTCCATCAGGAACTTGACATCAAGAGCGTGGCTTTAAAAAGGAAAGCACAGGTACTGTGATTTCAAAGCCAGAGCATAAAAGAACATTCAGTTCACACAATGTATCAATTGATTAAAGAAATCATCTTTATAATCCCAAGGCCAGATGGCAGCAACAAAACTGCTCACTTGAAAGTGAACATACAAGAGATGTAGCACAATGATACATTTATTTTGGCACTTGATAGTTCACATGCTTATTAAATGAAAATTACTTTTTGTCAGCAGAGCTTTAGGAATCCATCCCACTGCTTCTACTAATTGGCCAATGTTACAACACCAACCATCTACTTTACTTCATAGTAAAGTTTCATTGTGTTCATACTGGAGTGAGCTGGAAACCATAGGTTTTCAAACAGGTTTGAACATTCCTTCACTCCTTCACATCTTAATATCAATAAACTGCCAATCAATAATATTACACTAGGAATATAACAAGTTATCTACATTTGAGTTACTCCACCCCAGGTATCCACTCTGGAGCTGCACTCATTAGTGTGACACTCTGGAGACGCACACAATCCATGGTTCTTAGTGATGTAGTAAAATAAGCCATTCTATGAATTCTTTTCCAGTAAATTGAGAGAATTTATCTGTTTTTTTAGGTCACAGGAAAAGGAATTGTGGGAAGGCATTGGAGGACTGTTGGCACTCAAGTGGAGCTAGCCTATGTCTATGTTACAGAGTGGCCATGTTAGCAGCTGATGAGTTGTACTGGCTTGACTTTTGGTCTATGCCTTCCCTCTCAGGTCTGCCAACTTGACTTAAATGTCCATCACACTTCTGTAAAGAGTTTTTTGTGTGGATGGAACTTGGATGAAGGGCAACATTTAAATTATAATTTGAGTTAACTTTGCAGTGAAGACAAGTCCAAAGAGGCTGAACAGAAATTATTTATCATGGACAAAATCAACTAATCTGTCAAAAAAGTGGGAGGGTTGATCATTATGCTGTGTGAATCAAATGCTGAATGAGAACCAGAGAAGGAAAGGAGATGTCTGTAGAAAGGATATTTTTTCCTAAGAGGACCTCTGTATAGTAATGCTTGTTTTGATGCTCATAGAGGTGCCCAATTAACATGTTTCATAAAACAGCTGGCTGAGATCTTAGCAGTAAGCCACCAAGATCAAATTAGTGAAAAGGAAAAGTCCATCCAGTATATTTTCAATCCTGAACCAGAAAGGCTCTGTAAAAAAGTACCTTCCTGTTATTCATGGGACACAGCCTCCCTCCAGCACTCCTCTACTCCATACTGTGTTTCATGCTGAATAGCAGGGCTCTGACTGATACACGACTGGAGTAGGCCAGGGATGGCCAACCCATTTAACAAAGAGAGTTGAAACAGCAGTGGAAAAAATGCAAAGAGCCACACCAGAATTGTTAAGCAAACAAACAAACAAACAAAAAATAGAGGCTACTCCTTTAAAAAATAAGTTTAGGGCTTTTTTTGCCAAATCAGGCTCCCAGTGATGGCCACCATCTTGAGTGCCATTTTGAATCGCTGCCCCAGTGAACACAGCGGAGCCAGGGCCCTGGGGGAGCTGGGGCGAGGGGAGGGGGAAAGCAGAGGCTGTTGGGGAGGGCGCAGGAGCAGCTTTGCAAGCCACACTTTTGGGGGAGAAGAGCCGCATATGGCTCCCAAGTTACGGGCTGGCCATCCTTGGAGTAGGCTATTACACTCGTCTTTGCTGAAGCAAAATATTATTCTTCTAGCAGATCTGTTTCTTACCAGAGAAAGCTCTACTCTCACACTATTTCTAGTTTTGCCTAGTGCATAGAAAATACACTCAGGAAACTGTCTCTCTTATCTGATCTATTTCTGCATTGCACGTTCCCTCCTGTTGCCCTGAAAGTTAAATCTTTTTTTCCCCACAGATTTATTCATTTTTCAAATAGCAAATTTCTAGCACTTTGCTGCATTTCTGTGTGTGGTGCATTTTAGACAGCAGAAAATAATTCACAATAAGCAGATCCTCTTTCTATCAATGAAATACCAATTCTGAAAAAAAAAACCCACCACAATCCGCCGTCCCACTCTTCACATCTACAAAACCTCACACATGCAGGAATGATGCAGCTTGCAAAAGCTGGTGGAGCCATTCTGAATCAGCATGCCCTACAATCTGATCCCCTAGCTGTCCCTTTAAAGCCAGGTTCAAATGAAGTCACACCAAATGTATGGCACCCGAGCCAGTGCTTCAGGCTTACGAAGCAGCATGTGCTCCCTTTGGAGACACCAATAGGTCAAATTTTATCAGCGGCCTGGCAATCACCTGGACCTCCTCATTCAGTGGATTTGATTTCAGGTTTACACTCCGCAGCGACTCCATGGAAGAAAGTTTCTCAACGGGGACATCTGTAACAAGAAGAACATACATAAAATAAGACACCTGGATTACTAGAGAGAGAAACTCACATATGCTGGTCAGGCCCTTTGGAATTAAAGATCATTGTCACTCATATGCTTAGGGGCAATCAATCTGTGAAATAAAATGAATCCAATCTGAGTGATGGCAGAAGCTGCTCTCTGTGATAGCCAAAGCCCAAGAGTGCAGGGTTTGGAAGCTCTGGTAATGCCTCAATTTCCATGTCTATTATTTATTCATAAGTAGAAATGGTTACTTACCTTCTCATAACTGTTGTTCTTCGAGACGTGTTGCTCATGTCCATTCCATGAAGGTGTGTATGCACTGCGTGCACGGGTTGTCAGAAGGTTTTTCTCTCAGTGGTACCTGTAGGGCCGGCAGGGAAGGCTCCTGGAATGGTGCCTGCATATGGACGTATATATACCCTGCTTCCCTCCACCCCTTCAGTTCCTTCTTGCTGGAAATCTCTGACAAAGGGGAGGCGAGTGGGATTTGGAGCAACACATCTCGAAGAACAACATTTACGAGAAGGTGAGTAACTATTTCGTTTTCAAATGATTGCTTATGTCCATTCCATGTAGGTGCTTCCAAGCCATACCTTTGGAGGTGCAGTTGGAGCCTAACTAGAGATCGATTGTAATACTGCTCTGCCAAAAGCTGTATCATCTCTGGCCTCTGCACTATGGCATAGTGATTAGCAAAGATGTGAACCGAGGACCAGGTGGCAGCCCTTCAAATGTCCAGGATGGGCATCTGAGCAACAAAGGCCACAGACGAGGCCTGAGCTCTAGTAGAGTGGGCCGTAAGCGGGAGAGTTGGTAACTGGGCCAGTTCATAGCAAGCTTTAATACAGGAAGTGATCCAGGGGGGGATAAACTGGGAGGCCCTTCATTCTATCAGCTGAGATAAAAAGCTGCGGAGATTTACAAAAGGGCTTTGTTCTATCTAAATAAAAAGCTAAAGCACGTCGTACATCTAAAGTGCATAGAGCCTGTTCTTTACCTGAAGCCTGCGGTTTGGGGTAGAACACAGGCAAAAATATATCTTGGTTAATGTGGAATTGGGACACCCCCTTAGGCAGGAAAGTGGGGTGCAGGAGAAGTCTGACCTTATCTTTAAAAAACAGCATGAGGGGACCTGAGGTTAGAGTATGAAGCTCAGATACTTATCTGGTGGACATGATGGCTACAAAAAAAAGAGACCTTCCATGAGAGGTGTAGCAGCAAGCATGTCGCCAATGGCTCAAAGGGGGGGGGGACCTGTGAGCTTTGCAAGGGCCAGGTTAAGGTCCAAGGGTGGAAAAGGTTGGAGAACATGTAGATACAGCCCATCCAGACACTTCAGGAAATGGTGAACCAGGGGGTTTGTGATAACGACTTGCCCTGGGAACCCAAGTGAAAGGCGGAGATGGCTGCAAGGTACACCTTGACTGATGAAGATAACTCCTGACTCCTAAGGTCTAAGGGAACGTCTACACTAGCCCCCTAGATCAATCTAGGGAGGCTAATGAGGGCAACTGGAATTGCAAACCAAACCTGGAATTTAAATATCCCGCGCTTGATTTGCATGTTCCCGGCCGGTCGCCATTTTAGAAATTGACTAGCCCAAAGTAACTGCCTGCGTCTACACGCGGCAGTGAAACAGGATTCCAATTTAAAGCCCCTAATTCAAATTAGCTGGTAAACCTCATTGCAGGAGAAATACCAGCTAATTCAAGTTAGGGCTTTAAATCCCAAGGGAGAGGCTGGTGAGGAAGATAGTTCAATGAGCTCCCTAGCCACCTCAAAAGTATCCAGGGAGGGCCAGTCTCCTTCAGCCAAATCATATTCCAGGCTTGGGTCCTGAGCAGGGCTCAACTGGTGCTGGGAAGGCGCAGGATATGAAGGCCTGGGCACTGTGCCCTAAGCAACTGAGTGTCCCATCTGGGGATGCACTCTGGGCACGTGCTGCAATGGAGACCTGCCTCTGCTGGATCTTCATTTCTTCTGCAGCACTGGAGATTGGGAGTGGTGCCTAGCACAGTGTTACGGCACCAGGAAGACCCTGGACAGGCCCAGAACCTCCCATACCGATGCCGGCATGCTCTGAGTAGTCAATGCCGAGTCCCTCTCAGTATGAGGTTTGAAACTGTGGCAGGTGTTACAGTTGACCGATAGGTGCACTTCTCCCAGGCCCTTGTCCCAGGCCCTTGAGGCACATGTTGTGCAGGTCACCACAGGGCATGGGCTTAAGGCACTTAGAACAAGGCTTAAAGCCCTGGGGCCTGGGCACGCCCCAAGGCAAGGGACAGGGGACTGTTAGAGCAAACCCCTATTTACATTGCTAATGACAAAGTATTTAAAACTAAGACTAAAACTACAACTACAACAAATTGAACTAAGACCGCTAAGGCGCAATTGCAGAGAAAGCAAGGAGCATTCCAACAACTGTCACGGGCGGTAAGAAGGAGCTGAGGGGTAGGGGGCCAGCAGGGGTATATATGCGTGTATATGCAGGCGCCACTCAAGGGGGCTCCCCTGCTGGCCCAATGGGTACTTCTGAGGGAAAAAATTCCAACAATCCGTGCTTATGGAGCATGCACTCCAACATGGAATGGACACGAGCAATTACTCAAAGAAGAAGAGGGTCTAACTGCAGAAACTGCCAAAACCCTGGAAGCTGAAAGTACGAGTGGCCTCACTTTAGATGGGTGCAAGTGTTGTAGAATGAGTTAATTTTGCATATTGTAAGGTTTAATTAAACAATACAAAAATTATGTTTCTGTTACTTCTTTTGTAAAGATACAGTTGTCACAATGTAAATAGATATGCAGTTGCCTTATTTGAACCAACCTTACAGAAAATACTTGTGTGTATTTCATGAATGTTCATAGAATTAATTATTTTTATATTTGCATTACCATAATGACCAACAGTCCCAGATTGCAAGGAATAATCCCTGCTCTGCCTTGTGAAATGGTTTTAGACAACTTTTCAAACATTCTTGTCCCAAAAGCTTCTTGAGATATTCCCCTACCTATATGGAGAAAACTAACTTAAACATTACATCACACTGAGTAGATTTTTTTATCTTGTTTTCCAGAGAGCTCCCGCTGTGTACAGTCCCCAACAACAGGTCTTTTGAAAAAATGTGGCAATAACTTCCTTGTCTTTAAGAAAACTATGAAGGGTTCCAGTTCAAGATTCTGAAGAGAGATGTCTGAAGGAGTATGAATACACCTCTTTAATCTTCAAAGCTCATGGCAAAACCAATAAAATGAAACAAAATATTTCCTCACTGTACCAAGCCTTAGACAACTTGCATCCCAGTTACCAGCCATGTGAAGACTGGGAGAAATGTAAAATAATGGTTATGTCCAGGGCTTGACAAATGGCGGTGAAAGCCGCTCGCCAGCCCCGCACTGCACATGCACAAGAGCCGCATTGCGCATGCGCGCACCGCCAGTAAACAGGGCACACGACTGAAATCTACTCACCGTGGGCGAGTAGATTCTATAGTTTGTCAAGCCCTGGTTATGTCACTCAAATTCACATGCGTTATTTAATATTAATAGGCGCTTGTATATTTTGTTTTACCAAGACTTTGCTACCTTCTTCAGTAACATGACAATTTAACTCTTGTTCACCTTTGAGCCTTAGAGACTCCAGATGGAAATTCAGGCCTGAAGTGAGAATAAAGCAGTGGTAGAAATCACTACATTGTGTCCTTACATTTATGCAAGAAGCCCTGAACTGCAACAGCAGATATGAATACCTAAGCATTCTTCTTCCTAAAATACATAGCTTCCTTTCTTATGTCGCTTTGGATTATTTATGTCTATTTTCTTCATGCCTTATAAAATCATTAATGATAAATCAGTGCTTTCTCTTATGCCACATCCCAGAACTACGACTGACAGCATCTGTATAATTGTATTGGAACTGGAAGGTGGAAAGATAGGCACCAAATACATCCCAGCAGTTATACTGGAGACCCCACAGAAAGCAGACAAAGGCAGCTGTGAGATTGTGAGAGAACAAACCGTGGAGGCTGATTACTGTGCTGTGTTTCCATGGGGAGGTGCCTTGAATCTGGTGTCTGCTGTATTAATGATGGAGATATGTTTGAGGTATGTCACTGCCCCCATTTAAAATGTTACAAATTGTAACGTACAGGTACCAAAGTGTATAGCTGTGCATGTGTGCACTGGGAGTTCTGGTGAGGGGAGGAAGAATTACACATATGGACATTCAAGCAGCTGTAGCATAGGTTTTAAAGTTTTGTTCGATAATAACTGGAGCCTACACTCTTACTTCAGTTCCCCAGACCATGAGCTTGTCACCAGGGAAGCCACTTGAACTAAAAGTCATGAGATCATTCCTATTTGTTTGGGACAGGCTTGTGTCTTGCAAGATTAATCCCATAGGCTATGTCTAGACTGCAAGCCTCTTTCGAAAGAGAGAGTCTAGACTGCACGCGGAACTTTCGAAAGAGCAAGCCGCTTTTTCGAAAGAAAGCACCAAGTGAGTCTGGATGCTCTCTTTTGAAGAAGCCCTATTTACATTCAAGAACGCCTTCTTTCGAAAGAAGCACTTTCGAAAGAAGGCGTTCTTCCTCGTGAAATGAGGTTTACCGCCGTCGAAAGAAAAGCCGCGTTTTTCGATTTAATTTCGAAAGAACGCGGCTACAGTCTAGACGCAGGTGAAGTTTTTTCGGAAAAAGGCTACTTTTCCCGAAAAAACCCCTGAGTCTGGACACAGCCATAGTTATTCTGGGCAATCATATCACACTGAGACTGGCTTACCTATCGTGATGCATCAAGATGACAATGTGGCGGCATGTTGAGGATCCTCCTCCCCTCCCCCAATCCTACACCCTGTCTCTAGCAAGATGAGACTCCGCCAGCCAGTAGAATAGAGAGGGTTTATTGCTTCTCCAGGATACACCACAGCATAGATGTGATGTGGACATAGGGTATGTCTACACTACAAAGTTAATTCGAACTAATGGACGTTAGTTCGAATTAACTTTCATAGGCGCTACACTAGCGCTCCGCTAGTTCGAATTTAATTCGAACTAACGGAGCACTTAGTTCGAACTAGGTAAACCTCATTCCACGAGGACTAAGCCTAGTTCGAATTTACTAGTTCGAATTAAGGGCTGTGTAGATCCTTAATTCGAACTAGTGGGAGGCTAGCCCTTCCCAGGTTCCCCCTCGTGGCCTCTCTGGGCACAACCAGGAAAACTCCTCTCCTCTCCCCCAGCCCCGGGCCCTTAAAGGGGTAAACTCTGGCCAGACGGCACTTGAGACAGCAAGCCCTGCCAGCAGTCTCTGCCCCTGACCCAGTGGCCCCACTATGAGCCAGGCAGCCAGTGGCAGCGAGCCATCCCCTGCCCAGTCCCCCAGCACCCAGGGGCCAGCCAGGGGCCCTAGACGGTGCTCGGCCCCCTGGACTAGTGCGGAGGTCATGGACCTCATTGAGGTTTGGGGGCAGGCCCCCAATCTCCATGATCTCCGCACTAGGAGGAGGAACGTGGCCGTCTATGGCCGCATAGCGACTGCCATGGCCCGAAAGGGACACAGGCACTCCCGGGAGCAGGTGCGCATTAAAGTGAAGCAGCTGCGGCAGGGGTATGCCAGGGCCACCAGGGGCAGCGCCGCTGCAGGGGCTGACACCTGCCCCTACTTCCCCGCCCTCGACCGACTCTTGGGGGGCGGGGCGGTCTGTGCCAGCCCGGGGGACAGCGAGCCGGGACCGGAGAGCCCTGACCCGGGCACACCAGAGGGGCCACCACAGGATGTCCCAGCATCCAGGGAGACCGTACCGGGTAAGTAGTTCGAATTAAGTAGTTCGGGGGGGGGGGGGGGGAGTAGGAGGGAGACCAGAAACCACGCACGTAGGCCATGCCTTCCACGAATCACGCAGACACCTGTGCATGTGCTCGCACGTGCCATGCCACCCTTGGGCAGGTGGCTCCAGCTGCGTGACACCCAGGGGCCATGGCCCAATAGGCACATGCTTGTGCGAAGAGACCTGACATGCTCCCAACCCCGGGGCGGGACCCGGCAGGATGCTTTCCCTTCACATGTCCCCTCTACACGGAGGCAGGGGACATCTCCCCCTCCCCCGCGCCGCCCCGGCCACACTATACATGGCACAGGGACATGGGTGCTTTCTTGGGGCAGCTCCCAGTCCCGGGGAGAGCCAGACATCCTGACCATGGCCTCTGTACAAGCACAGCGGCTGTGACGGTGCAGGACATGGTCACCCTCACGTTGCGGGGTGAGGGAGGGGGCTGGGCATCATCCTCTGTGTTCCCAGGGAGAACTGACCACTTCTCTTCTTTCTCTACAGCTGCACCAGCTGCTCGTGCAGGGCGCACCACCCCGCCCGGGACATGCTCCCGCACCCGCGGCCTGCTCCGGACTCCCAGCACGGAGCAGGAGTATTGGAACCAGCACCTGGGGTCCTTGCGAGCTGTGCACCGCACACTGGAGGCCTGGATGTGGGCAGACCTGCAGCTCCGCCACGAGCTGCTGGCTGAGGTCCGAGGGCTGAGCACAAACCTGCAGGTCCTGCTGCAGAGCATGGTGCCCCGTGCCGGTCCTGCGCCTGCTGCCCCCCCAACTGCTGTCCCTCCTCCCACTCCTGCTCTCCCTCCCATCTCTTCTTCCTCAACCCCCACACCCTCTTCCTCAATGTCCACACCCCCCACCTCAACCTCCGCACCCTCCACCCCATCCCCCCGGGGACGCCGAGGCCCCCTCCCTCACTGTGCTGGGAGGCGGTTGGCCCGGCGAGACCCCCACTCCTGATCCTTGAGTTTCCCCACCCCCTCCTTTCCCTTGCCTTCCCTTTCCAGCTCCCTCCTCCCAGTTTTCCCCCTCCCCTCTCCCACCCTCTCTCTTCCCCTCTCCCACCTCCTTTTCCCAGTTTCCCCCAGTTTTGTTAAATAAAGAGTTTCTATTTTTGAACACATGTGTCCTTTATTTTGTACATCAGGAAGGGGGGCTAGGGAAGGGTAAGTGGAAGGAGGTGAGGGTGGAATGGGGTACGAGCCCCCGATGGGGAGGACTGGGCTGGCTCTGCGGGCTTCTGGGGGTGGAAGGTCTCCTGCAGCCCCCCAATTACCCCCTCTCCGCAGATGGCAGCCTGCGGCAAGTGCAGCCGGGCTGATGGCCGAGTGCTGTGATGTGCCGAGTGTGGGTACTCCGGGCTCTCCAAGCCAGGACTGCTTTGAAAACGGGGCACCCTTGAGAACTGTCTGTCCGGGGTGGGGGTTAGGTCCCTTTAAGCACAGCCCTCGGCTAGTCTGAGACAGCAGCTCAACGCTCTAAGTCCTCATCTGATGCCCTGCCGGCACTGCTTCCGGCCATCCTTAACCCCGGTTCAGGGTCCACTTAATGTGGACATGCTAGTTCGAATTAGCAAAATGGTAATTCGAACTAGTTTTTAGGTCTAGATGCACTAGTTCGAATTAGCTTAGTTCGAATTAACTAATTTGAATTAAGTTAGTTCGAATTAGTGCTGTAGTGTAGACATACCCATAAGGAGTCAGGGGCTGGCAGCCCTAGACCTCTTGGGGGACGGGTGTCTAGGCCCCTCAACTCCCAGCACTCTGCTTAGTCTGTTCTCTCCATGGTTTTCCAGCCAAAAGACTGCCCAGCTCCCAGGCCCTGCCCCCTAGCTAGGTGGCTGCCTCCGCCTCCCTTCCTTTGTCTCTCCCCGGGGAAGAGTTATCTGCTCAGGCTGGGACTAGGTGTCTGGGCCAATACACATGTGGGTGAGTCAGTGGGAATCACACATCACAGCATGGGGGAACCCCGGGTTACAGAGCAGACAGCACCCCCACTACGTCACAGACATATTATACACTGTTGTTTCTTTGAGAACTCATGGAGGACTGGTGAGATCCTGAAGGGCTGGAGAAGTGCAAACATAATACCAGTCTTTAAAAAGGGAAACAAAGGTGGCTCAAGGAATTATAGCCCATCCAGCCTCACTAATATCTGCAAAGATACTGGAACAAATTGATCAAACAATCATTTTGTAAATTGGCTTATAAGCAATAGTCAGCCTGGATTTGTCAAGAACAAATTATGCCAAGCAAACCTAATTTCCTACTTTGACAGAGTTACTGGCCTAGTGGGAAGTGAACAGGGGAAGGCAATAGACATGCTTTATCCTTACACAGTCCCACGTAACATTCTCATAAGCAAACTAGAGAAATGTGACAAAGATTAAATTAACATAAGGGGGATGCAGAGCTGTTTAAGAGTCCACATTCAAAGAACAGTTATGTTCCGCTGTTAAACCAGGAAGGCTTATTGTGACGGGGTGGAGCAACCCCGTCACTCGCTAACGCCGACCGGGGTAGCCGAGAGGGAGATAACGAGCGCGGCCGGCCCTCGCGAGGGAGGGACACGTCATCACGCGGCGCCCGGGCGCACCGGTGATGACGTCATGGGCGCGACGCCGGGGAACCCGGAAGAGAGGGGGAGCATAAAGGAGGCGGCAGCGACCAGGGAAGGGCGGTCGGAGCCAGGGGAATCAGGAGGTCAGGAGGGAGAGGAGACGACCAAGAGGCCCGAGCAAGGGGGAAGCGGAGGAGGCAGGCAGCCCGCGGGAGTCAGCGGGTGACCGGCGCAGCCAAGGGCCAGCGGAGTGGAGAAGGGCCCAGGGCGGGCAGTGGAACCCGGGAGCAGGTGTGTTTGGGGTACTAGCCCCCCTGCTACCACCGAGAGGCACACTCTCGGTGTTAGGGCCCTGGGTCGGGGTCCGGAGTGAGGGTGGGCCCGGACCCCCCACTCCGCCCGGGAGATTTGGAACTGGGCAGTGTATTGAGCGGAATCGAGTTACAAGTAGGTGAGGTGACGGATCTCGCCACCACCTCGTCACACTTATCTAGAGGGGTCAGTCCTGGGTCTGGTACTATTCAATACTTTCAATAATAACTTCACTAATGTAATGGAGAAGATGCTCATAACATTTGCAGATGACACACAGCTAGGGAGTGGCGCGGAGCAGGGGGGTACAGGAGGACAGGGTTAGCATTCTAAATGACCTTGACCAATTGGAAAATTGTTCTGAAATCAACAAGATGGAACTCAATAAAGACAAGTGCCAAGTACTACACTCAGGAAGAGAAAGCACAGCTATAACATGGGAAATAACTGGCTAGTTAGTCATCCTGCTGAAAAGGGCTGGGGGTGAGAACAGATCACAAAGTGAATATGGATCAACAATGTGACAAATAAGAAAAAAGGCTAATATCAATCTGGAGTGTATTAGCAGGAGTGTTGTGTATATGACATGGGAGGAAACTGACCTGCTCTATTCATCACTGATGAGGCCTCAGTTCTGGGTGCCACACTTTAGAAAACCAGTGGACAGATTGGAGAGTCGAGATGAGAACAAAAATGGTAAAGGGTTTGGAAAACCTGACCTATGTAGCAAGGTTAAAAAACTGGGCATGCTTCATCTTGAGAAAAGATGACTATGGGGGGGACTTGAAAAATAACCTTCAAGGCTATGTCTACACTACAAGGTTTTTGTGCAAAAACAGTTGTTTTTGCACAAAAACGTGCCTGAGGTGTGGATGCTTTGCAGGTTTTTGCACAAGAAAATCTACAGTCTATCGACAGAACAGAAGGCTTTTTGCGGTGTAGGTATACGTCCTTCTATGAGACATAACTCCTTTTTGCACAAGAGTTCTTGCACAAAAAGGTGTGTGTGGATGCTCAACAGGGGCTTCTTGTGCAAAAAGAGCCTATCACAAAAAGCACAGGTGCTCTGATGGCCATTCTCTGAATGGCAATCAGAACTTTCTTGCACAAGAGTGTCCATGCAGTGTGGATACTCTCTTGCGCAAAAGCACATCGCTCTTGCGATGCACTATTGAGGTGTGGATGCACTTTTGCGCAAGAAGTTTTCGCAGAAGATCGCTTCCGCAAAAAGCTTCTTGCACAAAAACCCTGTAGTGTAGATAAAGCCCAACTGTGTAAAGGCTGTTAGAAAAAAGGAGTGTAATCAGTTGTTCTCCATGTCCACAGAAGGTAAGACCAGAAGTAATGGGTTTAATATGCAGCAAGGATATTTAAATCCCAGGCTTCATTTGCAACTCCAGTTGCCCTCATTTGCCTACCTAGCTCGAACTCACGAGCTAGTGTAGACATACCCATACAGGTGACAGGGTTATTAATGTCTCCCAACATCAGAAAATTTGGTTGAGATAAAACAGGTTTTTTTTGCTATTTTATATTTTATAACCTAAATTAATACTGTGCCTTTTTTCCTGCATAAACATGATAAAAATGTGGAACAGAATATTTTAGAAAATCCTCCAACTACACATTATTTTAACACCTGCCAACTTCCTACTAGCACTGGAATAATAATAAAGGGGCCACACACTTTGCCCAGATCAAACGACTGTTTAATTAACAGAAATACCCATTGGTATGAACAAGAGTTCACATTGCGGTGCCTGCTGAGAAGATGAAAGCCACTTGATGGAACGGAACCTTTTTGAGCAGCGTGTGCAAAAAGGCTGCTGGTATTTTAGCACCACATTGTCTAGATCTGCAGTAAAAATATTAGACAACTTATGCTAAGAACGTTGGAAAAGTGTATGGTAAAAATGCATTGCTAGCATTTGTGGGAGATTTTATGAAAAACTTTCAATGCAGGCCCAGCGGCCTAGTCTTTTAAATGCAGGCCCTGAGGCCTAGTCCAGCACAAACGCAGGCCCAGCGGCCTAGTCCCAGGTCAAAGCAGGCCCTGAGTCCTAGCACACGCTCTGGGTGGATGGGGTAGGGAGGTCCGGGCCCTCCTTCTCCACCGGACCGCAACCCAGGGCCCTATTAGTGGTGGATGGTTCCCACCACTGGCTCAGTGAGGAGTTCTTCCCAAAACACACTGAGCCCACCTTGACCTGGGTTGCTTCCTACCCCAGTCCTGTGGCCGATGGAAACCCCACCTGCAGACACTGGGCTTGCGGCGGCCATGACGTTGGCCGGTCCAGTGTCTGGGGCAGCAGCGAAGGGGCTGTCCACCGCAGCAGGGCAGGCGGCCCCCCGGGGTTGGCATTGCGGGTGCGCTCGACCTGGGGATGGTAGCAGCAACGGTGGCGGTGGTGGTCCCAGCGGCTCTTGCTCCAGAGGCAGGATTTGGTTTTAAAAGAGTAGGAATCGAGCCCATGGGAGCCTTTAAAGATACATTGTTTCTCTGCCATGATACAGGGCTGGCCCACAACATTTTGGCACCTGAGACGGGTAGCTCAAATGACGCCCCCATGCCACCTTTTCTCCTGTCTGCCTGTTATGTCTCTTGTGCCCACCTTCCTTCAGCACAGCACTCCACCATCTCTGTGCATCTGGAGCAGAGAGAATAGATATGCACCAGCAGCAGACACAATTTCCTACATTCTGGCTGTGTCTACATTGGCACCCTTTTCCGGAAATGCTTAAAACGGAACAGTTTTTCCGTTATAAGTATTTCCGGAAAAGCGCATCTATATTGGCTGGATGCTTTTCCGGAAAAGCACTTTTTCCGGAAAAGCGTCCGTGGCCAATGTAGACGCGCTTTTCCGGAAAAAAGCCCTGATCGTCATTTTCGTGATCGGGGCTTTTTTGCGGAAAAGACTACTGTGCTGTCTACACTGGCCCTTTTCCGGAACGGGAGCAGCATAGTTTTTCCAGAAAAACACTGACAATTTTACAGTAGATTGTCATTGCTTTTCCGGAAAAGCAAGCGGCCAGTATAGACAGCTCGCTGCTTATTCCGGAAAAGCGGCTGCTTTTCCGGAATAAGTGGCCCGGTGTAGACACAGCCTCTGGGTCCTAGTGGCGCCTCCCCAGAGTCTGGCACCTGAGGCAGCCACCTCAGTTCGCCTCATGGTGAGGCCAGCCCTGCTATGATAGCAGGAAGCGAGACAGGAGGAGCTAGGGAAGCCCTGATTGTTCACAGAGAACCTTTATAAAAACTGTCTCTGGGCCCGTGTACCCTTTGGTATATGCACAATTTCAATGGTTATGTGAAATGCCTATGCACCACTGCTAACAATTTTGGTGTATGGTTGGGGGTTCAAGCAGCACAGTGTATGCAATTTTCCCACCATGGGCGCAAACATGGTTTCATTGCCTGCACATGGGTGGAGCCTTCTGGTGCTAATACACATGCATCGAAGTCTAGTATAACTGGTTAACATAATACAAGTGATCAAAGTGCAAAACAAGTAATTTCTCTGGAATTCAATAAACAAACACAAATCATATGGTATAATCACACTGACAAAGAATCATATGATTTGTTAAGAGTCAAACAACTGCAAACCAAAGATAAGATGGAGCAGTTACTAGTAGATGCAGTGAAATGCAAAACTCCCAATACTTCCTCTCAAACTAACTGTAAAAAGAAGTTTGCCCGGTAATTATTCTCACTCTCTTGTAAACTATGCTGCATGTGTTCTCTTGGCTCTGCCAGAATGATTGACAGGTTTGCCTGAGACCAACAACTGGTGTAAAAGAGAATTAAACACCGTGTAATAAAAGTGTGCATTAAATTCACAAATACAATAATCTCCAAAGGCTACAAACTGCATAATACTAACTTACAGTGAAATGTTTGTATCCACAGATGGACAACTATTCTCCATGTTATAAAATACTTGAACATTTACCTGGTGTTGCTCAGACCCTTAACTCAATTTTTTTTGGAAAATAAAATGAAAATATACATGCTTTACTTGAAGCGTTGCTCTGAGGTGAGGCTGGGAATGAGAGGTCCAATATGCAGACTGTCCTGGGGACACAGGACTACCCCAACCCTCTCGCTGCAGCAGCTTGGGGCCAAGTGTGAAATACCTCTCCGTAGCCGCTGCACCTCCAGCAGGCACAGCTGAGGGAGGGGTGCAAGTTCCCTTGCTGAAGCAGGTCGAGGTTTGCCTGCCCCCTGCACTTCCCAGCCAAAGTGAGGAATGCAGGAAACTGTGCACTTTCCACTCATGCCCTCACAAAAGGGTACAGCCAGCAATGTTCCTGTATGAATTGGGGAGATGAAGGGAGCTTTAGCCTTCTCCCCCATCTTTTCTAAAGGGTCTTTGGGGGATTGGAGACTTGAGGCTGGGCAGTCTTGGATGAGAAGCACCCCCAGTCAGCCCCATCCACCTGCCTGAGTTACAAAACATCATAAGCCCCAACTTCATGCCTGTGTTGGGGCCCGACCCTCCCCCCCCCCAAAGTGGGAGTGCTCCCAGCAGGACCTGATTAATCTTTTGTGGGCCCTGGAGCCCAGGCCACAGCTCCACCCCCTGATTTGCCCTTACGCCCCATCCCCGCTCTCACCAGGGTCCCTCCTGCAACTTTGCCTCTTCCTTCCAAGCCATGCTCTGTCCTGGGGCCCTGTTCTCACTTGCTTCCTCTCCCCAGGTTCCGCCTGCTGCTTGCAAAGGGGGAGAAGAGGAGCAGAGAGGAGCACTCACTGACAAAAACAAAAGTCAGCACCTGTGCAAAACATAAATAATTTAACTTAAGAGCATGCACAGAAAGACTGAAAGGAATATTTATTTACATATTTGGCAATCTAAACAACTTTTCATTCAAAATTAGAGCTGCAAAGCTAATCTAGTCACTGTTCTACTGCACATACAGTCTGCTATTGCAGGATGGTAGACAGGTCAGTTGAGTCCAAAAGTGGGCTGGAAGGAATTAATATTTGAAAGCTGTATAAGGTAAACATGCTATTCAGATAATTACAGGGAAACTAGGGAAATGTTAGAAAAAGACAACTGATTAGAAACAAATTTTTCTGAAACTTTGATAAACTGCCATATCTTTGCTAAAAGACAAATGTCCTATCCAAGGCAGATGAAGATGCTGATATTTTGAAACGTTATCAGAAGGGATGCTCAAGGCCAGTAGATCAGAGACCTAGGAAGAACAGAAAGATTTCTAGAGTACCTTTTTATTGGGGAAAAGCTTTTTTATTTCAAACTGAACAATCGACTGACAGCAAGGTCAGTATCACTGGAGAAGTGATTGAACTACAAACAAAGATCAGGAGTCGATACCCGCTCTCCATGGAGAAACAGAATGACAGCTTCACAAACAAACTTTAAAAGATTATCTATACGCACATTGAACAAAGGCAAAAAGGGGTTCAGAGAAGACTTGTTAGAACACTTTTCTCTATTCTCTCCAGTGTTGGCCAACCTGCCTCCTCTCTTGTCTACTAAAGACAATGAATTCTAACATGTGAATGCCCAAAATCCAAGAAAGACTAACGTCTCACCTTTGAGTGTACCCCTTATAAAGTCATTTTGAAAATAACATTGCTTCATTCCTGATTTGCTATGCCAGTTCTGAGCCCTACACAGCTCTCCTAGTGGATAATGTAGATTAATTTCAGCTGACTAATTGTGTTTGTAAACAAAACAATAGATATTAGTATCATGATTTCTGGCACTAGAAACTAATAGAGATCAGTTGAAAAATTCTAATGGAGTTTACTAGGACTACAGCTCTGGCTGCAGAACACTTTAACCAGCAATTTCCTTCGCATTTCAATCCTGATTCTTTCTTTTAAACAAGACTGCCACATATGGCAATGGTGTGGGAGAACACAAAAAGCCTCTAGAAATTCAGCAAAAATATCAGTACAGTCTGACCATCTTAGCATGTGGTCTTGTTAGACCTTTCAGTGGAAGCAGAAGCTCACCTACTCAGTACTTGAATGGGAAGAATCCAAAATAAAGTCAGATGATGAGGGAAATGTTGGTGACTCAGAAGGTGGCATAGCTTCTCCATTAATATGTGGTGAAAGACAATGGTGTTAGGAGACTAACATTTCATGGACTGTAATTCCCACCTTGCTTTCATTAGATATGAGTTTTCACTTCTTAACCCTAAAAATGTGTCATTATTCTGGCACTATTGTAGTGGCTGCACCAACTCCACCTCCAAAATGGTTGCTTTTTAGTTTAGTGTTAAGTGATGCACATGTACAATATCTACATTTACTCAGCTGCGCAGATGTGAGAGCCATGTGATAAGTGAATTCACCATGGTGCCTTTCACTGCCTCACCAGCATCTAAGATGTAATCCATCTCCAATGACGTATTGTAAAATTTCAGATCTAGAACAACTTCAATGCACTGTCATTGTTTAGAACAGACAACAAATGAACCTCCTCAGAAAAGATGTAACAGCATGCGAAGCTTGGACCAGACCAGAAGCAGTAGAGCCTCCTGCGGATCCAAAGGGACTCCACGATGAAACTGAAACTATCTCTTGTCGTACTTACAACCTGCCTCTAAACTGCCAGCCTGAATGTGATGTGTTTGTGAGTATTGCCATACCATTAAGAACCTGTGCTAATAAACAAGCCTTAATGCTGCTCCAGTTCACCCTTTGTCTGGGCTTATTCCTTGGCTGATTTCAAGGGCCAGCAACATTCAATGGTAGAGAATGCTGAGCAGCAAAGGATTAATTTGAGCTCAAGCAGCATCTGACAGTGTTCCCATTCTTGACTGTCACATGCGTAGGCTAGTGAGCGCCCAAGTAGTGTCAGGAACTCTTGACTTCCTGGCTCCCATAGTTGGATTGGTCGATGTGCGTGGGTAGTGCCAGATGCAAAGGGGGATAGGACAAACATCATGCCCCTGCTCAGTAAAGGTAAGGGTGGACGGGAAGAGATGGAGAAGCGGGAATGGGGCACTGTGGGTGACCCCTCACCCTTTCTGGTATGGCCTCAGAATTTAGGCACCGATTCCTGGAGTCCCGGGGTGATCTTGGTGGGGGGGGGGGGGGGGGGAGGAGAGGGAGGAGGGGAGAGGAGGCATGATTCCAGAATTGGAGAATAACTATGAAAAATAGATGACTTTGTATAAACCTGATAAGAAGGGACAGACAGCCATGGCAGTGTGGCTTCTGTGGCAAACTTGTTGGGCTTGGCAAGTGTCACTGGAGGACCAGAAGATGTGGAAAAGCCTGATACTTGAGATTTGGGCCACAGACAAATATGACTGTGGCTGTTACCTGGGGGACCCTATAAAACTGATGGCTCTCCAGTCTGCCCTAAAAGCAGTAATACTATTCTCCTAAGGCCAAATGAGCAACTGGGAACATTCTAGAAACATTGCTAAAACAGGAAGTGATAGTTGAAAACACATCTTGTCCGGAGTATAAAAAGGAAGCTGAGGTACATTGCCTCATCATTAATTTAATAAACAGTGGCATAATTCACCCTAAACCCATAAAGGAAAGAAATTATTGAAACCTGACCGGTTTATAGAACAAAAGTATACGTAAGTATTGGGGTTACTGCAGGCAAATCAGCAAAAATATTTGTTAAAAAAAGGAAGTTTTACGAGATATAATGTATGACTGCCAAAGGGGTAGAAAAATGTTCTTTTTGTTTTTCAGAACATCAAAAGAGCTGGTACCAGCTAAAGAGCATCAACAATAACATGGATGTATTGTCGCAATCAAGATTATGTTTTATGTTTCATGTTTTATGTTTGTTTTGTGGTGTTTGTCTCAATGCTAGCATTGTTGTGTATTTTTTTTTAAAAGGAAATATTGCAAGTAAAGCAGAAGTTGGAGTGGGTAGGTAGAAAAGGAAGGTTCAGCAAGTAAAAAAAGGATGGAGCCCAAACAAGAAAGAGCTAAGAGGGGGATCAATGGAAGGGGTAAAATAGGAAGTATAGGCACAGGAAATTTAGTAGCTTGGTATGGTAATGGTTTAAGCTAGTAAAAGTAACGTTTTAAAGTTTAGGTAGTTACCTAAAGTGGTATGAAACACAGATGAACAAAAAGGGGGGTGGTCCCTGTTCATGAAGTGCACACAGGGGCGGGAATGGGAATCCTCAATTCCATAAATGTGGAAGTTCTTGCTAATAAACTGGCAGTCATGGGTTCATGCCTAGGGGAATGCGCAAAGTTGTCATCTAATAGCTCCTCTGACTTACCTGCAGTGCTAAGTCATGCTGTTACATCTTTTCTGAGGAGAAAAAGACTGTCTTTTTCTCCTGCAGCTGTCATTGGATAGCTCAGTGGTAACTCCTCTGAGTGACGGTGTCCACATGGGCTTGCTGCTCTTGGGACCAGTTCTGTGTGGCGAGGCATTTGCAAACACAAATTTGGTGGGAGGGTCAAGTGTCCCAAATGAATAGTGGTGCAATTCACCTTTGGGTCTGGCAGGACCCTAATCTGGACTGGGATTTTAGTCACAGCTCTTCATGGACTTCAATGGGACCAAGGCAGGGTTTGCTCTGCTTACAAATTCAGGATGGCACCAAACCAGCTACCATCCCTTGACAGCTAGTTGAAAACCTCTAGTCAGCAGTGGACCCGTTATGGCTCCCCCTTAGAACTCAGTCCCACTGGACTCCAGCTTTGGGACACTTCACCCCCCCTGTTCACTGCTTGCAGGTTAAATTGGGCTCTTGGGTCTGTCCACCTCGCTCAGTGCTTCAGGATGCCTGCTTCTTCATGCTGGCCCCGAGAAGGAGAGTCTCTGTTTTCCAACCATTGCAGAATAGGGTATCTGTTCTTAACATAGGGCCTTCCTCTATGTATGTCACAACCTTACACAAAAATCTTTCCTGTTACTGGTTGCCCTGAGGCAAAGAATATAATTTTACTGATAGCCATACCTAATACACCCACAATGTGTCCGGTTGCTCTGGTCAACGATACTCATCATAGTGCATGGGTGCCACCCTCACCCCAAACCATTGATGTTTTGGCCCTTACGCCCTGTCTGACTCTTCCCCCTCTCCAGAACTGGTCCATTTGGACCAAGCTCTTAAACAAGAATTCTGATGTAGCCCAATGAGTAGCCCAGTCTGCAGTAACCACCCAAATTCTTGTTTTAGTTAAACACTGCCAGATTGAACAACTGGGCAATGAAGTAGTCAACCTAACCAAGCGTTATTGGTGGGATATTTTCAAGGACCGGTTGGTCCCCCAAAGCTTCAGGAATTCTAAAGTGTTTAATGCACCCCATTGTCATTTTACTGAATATTCTTGATATATTTTTATACTTTTAGGCTGTCTCTACACTGGCATGAATTTCCAAAACTGCTTAAAACAGAATACTATTCCGTTTTCAGTTTTTCTGGAAAAGGAGCGTCTACATTGGCAGGCTGCTTTTCCGGAAAAGCCCCTTTTCTGGAAAAGCGTCTGTGGCCAATGTAGATGCGCTTTTCCGGAAAAGAGCCCCGATCGCCATTTTCACGATCGGGGCTTTTTTCCGGAAAAGACTACTGGGCTGTCTACACTGGCCCTTTTCCAGAACAGTGTTCCGGAATAAGGACTTATGCCCGAGCGGAAGCAGAATAGTTTTTCCGGAATAGCGGCTGATTTTGTACAGTAGAGCATCGTTGCTTTTCCGGAAATTCAAGGGCCAGTGTAGACAGCTCGCAGCTTATTCCGGAAAAGCAGCTGATTTTCTGGAATAAGTGGCCCAGTGTAGACACAGCCATATTGTTTTATTATGCCATAGGTTCAGCGAGTCACCAAGCTCCATCAAGTGTTTTGGGGGGCTGCTGTCCAACAGTCCTTATTGTGATCAGTTATATTATTGATCAAGGGGTGGGAATGTAACCAGACATAGTTCCCTTTCCCCTCATCTGCCCTTTTGGCTGCAGCTTGAGCAGTTCCTGTTATGTTGAGCAAATGCGGAAAATTCCCAATAATGTTAAGTGCTTGCTTTAAAACCACATTGCTTTAACAGATTCTATTGTGTTTATGCTTATGAATATGTAACCTGTCAGTGTATGCAAGAGGACATATGAGTGAGAACCCGCCAATTATAAAGCAGCACATCATGTATATTACCTTTTAGAGCTAAGGAAAACTCCTGCAAAGTGCATAAATTGGTGATGGGCAGCCAGGTGGAGTCTTTTTCTCCTCAGAAAAGATGTAACAGCATGCCACGCTTGGGACCAGACCAGAAGCAGTAGAGCCCTCCTGCAATAACTCTGGGGACTCTCATTGCCTCGTGGCTGATCTCCGGGGAGCTGTTGCCAGGCCAGCCTTCGCCACCTGTGAAACTGAAACTAACCCTTGGGCTGCGTCTAGACTGGCATGATTTTGCGCAAAAGCAGCTGCTTTTGCGCAAAATCTTGCCGCCTGTCTACACTGGTGTAGCCAGACAGGAACTCCCCTTGTAACATCCATTTTTGCTTGCCTGGAAGCATACAGGGCATAGACAGAGCAGTAAAATCAGCAGAGTCTTTGATGCCTTGACAGAAGGCCCGGATATGCTGGCTGCTATGACCCTGGATGGCTGTGAACAGAGATACGCCAATTGTTGACATCAAGGTTGCGAGAACTGCCTTGGCTGGCACCTATATTGATACGAACACACAGCCGTCGGTGGGGGGGAGGAATCTCCCACCCAATAAAGAATGTCTAGTACTCACAATTTAGTTCTCTCTCTTGCAAGTGTAAATTAAGTTGAAACTCCCTTGTAAGAACTGACGTCACAAAGACGGACCAACACAATTTGGCATCTTAGATAAGAAAGAGGATATGGGCCCCTATGGGTATAAAGATGGGTCCAGCAGCACACTTACTCTGAGCGTCAATCTACCATCTATCTGCTGGTCGGGTTAGGTGATTGGCTTCCCGAGGTTCCACGGGGACGCCCACCTCGTATTCATCTTTCCTAGGAATTGAGGGACCGGCCCTGCCCTGATACGCTGGAGTCGAGAGGCACAGAAGGGGGTAAAAATTGTACCTGGATGTGTCCTTTGTCTTAAGTGTACACATAGACTTAGAGCTCTTTAAAGATTAAGCTGTCACTTGGTACCATTATTTTTATTTTCTATCTTTATTTTCTTTGTAACCATTTTTAAGATCTATATTTGCTAGCAGTTAAGAAATAGAGCAATAGCCATTGTAACCATATGATTTACAGGCAGTCCCCGGGTTACGTACAAGATAGGGACTGTAGGTTTGTTCTTAAGTTGAATTTGTATGTAAAATCGGAACTGGTACATATTGTACTCCAGGTGTCCCCGATTCAGCCGCTGCTGAAACTGACCAGCGGCTGACTACAGGAAGCCCGAAACAGAGCTGCTCTGCCCCGGACTTCCTGGAATCAGCTGCTGATCAGTTTCAGCAGCAGCTGACTTGGGGACACCTGGGACAGAGCAGCTGGGGTGCTGCCAGGTTGGTCCCTGCAGCACCGAGGTGCGGCGCTGCGGGGACCAACGTGGCAGCACCCCAGCTGCTCTGTCCCAGGCGTCCAGATTCAGCCGCTGTTGAAACTGACCAACAGCAGCTGAATCAGACACGCCTGGGGCAGAGCAGCTGGAGTGCTGCTGGGTTGGTCTGGTAGCTGCGCCCCCCCCAGCAGACCAGGGAGACGCAGGTGGTGGGACCGCCGAGATGCGCTGCGGTCCCGCCACCCGCATCCTCCACGGCTTTGCTCCGCGTCTCCCTGGTCTGACCAGGGAGACGCAGAGTGGCTTTTCTCGCTGCGGAGGACGCGGGCAGCGGGACCACCGCGGCGCGTCTCGGCAGTATGCTGGGGAGGGCAGCTACTGCAGGATTCCCTTACCCCGTTCGTAAGTAGGGATCCGACATAAGTCGGATCCACGTAACCCGGGGACTGCCTGTATAAGCTTATTTAATAAACCTGTAACTGTTTAAGCTTTAGCCTGACTCCTTCAGTTGCTGTAACAGAACCAAGCACAATTTAAAAGAACTCCAGCCGGTCATAAGGGACAGATACAGGCAGAGCTGGGCATTTGGATCATGTCGCTTCCAGAGGACAGATCCGTGGGGCATCTTTCAGCCTTCCCTAGGCTGCCCGCTGTGAAGGGATCCTGTATCCTAGCAGTCAAAAACTGAGATGTAATAAGCTCTCCCTGTAAACTCTGGGGCATCTGTCAGCCTGTTGGCTGCCCGCCACGAAGGGACCTGGCCCTAGCAGTCAAAGACACTGATGTTAAACTTCTCGGGGCACTCGTCAGCCTCCCTAGGCTGCCCGCTGCGACAGGACCTTGTGTCCCAGCAGTTGAAGACTCGGGTGTAACACACACACACACACACACACACACACACACACACACACACACTGCCCTGACCATCGATTGACAACTGGCCGCAAGTATTTGTGCAAGAACACTGACTTTGTAATGTACAAAATCAGTAGTTCTTGCACAAATACTCTGATGCTCCTGCTCAGGGATAAGCCCTCTTGCGCAAGTATTCTTGCACAAGAGGGCCAGTGTAGACAGTAATGTTAATTTCTTGCGCAAGAAAGCCTGATAGCTAAAAAGGCCATTGGAGCTTTCTTGCGCAAGAGAGCGTCTACACTGGCACGGATGCTTTTGCGCAAAAGCAAATCTTTTGCGCAAAGGCACATGCCAGTATAGACGTTCTCCAGCGCAAATACTTTTAATGGAAAAACTTTTCCGTTAAAAGTATTTACACAAAATCATGCCAGTCTAGACGCAGCCTTGCTGTGCTTACAGCCTGCCTCTAAACTGCCAGCATGAATGTGATGTGTGAGTATTGCTGTACCATTAAGTATCTGTACTAATAAACAAGCCTCAGTGCTGCAATTCACCCTGGCTGCGTCTAGACTGGCATGATTTTGCAGAAATATTTTTAACTGAAAAGTTTTTCTGTTAAAAGTATTTCCACAAAAGTGCGTCTAAATTGGCACGGATGCTTTTGCGCAAAAAGTGCTTTTGTGCAAAAGCATCCATGGCCAGTCTAGACGCGATTTTGCGCAAGAAAGCCCCGATCGCCATTTTAGCCATCGGGGCTTTTTTGCGCAAAACAGTTCTTCCCTGTCTACACTGGCCCTCTTGAACAAGTATTCTTGCGCTTCGAGCGGGAGCGTGAAAGTATTTGCGCAAGAAGCACTGATTTTGTACATTACAAAGTCAGTGCTCTTGCGCAAATTCAAGCAGCCAGTGTAGACATCTGGCAAGTTTTTGCGCAAAAGCAAGTGCTTTTGTGCAAAATCTTGCCAGTCTACATGCACCCCCTTTGTCTGCACTTATTCCTTGGCTGATTTCTAGGGCAGGCAACACTCTCTTCTCAAAAATCATCCTCATCTGAGTACTCTTCTCCCCATGGACAGTGTGACAGGTTGTACCAACCCTGCACTGGCCCGAGAGGGGTTAACCAGGCCTGCTTGGCTGCGAGGACCCCTTCCCCACACCACAGCCCTGCTGGGCATGCTCCACCTGAAGGCCCAGTATAAAAGCCAGGGGAACAAGCAGTCAGGACCGACCATAGAAGGAGCTCGTGCCAGTGCCCAGTAGCAGGTGGATGCCGGGGTAGAGGCCTGCCAGCAGGGACAGATGTGGGTGGAGTGACTAGTGTGGAGGGTGCAGGTGGGGAAGATGCAGGGTAGGAAGCAATCCAGGATGGGGAGCTTGAAGGGCCCCTGTGAGCTCAGTGTGTTTTGGGCGGATTCCCCACTGAGCTAGCAGTGGGACAGGCTCACCGCTGACAGGGCCCTGGGCTGGGGCCCAGTGGAAAGGAAGGGCTTGGGTCCCCCTAATCCATCCCATTGACCCCCCCAAAAGAGGGGGTGGCTCAACTACATTGCTGACTTGGCCGCCGGGCCTTACTGCCCTGTTGACAGTGGCCATAGACGGGTGAAACGATTATGGAGTATCCCAGATGGGACTTAAGAGACTCCCCTCCCTGCCCTTCGGAAGGATGGGCATCCCACTCCGTGACAGGCATCCATGTACCAGTGATGGCTTTTCTAGGTTACGATGTTGTTATAGTGAAGGCTGTGATAGATCGGTGTGGCAAGGTATTTGCCCAGGCCCCTTGCCTTGGGACCCCTTCTTGGGTCACAAATCAACTGGAGACCCTTTCTGATGCAGTCACCCATGCCTTTTATTGTCAGTGCCACTTTCCCACCACTTTCTATTTACAGAGATTTTGTTCACCACAAACTCAGCCACCCTCTTCTGGCTTGGGCACACACTCAGCCACACCCTGGCTCCTCCGCTTTTACTTCCCTTCTGTTTGCCTTATATAGTCCTCTTGCTAATGAGGCCCACAGTTGCTTCCATTAGCCCTTCAGGCCTCAGCTTGCTCAGCTGGCTATAATTGTCCTTTTCAGCCAGGCTGTAGAGGCAGAGCTCTGGCTTAGCCAGCAGACTGTCACACCAGTATTTAAAACAGAGATGAAACCTGTTTGCTATGTATGGATAATGAGGCTACGTCTACACTGGCAGCTTCTTGCACAAGAACTGTTTTGCGGAAGACTTCTTGCGCAAAAAGTCTTCCATAAGAGCACGTCTACACTGGCATGTGCTTTTGTGCAAGAGATGTGCTTTTGCGCAAGAGCGTCTATGGCAGTGTGGATGCTCTCTTGCTCAAGAAAGCTCTGGTGGCCATTTTAGCCACAGGGGTTTCTTGCGCAAGAAATTCATGTTGCCTGTCTACATTGCCCTCTTGCGCAAGAGCTCTTGTGCAAGAGGGCTTATTCCTCATGGGGAAAAGAATAACTCTTCCGGAAGAAGCCCTGTTTTCCGACACTGTACTATAAATTTACTTGCGCAAGAACAGCTGTATAGACATAGCCTGAGAGTTCCCTCCCTGATGTACTATAACTATAGAATGAATTTTCTGAAAATCTACAAACAAGCCGGTTAATTAGTTTGATTCAAATATACCCATGTCGCAAATGAAGTTGTTACCATCTGATAGCTACTTGACAGTCTTTACAGAGAGGCCAATGACTGAATTACTTTGTAAGTACTCCCTTGTTAGTCACTGTGGGGAAACTAGCACTGCTGCTTCTCCTTGTCTGAGATAAATTATACAGAATTTTAGTTTCTAGGGCTATTGGCCGAGTAGCTTTTAACAGCACTCAAGTCACTCATTTTTAAAGAAAAAAATATTAAAAACCAAGAAGTTTCTTTTGCTAACAAATTGACCCACTCCAAAATTGCACATTGTAATTGATGAAATTGGTCTACAGAGCTGATTAAAAGGCATCTGGAAAGTACTTTCCCTGGAAAGGCACAGAATTCAATCAGAACTACAATTATCAACAAGCTGAGAGAAGCAGGCATAAAAGTCACACACATGTGCACAGCTATGACAGCTGAATTATTTCTATTAATTATAAATGGATAATCTTTCCTGTTCCAGACTGAATAATTGACGGGGGTTGGGGCTATTATTTTCTGGAAAAGAAAAATAATTAGCTCTGAGGAGCCAATATATTTGTTTTAAATTTACTGGAAATTTGTAGATATTCCCAAAAGCCTTGTATTCCACAGAATGTTCTTAGGCACTCACCAGCCACTAAAATGCTCTGTTCACAAGAGTTCAGGGACAAGCTCTCTAAACCATACTCTAAAAATGTACATCACACTAAACTGATGGACGCACCTACACAAATACTCTTGCAGACACCTTTAATCCCAACAAAAAGAGATTTAAAGCTGGGCTCTCACACTCTAAGCCTACAGGGCATCCCTGGCTGGAGCAATTACACAATCTGGCCTAGGACTCGTGGGAGGCGGGAGGGGGTTGTCCATTACTGGTACTCAAGCCCCACCCCTTCCTGTCATCACCTTCCCTCTGCCTCCCATAGCACCCCATCCCAGAGAATGTGGCTTCGGGGGATCACTGGAGGGCTTACCGCCATGCAACGGCAGGAGCTGTGGGGGAAGTGGAATGCAGCAGAGAATGTGGGGGAGGGCACTGTTGCCACCACACAGTGCTAGCCCTCCCCTGCAATAATCCCCAAAGCCACATCCTCAGGAATGGGGTGCTATGGGGGCGAGGGAAGAAAGTGTGGCAATGGCAGGAAAGGGCAGAGCTTAGAGGATGGTAGTGCTCAGGCCCACCCGCCCGCTGGGAGTTCAAGACTGGATTACGCAATTGCTCTGGCAAGGGATGGCCCATCGGCCAGAAGTTTGAGATCCCTGTTTTAAAGCTATAACATGTGGGCAAAGGAAGCAACTGCCTCTCCCTAGTGATTCAAAGGGGCCAGGGCTTCTGGCCAAAGCAGCTGGAGCCCCAGGTTCTTTAAATCACATTGCAGAGCCCCAGACAGCGCTGGCGGTACGATCTGAGCATCACTGAGGGCTGGCTGCCCCAGTTCCTTCCCTTCCCTTGAGGCCCTGCCACTTCTGGGAGCACAGAGCCAGGCTTCCTGCCCCCCACCTTGCTCAGGTGAGTCTATCAGCGTGCCTGTATCACAGTAAGCTATAACAAATGATGGCAAAAAGGTATGAAAAGGAAGATAAAAAAGACTTAATCCAAAGGTCTGCCTACATAGCTCAAGGACTGTGTGAAGATCATGCTTGGTCAATGAGAAAACTAGGGAATCAGAAATCAGTGAACCAAAACTGATGTGTCAGGTACTAGGTCTAATTGGTGGACAACATAATGAAGAGATAGGTTATTCAGATCACCATTCTCTTGACTGATCCTTAAAGAATGAAACTTGGGGAAGAGAAATTAGCTACTGAAGTAAGCTTTGGGGTCAAGACTGCCACTCCCACCATCTCCTGGGATGCTGGGCCTTTGTCATCCTGATTCAGAAAGATGTCCTGATCAGCCCAGCCCAGCATGAGAGACCCAGATGACATTCCCACCACTACCAGTGGAATCTAAAACACCATCTGGGATGAAGTGGAATTGGACTTTAAAAGCAACAGCAACAATAACAACAGTTCCATCCCACCTCAACTAACTTTTCTTTTCCCCAAAAGGATGGTTATTACCACCTTTGATAACAGCTAAAAGACAGTTAAACAAGACTTTCTGCCTTCTAAAATGTAATTCCCAGGTAAAGGGAATTAGAGCTGTTGTTAAAATGGAAGGCTTAATACTTTACTTTTCAAGTGATTTAACTGTTTTTCCTTTTTTATCTTTGTGACAGGGCAGAGGCGCCCCGCACTCCAATCCCGCCAGCGGCCGCTTATCTGGCGACTCTCGGGGCAGGGGGCGGGGTAGTGGCATCGGGCGCACCGCGTGACGCAGGCTGAGTGGCGCAGGGGCCGGCCTACCGGCTGTGCGGCAGCTGTTCCCGGGCTGCTGCCCCGACAGGACGCCCATGCACCGCCTGCAGGCCGGGCGCCGGCGTGGGGGGAGTAACGTCGGACCACGGCCCCGCCAACGGACCGGAAGCAGGGCCACGCCGGAAGGGGTGGGATCCCATGGTCCGGGAGTCGGTCCAGGGATTTAAACCCCTGGAGATGCCGCAGAGAGGAGAGGTCCGAGGAAGCGGCCTCTCGCCAAGGCCCAGCAGCAGATGGAACCCAAGGCAAAGAGGTGAGCCTGGAGGCAAGGGGATATCTGACCGCGGAGAGAGGAAGTAGCCCAGGGCAGGCAAAGGGAGCCTGTGGGCTGGCGAGTTACAGCTGATGCCCCGCCAGCTGGACTGGACAGTAGAAGCATCCGTGTCCTTAGGGCCCGGGGCTGGGGTCTGTGAGAGGGGGTGGGCCCGGACCCCTCTCTCCCCGCGGCCGGTGCGAGACCGGTCCCTGCTTAGGGGTCAGCAAAATCCCAGGCAAGTGAGGGCCCGGCGAGCCTTGGACAAAACAGACTCGAACGCTGAAGGGTGCTCAAAAAGGTAAAGGAAACACGGGGAAAGGGAAGTGGTACCAGGTGAAAACAGGGCGCACGGCCCAACACGTTTACAATCTTTAATAAAGGATTTTAAATGGTGTATTTGCCATGGTATTGAAGTCTCTATATACCAAACTCTAGTCTTTTAACATTGTTTAATGTTGGACAATAATGTTAACACCTTTAGCTCATGTATTCCGTCTATATTAATAGAACATACACACATCTCTATGTATATGTTCTCAAACAAACAGCTGTGGAAAAAGAATGAGTTTTTTAAAAGCTCCAGCTAGATGGAAGTGGAAGCTGAAGACCAGTATGTGCTTGTGTAAACCCTCCCAGAGGTTTCTCTAACAAGAGACATGGACTAAAACAGGGGTGGGCAATAACGTGGTGGTGGCTCGCTAGGGTTAGCCCCTGGCAGGCCACTGCTGCTATATTTATCTGCACAGCTGAAGGTACCAGCAATTGCAGCTCCTATTGGCTCCAGCCAATGGGAGCAGCGGGAAGCAGCACAGACTGGGATACCACTTCTGGCAGCTCCCATTAGCTAGGAATGGCGGTCTGTGGCCAATAGGAACTGCGATCACCGGTATCTGCAGCCATGCAGTCAAATATAGTGGTGGTAGCCAGCCAGGCGCTGGATCTGGCTCGCAGGCCAGTATTTGCCCACCCCTGGTCTAAAAGAAGCCACATGTAAGTTTCATTGTTGTTTAATGTTCCCTAATTAATCTCTCTGTTTGAAATTTCTTTATCATTACTAAAGAGTGAATTTCATTTTCTAGTTATGGCAATAGCAGCAGTAGCAGGGAGAAAAGACACAAGTAAAATCCTGTGTATTGCTGACAAATTGATTCCCATGTAGAGCTGGTCAAGAATTTTGCAGCAATTTTTTTGACTTGAAAATGTTTTGAAATTGTTTTTTTTAGTAGTACATGCTTATTGCTTATGTAATGCTTCATTTTGGAGTCTCTATTTAAATTCCTATGCCACAAATGACGGTAGCATTACCAGGAGCTACTGGGCCTATATCAGGTGATTGGAGCCAGTAAATAAGATTAATCTCTCATCAGCATGCCTCCGCTTCCTGCTGCCACGGTGAAGCCAAGTGTAGAGGGCTGGGAGAGGGCAGCAGGGTGGTGTGGAGCGGAGCAGGCTGCCGGGTCACTCCAGCTCCTGACACTGCAGTGAGGATGTGTGGTGGGGAGACCCCTGCTGCCACCCTGCACCAGGTGCTCCAAAAATCCCTGGGTCATATTGCTTGAGGGAGGGGCAAGGAGATAGAACAGAGACAGGAAGGAGTGTAGTGGGGGTGGAGGTGCAGTGGAACAAAAGGGGGTGGAGCCTGCAGTATGTGTGTGTGTGGGGGATTTCCCTGGGTGCTGCAGGGGGGGTTGCCCACACTCCACATTTCACTAGGGACAGCCCTGCAGTTTAGAATAAGCAATGAGTGGGTAATTTTCTAGAGAGCCCAGTTAAACTGGAGGCAGCAGGATGGAGGGAATGAAACAGACTATACCACCAATTGTGAAATAATACACAGAGGATGAGCATGGGAGGGTTTGGAACCACTCTTACAGCATAATCATTCCATAACTGGAAGCAGCAGCATATGAAACAATCAAGAGATGTGTATTCACAGCTGCTGTGACACTTTCTACCTCTTTAGTATCCCAAGCAAGAATGTATTGCAAACTCTACGCATGGGCAGATTCTGCCTGACTCTGCATGTGTGCAAGAGTTGGGGAAAAGAGGGCAGCGTGAACTCCACAGCAAAAAAGACTACCTAGGCAGGCCTGCTGTGCCATCTCTTCGGAGGCCATAAACAGCACAATTCTCCACTGAGATAGATAGCTAGTTTTAAACAAGTACATCGGGTAAAAGCATTTCAGAGAAAACATTTTAAAAACAATAAAATAACCTACAATCATGCTAAAAAGCTTCCAAGAGATCACCCCCTGAGCTTTGGCAGCTGAGCACACTGTCAGACATCTCTATGGCCAAAAATTCATAATAGCTCAGAACAAGTGCACTCATGAATCTGTGACTCGCTGTTTTCTCCAGCTTGGGCCTTTGCTCTGATCCTAATGTAACAAGTATCAGCAGACAATGGGTTTCTCCCAGCTTCAAAAAGTTGGATCTGCAGATAAGATGCCTTCCCCAACTCACAAGTATTTCTTTGGAATCCCACTGAGTATTGTTTCAAGGAGTCCTTTGAATTTCACATTTCCCAGGGTTTACATTAGCTCCATCTCCTCCTCAGAGACCTTACATATGATCCCATAATAATACATATACATTTGTATTTTTAGTACAATGAACTCCTAAAATATTGAAATTTAATTCAATAAGGTTGCACTTAATTCAATAAGCTTTATCCAGGATTGTAACAGGGTGGCACTCACCTCTCATGAGCACCCCCATCTGGCCGAGTGTGTGTGCCTGCACTCCCTTTGTTTGACAGCCTCTCAGCCCTCTGGCCAACTCACACCCCTGTGTGAAGTACACAAACAACCCCTTGCAGGGTACATACTTAACAGGGGCCCATCCTGGTGCCCTCTGAAATGTGCCTCTTAATCTGTTTCCCACTCAGAAGGTACGTCTACACTTGCTCCCTAGTTTGAGCTAGGGATGCAAATGTAGCTGACTGAAATTGCTAATGAAGTGGGGATTTAAATATCCTGCGCTTCATTAGCATAATCTCGCCTGCGCGTTATTCCGCCTGCCAGCTGATTCGAACCAGGAAGTGAGCTCCAGGACACGTTAGTTCAAATCAAACCTCCGAGGAGCAATGTTAGTTTGAACCAAGGGGGTTGATTCAAACTAACGCGTCCCAGAGAGCACTTCCTGGTTCATATCAGCTGGCAAGCGGAATAACACATGGGTGAGATTATGCTAATGAAGTGCAGGATATTTAAATCCCCGCTTCACTAGCAATTTCGGTCGGCTACATTTGCTTCCCTAGCTCCAACTAGGGAGCAAGGGTAGACTTACCCAGAGAGAGTGGTGCCTCCAGGACTTCCCCTCCTGAAGAGAGCTTTCTCACCCTCACCTAGGGCTTTAATCTCAGTCCAGTATAGTCTCACCATAGTCCATAATAGAGCCCCACAAGGAGCTCTTCATGGCACAGCTGCTCTTTTAGCCAGCCACAATATGCACCACTTCAAGTCTCCACAGACACTAAGATGATTCTGGTCCTGCAGCTTATTCTTATAGGCCTTCCTGACCTCTGATTGGCTGTTTCCTCCTGCAGTCACTCTAGCTTCCTGGAGGATTTCTCTGTGGCTTTCTGCACAGGCTATGGCAAGGCCACAAGAATCCAGCAGGGATCATCTGGGCCTGGTCCACCCCATCACAAAGATATTGTAGGAAATTGTCATACTTGTCACACAACCCTTTTCCAAAAGCAAGCATCCTGCATTTTCTTGTCTGAGGGCTTGTGTACACAGGGAAACTGACCAGCATAGCTATAACTGAATAGTTTATTCCACTATAGCTAAGGGTATATCCACACTATAGAGTTTTGTGGAAAAAATGGCTGTTTTTCCGACAAAACTTGTGTAATGTCCACACTGCAATTGCGTTCTTCTGAAAGTAATTCAAAAGAACCAAGGGGGCTTTCCAACGTTGGGACGCCTCTTTCTGTGAGGAAGAAGCCTTTTTCCGAAAAAGCTTTATTGGAAAAAGGCATGTGGATGGAGAGGAGGGTTTTCTTTCAGAAGAAGAGGCCTCTAGGAAATAACACAGGTGCCCTGGTAGCCACTCCATCCAAAAAAATCAGGACTTTATGGCTATATCTACACACGCGGCTTCTTGCGCGAGAAATATGCAAATGAGGCTAAACGTAGACTATCGCTGAACCTCATTTGCATACCTAATGAGCCGCCATTTTTGCAGAAGAGGTTCTTGCACCAGAAGGAGCTGTTTACACTGCCCCTTCTTGTGCAAGAAAAACCCTCTTGCGCAATGCCGCTACGCCGATTATTTTCAGGAATAACAGCATTGCTCAAGAGGGTTTTTCTTGCACAAAAAGGGGCAGTGTAGACAGCTCCTTCTGGCGCAAGAGCCTCTTCTGCAAAAATGGCAGCTCATTAGGTATGCAAATGAGGTTCAGCGATATTCTACGCTTAGCCTCATTTGCATATTTCTCATGCAAGAAGCCACGTGTAGACATAGCCTATAGTTCCTGTCTATTGGCCCCTCTTAAAGCTGCAGGCACCCCCTGGGCAAGCCTTGTGGCAGGAAGCCAGTCTGAGAGCAGCACTTCACCGTGCGACTCTCCCTGCCACAGACCTTGCCAGCCATGACAGAGCCTCAAGCCCACCACGACCTCCCTGGCCCTAACAGGGAGCAGCCCCAGGGGTCCCACGATGCACTCAGGAGGACCAAGAGGCAGGTAGCCTCCTGGTCCAAAGCAGAGACCCTATCCCTTCTCAAGCTGTGGGGAGGGGAGGACACATTGCAAGATCTCTGCTCCAAATAGCGGAATGCCGACATACATGAGTGCATGGCTGAATCCCTGGTGGAGCGCGGACACCTGCCCTGGACCTTGGAACAGGTCTGGAGTAAGGTCAAAGAGCTCTGCCAGGGATACATCTGGGCCAGAGAGCACAGTTCGCACTCAGGGGCAGGACCCCCACCAGCCCCTATTACCAGGAGCTCCACCAGAATCTGGGGGGGTGGGGAAACATCTTCCTCACCCGTCCTCGTGGACTCAGGCCTCGAGGCCCCCGTCATCACCCGGCTGGAGGCCTCGGTGGAGGAGGAGCAGGAGGACCAGGGTCAGCTGGAGGCAGAGGAGGAGGAGGAGATGGAGACTGTGACCCTGTCCCTGGAGCTTGTAAGCAAGGACATCTCCCAGGCCTCCTCGGATGCCTGGGAGTGATCTTCAGATGAGTGGTCTCACTTTGTCACATACACAGGATGGTGAAGTTGGGCGCACAAGGGGCAGGGGGCGAGTGTCACTCGCACTGCTCGGGCTAGACATCGTGTTGCGGTCCATGCACGTGCAACCATGTGCAGTGTTAGTGTGCGGCATGCAGACACAGCAGGCAGTCCCCGAGCACAGGTGGGATCCTGCTGCCAGGTTCAGGGGAGGCCACTCATGTCCTGCCACTGGGAGGGGGTGCGCCACGACTTGAAGCAGGCTGGGCACAAGGGCACAAGCTCGACCCCACACAGACCGAGGAGTCCTACACACAACACACGGACATGCCTGCCCATGTGAGGAAGCACCCACTCCCACAGACAGCGCTGTGAACTGCAGGTGTGTGTGCAGACCCCATCAAGCTGCTCCCAGCTCCTCTGCCACTCATGAGGGGATCCCATTGTGGCTGGACACTTCCCTTGCCTGCTTGTCCATGGGTCGGAGGGGGAGGGAGGAAGCAAGCAGCACGGTTCCCTGGGCACGTCAGGGCCCCTGTGAGGCAGGGCCTGCTGTGCAGGCCACACATGGCTTTGCTCCCAGGACATCTCCCTCCTCTGCCTCGAGGACTCTTGGTTGCTGTTCACAGAGGAGGGCCTGGCCTCAGTGTCTACATGGATGGCTGACCGCCTCTCGCTCTTTGTGTTCCCCACAGCCGGACTGAGGGGTGAGCCATGCCACCAGAGCCAGCTGCCAGAGCCCAGGGGACCCAGAAGCACGCCAGATCCAGGAAGACCTCATGCGCCAGCATGTCAGCGTCATGTGCGACATGCAGCAGACTGTGGCACAGAAGGTCCGTGAGGATTCAGAGTGGCGGAACCGCGCATGGGACCAGCACATGCAGCGGTGTGATAGCATGTGTGCCATCAAGTCACTCATGATGGTACACCCGCCTGCTGTGGCTGCTCCTGGCTACCGCAACTCCTGCCCCCCCGCTATGCCTCTGCTCCCTTCCCAGGTGATGCCCATGCCCCCTCTCCCTGACCCCCCCTGCTCTCCCTGACCAAGCTCCAGCCCACCCTCCTGTGATCCCCAGACCCACCCAACCCCAAGTCTGACAAGGTTCCTGCACCCGAGGTGGCACATCTAGCCGCCCCCCCATGCACCTTCCAGCCCTGAGCCCCCCTCCCTCTCCAGATTATGAGCCCTCCTCCCTACCTTTTCTTAATGTTAGATAAATACAGACTTGTTTTCAAAACCAAACAGGTGTCTTTATTGAGAGCATGGAAGGGACAAAGGGAGGGACTGTGGTGGGAAAGGGATAGTGCAGCAAGCGAGAGGCTCTTAGGGAGGAGGCCCCGGGGAGAGTTACTGGGGTCCTTGAGAGAACCTCTCCCTCAAGGCCTCCCGGTTGCACACCCCGGCCCGATAGGCCTGGCGGATGGCAGCTGTCCTCAGCTGCTCAAACACTCGCCCCTCATGGTTGGCATCTGCCCCCCACCCCAGGAGGTAGGCCTCCCCCTTTCTCTCCACAATGTTGTGGAGGACACAACATGCCACGACCACCTCAGGGATGTTGTGCTCCTCCACGTTGAAGCAGGTCAGCAGGCACCAGAAACATGCCGTGAGGCAGCTGAAGGCACACTCCACCTGGATTCGGGCATGAGTCAGGGGGGTATTAAATAGGTCCCTGCTGGGGTTCAGGAGGCCAGTGTATGGCTTCATCAGCCACAGCATGAGGGGGTAGCCATGTCCTCCACAATGCACAATGGCATCTGCATATCCCCAACCACAAAATCCAGGGGGGGAAAGAATATGCCCGCCTCCAGCTTGCAGTACAGGCTGGAGTTTCTAAAGACTCGGGCATCGTGTGCCCTCCCCGACCACCCGACAAAAATGTCTGTGAAGTGTCCATGGTAGTCGACCAGGGCCTGCAGCACCATAGAAAAATAGCCCTTCAGATTAATATAGTGGACCACTCAATGGTGAGGTGCTTGTCCTATTCACAAGAGTATTGAATCTTACTGGCTTCAATGCGATAATTCTCAAGAGTAAGCATCAAATGCAGAGAGGCTATCGCTGCATTTTGTATATTTAATATATATACACAATGATGTGTAAAGGGGATGGGAGGGTAGAAAAATACTGGCTTTTGTACTTTGTGTGAGTGTGTATGTATATGGAATTTCTGCATTAGGTTTAAATGACAAATACCGGACAAGAAACAACTCAATGACCAGGCCATTCTCTCTTTTATACATTAAATATACTGTTAAACAACTTGGTGTACGGTATGTGTAGATGCACCTTGCAGTCATGCAGGCTTGGAGGGTTTAGAATCCCTAGCTGCTGTATTATATTGACATTTACTTTTGTCTTAACATGTCTTTCCCTATATGCCTTACTTTGTTCTGCTGGAATTGCTCATGTCATTTAGAAATGATGATTTAGTTTCACAAAAGTCCCCTGCAGATGGACATCTGATTGAATTTGTTTTCCCACAGGAAGACAAAAACATTGATTGAAAACAGTAAAATAACAAAATCCCCATGAGTCTCTCATCTAATCTGTTGAAACACTATGACACATAATAGCAAGAGGCTTGGGAGAAAAGCCAATTCTATTGGCTGAAGTTCACATCAGAACCTTTGCACACAGTTGGTGAAGTGCAGTAGCTGTATCTCTGGTCAAGAGCTGAAGCAACTTTGACCCCAGACATGTAGTGTAGTTGAGAGACAGGAATCTTCGTTGTCTTAACTAGAGTAGAAAATCTGAGCATATTTATCTGAACATCTTAACTAACATAATGTTAAATGCGCAGACAAAGTTGTGCTGTGTCTGATATAATTTCTGCTGGATGTTATATATGACAAGTGCTTATCCTCACTGAGTGGTTAATATTGTATTAGTTTACACTTACTGCAACGCGCTGCAATTGTAAAGTGTAGATAAGGCCCAAGTAAAGTAGCTACACCTTTTTTGAGTATGACAACTGTCCTCACACAGCAATGCTGGCTGGAAATAAAGTGCTGAAATGGCACATAGCTAATGAGAAAAGATATACAGAGAGGCTGTGTCTAGACTGCATCCCTTTTCTGTAAAAGGGATGCAAATTAGACATATCGCAATTGCAAATGAAGCGGCAATTTAAATCTCCCCCTCTTAAAATGGGGGATAAGGGATCTTTCGGAAAAAGCTTTATTTTCTGAAAGATCCGTGTCTACACTGGCGCTTTTTTCTGGCAAAGCTCTGAGTCGGAAAAAAGCGGCAGCCATTTTTATGCTAATGAAGCAGGGGAGATTTAAATCCCCACTTCATTTGCAATTGTGATATGTCTAATTTGCATCCCTTTTACGGAAAAGGGATGCAGTCTAGACACAGCCAGAAAGTGAGTGGGCTGGAATGGTAAGAAACAAGGCCAAAACTTACTTTGTTTGCAAATCTGGACAAAAGTGCAAACTCAGTCCCCAAAGACAATGTACCATGAAATGTAGGATAACGGGGAGAAAGTGGGGATAAAAGGGGAATGGAGGAGAGAGAACTGTCCTTTTAAAAGATTGTTCAAGTGAACAGTGTTAAATATTTATACTGAAATACCACCCAGAGATTTTGATCTGGATTGAACCCATTGTGCCATGTACTGTGCAAACACATGCAAAAACATTAGGGGTTAGTCCAGAATAGCAAGGTGTGTAAGGAACTGGCTAAAGGGAAGATGACAATGGTTGAGCTGAAAGGAGAACTATGGGGACTGAGAGAGTTTACTAGTAGAGTGCCTACTAGATTAACCTTAGCACTGACCTTATTACATATTTTCGTTAATGACTTTAGCACAAAAAGTAGGAGTGCTAATCTGTTGATGACACCCACTTGGTAGGCACTGTCAACACAGAGGAGGATTAGACTATTATACATGAAGAATTAGATGACTTTGAGGATGGGAGTAGTAAAAATGGAGTGAAATTTACTAGGACAAAATGCAAGGTCATGCATTTCTGGACTAACTATTTCCATTAGAAATGGAAAGCTGAATGGCATGAGTGTTGGGATGTGGCTGTGAAAAAAAGCAAATGTGATCCCTGCACATACCAGGCAAGGTATTTCTAGTAGAAATAGGGAAAATTAATAGCACAGTATAAGGTATTAGTAAGACCTCATTTGAAATATTGTATATAGTTTTGGTCACCCATGTTCAAGAAAGATAAAGGCCAATCTTAGGACAGAAGACTAAAAGAATTTGTCTAAGAAAAGTTGCCATGTTAGTCTGTAACTACAAAAACAATGAGGAATCCTATGGCACACTAGAGACTAACAGATTTAGTAAGGCATAAACTTCTGTGAGTAAAACCTACTTAAGTGGATGATAAATCTGTTAGTCTCTCAGGTACCACAGGTCTCCTCCTTGTTTTTTAAAATAACTTAGTTTGCTTAACCCAGCAAAACAAAGGCTGAGAGAGGAAATCATTACTCACTATAAAGAAATTAGGGAGGAAAAGAGCTAGTTCAGTTAAAGGACAATGTTGGCACAAGAAGGCCACAAAGTAAGCTAAAAATAAGATTTCTAATCTGTAGAGGAGTGAGGGTCTGGAACAGCCTCCTAAATTGGAGTAAGGGGGAGTAACAAGCTGTCTAGTTTTAAGATGGAGCTTGATAAATTTACGAACCAGATTATATGATGGAGTTGAGTATGGTAGTAAGGGATTGGACCAAGGAGGTCCCTTCTTGTCCTATGTCATAGTCTGAAGAACTTGCAGTCTAAATTAGGAATGTCAATGTGTTGACGACTACACGATTAACCGATAAGCCTCAGCTTATTGGTTAATCTTGTCGACTACACGCACGTCCACTTTTAACTATTAACTTGCCTATAAACTGTGAAGATATGGAAGAAACAATACAAAATTAATCTCAGAGCATGAGACCGATCATTTCTTCCTGTAGAATGTTATCATATCCATCAATCCAACCTACTCCAATGAGGGCTTATACTGCATTAATTCAATTATTTTTATACAACATTTGCTCTGAAATCTTCAGTATATGCCATAATTGCCAACTCTTTTGGTTTTGCCAAGAGTCTTCAGTAATCATGCCCTCTCTCTCAGAGGTCACTTCAGCCAAACTGGGAGATTCTGTGCACTAACTGTCTTGCAGTGAAGCAGGGCTAAGCCAGGCTCCCTTACTTGCCTGGGCTCTACACCGCTCATGCAATGGGCCAGCACTATCCCTACAGCCCTGTGGCTGGAGGGGCCAGGGACCTCTATGTGCTGCTCCTGCCCCAAGTCCTAACTCCTAGCTCCCATTGGTTGGGAAGGGAAGCTATGGCGTGGTGCCTACAAGAAGCGGCATGCAGAGATCCCCTGTCTCCCAGTCCTAGAAGCCACTGCCAGAGGGATGTGACAGTCACTTTTGGGAGCTGTCTGAGGTAAGCACTGCACCCCAACACCCTGCCTCAGCCTTCAGCCTGCACCCAAACTCTCCCCTAGAGCCCACACCCCTTCCTGCACCCAAATTCCTTTCCAGAGCCTGCACCCATCCCATACACAAACTCTCTAGTAGAGCCCACACCCATTCCAGCACCCAAACTCCCTCCCAGAGCCCGCACCTGACACTCCCTCCCACACTTAAACTCCCTTGGGGTACGTCTACACTAGCCCCCTAGTTCGAACTAGGGAGGCTAATGAGGGCAACCGAAATTGCAAATGAAGCCCGGGATTTAAATATCCGATGCTTCATTAGCATGTTCCCGGGCGGTCGCCATTTTGAAAACTGACTAGCCTGGAATAACTGCCCATGTCTACACGCAGCAGTGAAATGGGCGTTTGAAGTAAACTCCTAACTCAAATCAGCTGTTAAACCTCATTCCACGAGGAGGGGATGCGCCCCTCGGCACTGCGGGACCAACCCGGCAGCACCCCAGCTGTTCTGCTCCGCTCCAGACTTCCCCAAGTCAGCCACTGCTGAAACTGACCAGCAGCTGACTCCGGGAAGCACCCCAGCTGCTCTGCCCCCGGCTTCCCCGAGTCAGCTGCTGGTTAGTTTCAGCAGCGGCTGAATCAGGGAAGCTGGGGGCAGAGCAGCTCCAATTGTCCGGCTGCCTGGAACACTTCCGGGTTCCATCAGGAGTGCCAGACCATTGGATGCTGGACCACTGGAGTTTTACTGTAACACTTTTTCATCAGCAGCATGGAAGTAGTCCTCTGGAATGGTAGCTGAAACATGAAAGAGCATACAAATGTTTAGTATATCTGGCACATAAATACTTTGCAATGCTGGCTACGAAAGTGCCATGAGAGTGCCTGTTCTCACTTTCAACTGACACTGTAAAGAAGGAGTGGGCAGCATTATCTCCTATAAATTGTAACCAAACTTGTTTGAGAGATTGGCTGAACAAGAAGTAAGACTGAGTGGACTTTAAGCTCTAAAGTTTTACATTAATTTGTTTTGAGTGCAGCTATGTAGTAAAAATATTCTATATTTGTAAGTAACACTTTCACAATAAAAAGATTGCACTACAGTACTTGTTAGAGGTAAACTAAAATACTATTTCTTTTTTCATTTTTACAATGCAAATATGTGTGATAAAAATAATGTAAAATGAGCACTATGCACTTTGTATTCTTTGTTATAACAGAAGTCAATATATTTGAAAATAGAGAAAACTATCCAACACATTTATAACATTTCAATTGGTATCCTATTTACAATATGATTAATCATAATTAATTTTAATCATGATTATTTTTGAGTTAATTGCATGAGTTAAGTGTAATTAATTGACAGCACTAATATATTTACATCTTTTCTATAACTTTGGAGATAAGAAATCATTGAACTCTAGCATATCTTGGCACTTTTTCTGTTAATACGCCATGTTTTCCTCAGACATTTAATTAGAAAACATTTAAATATCTGTATCTTTGGTGACTTCCCAGCTTTCATATCCATATATTAAGATGGAAATGACATTTGAGACAAAGATTCATAGTTTGGTCATTAAGTCATAGGTTTTTCAAGGACCAAATTTATGAAATTATCTTCTTCTGGTTTTCTTATTTTAAGTTTTTTTAATATAGTTGAAGAAATAAAACTATGCAGTATAGTAAGAGTTAGAGGAATGAAACACTGCCTCTGGTTTCAAATCTACTAGTGTTAATTGATTTGCATATCATTGGTAAATGTGGTATAAGTGTCTCTAAGCCTGAATGCCACAAGACTACTTCTGGATGTAAGTGTTAATAGGCAATGACTCACCTATTGAATGTAGTCGAATTCTGGTATATTTGTATGCTCACCCCATGCAGTTGCAGAATGGCAGATGGGGAGGGAGAGAAACTCCTTTTGTTAGGCGGACTGATTGTCTGAGAGATGCTGTAAAGATTTTCGTTTGGATTTCAAAGAAAATCTTTACAATACTGAACTGGCCACCTACCCTGCCAATGTTTTTTACATTGTCCTAGAAGTGATTATACAATCGCATGTGCTCGATAATGCTAAAGGGTCTTTGAAAGATGATGGTTTTACTCGAACAAAACTGTTTCTCTAGGTGGAAGACTATCCCATACTGTTCACAGTTCATCTTTTATGTCTATGCATCTTACTCTGTGACTCTCTAACTCCTGTTGATCCCAGATGAATTGAAAAGCAGGCTCTCTTTCAACGCTATAATTTTTGTGTTTGCTTAAATAGAACTGCCTGTTTATGAAACCCCCTTATGCAACCTCCACAAATCTGTGTGCAATATGCACCCTGTCCTAAGCTACAAAGTTGCAACCAATGTCTCCATAATTACTGCAATTTAATTATTAATTGGTACAAAAATGCAGCTAGAGGATTCAGTGTGAACAAGAGCACTAGCTAGAACTAATAGGCCTCTGTTGGCTCTTTTGAAAGAGAGTTAGTGTTGGGAGTTATTGCAGCCCCACTTCCCCCTGCTTATGTTCTACTTAGAACAAGCACAGTGGCAATGGAACTATATTTAGGGTAGGGGTGCTGAGCTGTGCCTCACTGCCCCAGGCTGGGGTCACATGTAGTGTTGCCAGCAGGGGCGGCCCGTCCATATAGGCGAACTAGGTGGTCGCCTAGAGTGCCAAGTTAAATGGGGCACCAAATGATGGTGCAATATCATTGAGGGGTTTGGAGGTGGGGGCGCCGATTGCATGGTTCGCCTAGGGCACTAGTTGCTGGCAGCTAGTCTAGGGCCGCCCCTGGTTGCCAGTTCTCCCAGACCAGATGCTATTGCTGCAAATGGAATCCTGTTAAGGTGATCAGAATTTGAAAATGTGCAAGGAGGACACTGAATTGACAAAAAAAACCATACTTGTATATGTATATAAATAATCATATAAATAAATGATCACAATATTAGTCATCTTATAAGACAGACTTAACAAAAACAATCATATAACATTAAAAACATCAATATTTGTCACTCTTTTAAGAAATTAAAAATCTCGATCCATTTTTTATCAGTTTCACGTTCAGTCTATTCATTGTCTTTTATTATATTGTTAATTCTTTGTACTTTGTCGAACAATAAATTGTCATTTATTGTGATGCTAAATTTTTCTTTAACGAATAAAACTGTTTCAAGGATTTTATTCCATTTAATGTTTTCATTCAGCAGAATCCAATCAAACACGTACACTAGTTTGTCATGCTTAGTCCAATTTTCTAGATATTCAAGAGTATTTTTATAAAAGTTCATCACCTCCCTCGTAAATTCTTTCTTCATTCCCAGATTGCTCTCTCGTAATTTGTTTAAATTAGTAATTGCAACCAATGGAAGGAAGTTGGACTCAAGACATGATTGAAGTTGCTCCTTTAATTGTTTAATATGGAATCCCATTTCTGTAGAAGTTATATGCTCTTTTTCAATACTTTTTATAACTGACTAGAACAAAGTTGCTTGATTGTGAACAAAATACAGAGTTACTTCAACAGATTCATTCTTAAAAAAGTTTTTCAAGATCAGTGGACATTTTTCCAAACTTAGAAAATATGATTTTAAAGGCTCGAACAATTGCAGCATTCGTTCAATGGCTGGCATTAAATCTAACCATCTTGTTTCCGAATATCCCAACAGTTTTTTATATTCAACTGAGGCTTCTCCGCAAGAAGTCTTTATTGATGTAACTCCTACAGTGAATCGTTCAAAATGTAAATAAATTTGAGGTATCACAACTTCCACATAGATGGACATTAAGCTTGATGCTGTATTGATGGCATTAGATACAATATGGGCATTGCAACCGATTCCAATAATAGTTTTCCCAAGTAAATGAATCATTTTCTTATGAACATTTTTATCGCCTTTGCGATTTACACTGCCAAAATTAGTATTTGTGTCAATGTCAACTAAAAAATCAGATTGACATTAAATTAAAATGGCTCAAAATAAACAATAACATTTTATAAATACCCTCTAAGTGTACTTTTGCTGTATATTAAGCCTTTTAACAGGGGTTCAATTGCAGTATAATGATACTTTAAAAAACAGCGGGATATATTTTTTTGGCAAAGTAGGACAAGAAGGACAATTTTTTCAAAGGAGGACAAAAGAAGGACATAATTATTGGGGAGGGCAAGCCCCTCAAAAGGAGGAGTGTCCTCCTCAAAGGAGGACGTCTGGTCACCTTAATCCTGTACATCTGATCAGGGAAAGTTGGCAACCCTAGACACAGCTGGAGGTAGTATTGGAACCTCCGGGACCAGCAGCCTGGACCCCAGGGACAGCGGGCTGCAGAGGGCACTCCATTTTGGGAGGATGGATATAAGGGAGTGAGAGGAAAGTACATAACTTGTGTGACTTACTCCTCTGCCCTTACCCTGCACCAGCTGGGATTGAGAGGAATGCAGTAAGCTGTGTACTTTCCCCTCACTCCCTGAGAGTCAGGGGTTCAGGAAGAAGAGCAATCAGCTTCCTGGTATGCACAGTTGCAGCTCCTCACCCTCCTGAAATGGTGCCCTTGCTGGGGACGGCAGGTGGCAGGATGTGGGGTCAGGGCTGGAGGAGCTTGCAGTGGGTCAGCAGTGGAGCCAGCCCCTGGGCATGGGGAATCCAAGTGTAAAACCTGAGCACCCCCCCCCCCCCCCCTGTACCTTTACTTCCTGCACCTATAAACAAGCAGCTGAACAATCACTGTGACATTCAGCCACTGGAATCAGTGGCTACTGACCTTTCACAGTCCTCCATCTTGGGCCTATTTAAAGATTAGCTGATAGTCAATGAACAGTATTTTAAAGATGGATGAGGGTGATTGATGGACAAAGAACTGGAAAACACGTGGAAATGGAAACTGGTTAGTGCATGGATTTGATTATAGGAACATGGGCTATTTCTGAAATTGTGAAGTTTGGAACTAAAACGAAACAACCAACCTTAAAGCTACATTGAGCTCACTTTCCTTATTTTGGGAGAGGTAAAATAAAAATAAATAAATAAATAAAAATTTTCAGGCAGCAAGGTCTGTGCTGCTGGAACTGTTGATAATGAACAACGCATGTCTGGTCATAGGGTCAGAGCTGCTTGTCTTTTGGGCAGAAAGCTGCCAAATAACTGTTCTCAGGCTAAGCAACTCACTTCCTTCAGTTGAGAAGATGGATTCTAATTAGCCTCCATATAGATGTTTGTGTCCCTGTTTGTATAGGCAGATGTATTGGAAGGAGTTGTTTTACACAGAAATCTAGTAAAGCCCTGAGGGAAAGAAGGATGCTATCCACAACAATCAAACTGGAGAAATCCTGAACCTCACAGTTTCATAGACAGACTTCCCCAAAGAAAGCAATAATCCAGAGTTCATACCTTCAATATTAATTTGTTTGACATGGTGTATATTCACATTTAAGTTAATATAGTTGTTAGAGAGCGATGTAGTTTAACTGTCAGTTTTACCACAAGTTATTACCATTGTAATCTGGTGTAATATACCACTAGATTCTGTTATTTATAAAGTCTAGTGCTTGGCATGACATTTTTAAAAAATCCAGTTGCAACTCTGTCTGCATGGTCCTACAGCATTATGTGCTGTTTACGGAGAGAGAAATCCAATTAGCAAATCTTATTCTCAGAGTTCTGCTGACATCACAGCCATGTTGGTTTGTGATCTGTAAACATTGGGAAGAAATATATGTCAGCTGGAAAAGGGCATGGTCTTAGGAAAAGCTGGATATATTGCAATACTGACAACTCCAGGGACTCAAATGTCAGTACCCCCAAAATAATGAGGTTATCTTAAATAAACAACAAAATATTACAATAATAAATGTGGAGTTCTTTTTATTTGTCTTTTGGTTTTGGACCCTTTGGGGGAATTTTGAAGCTTTTCTTCAATCATAAATGCTAGAAACATAAGTTGTGTTTTAATAAAATCCAAGATTTTCATATAATCACAGACTCTGGACCTTGGAGCTTTAACAAACAAACAACATTTTGAAAGGCTTGCAATAAAAGTCATGAAAGTTGGCTACATGAACATGGAGTACAATTCTGCATCTCCTCACTAGAAAAACATGTATGTTAAGCAAAAAGCTTTTGTTGTTCTCTTTTGTTCTTAGCTAAATTACGTTTTATTGTACAGGCAATCCTAAACATCATTTTCTGGCTTTACAAATCCAAAACACACACAGCTTTACTGGGTTATATGTAGCAAAAATTAACTGCTAAAAGGCACTCCTTGGAGATGTTTAGCATTTAGACAATCATTTTCCAGAGAAGAGAGACCCTTCTATCAGCCCCCTTCCCCATATCCACCTTTCTTTATTCTTGTGTTTCCTTTGGAGGTTCCCCCTGAACATTAATTTTCAGTCTTCACCTCATGAAGTGAACTCAGCTTTTCATCCTTAATATTATGATTTCATTTTAAAGATGTCATGTCTGTATTACTGTGTTTTCTACTGAAAATTGATGAAGAATCCTGTTTTAATCCTGCCTCTATAAAATTCAATTATTAATAATTAAAATTATTTTGTTTTGGCTTGGAAAAGGATTAACATTATGAAATTACCATCTATTATGCACTACTATCTCCCTCAATCACCAACAGACATCTCATATGGAAATTAAAATAATTAGACTATTTCAAAAGGGAAGTTACTTGACAAATTCTGATTAGTCACACAAATTCAGGACTTAATTAGCAGCACTAGCTTTTCAATGTTTTTGTCAGTTAAACAAAAAGAAATAATACTTTTTCATAATTAAACCAAATAGTAATTTTCTCAGATCAGAACATGGCTACAATTGCTTAGAAAACCAAATACTTCAGCTCTAAGTGGGTGGGATGGATTTTAAGCACTGTACAGAAAACAGACAATGAGTCATTTCAGACACATAGGTTCTCTGTCCACAGAGGAGTGGGGATCTAATCTGAAACATTATTATGTAAAAATAGGGCCACTTTTCTCTGCAGATCTGACCCCACGTTTATTTTAGAGTTACGAGCTTCCTCTGTGTTTTATTGGCTCTTACTCCAGTTAGCCCTGAAGAGTCAGAGCCACATTCTATTCCTTCTTGCACATCATCAACAGAATTGTTTATTAAATGCCATTTAATAACTCCTCTTCACCTCTTTGCAAGTAATTCCATATCTGTGTAATTCCCAGGCAAAAACAATTTTAAAACGGAACTGAGAATTGAAAATGGGTTGGTACTTTGAGGATGGTACACTTCAGCATGATAAGGATGTTTTATTTATCCCCAAATCAAGCATTACAAAGACAAGAAATTCAAACCTGATAGGGTAAGAAATGCAAAGTTAAAAGTACCTAACATCTGTATCAATGCCCTATAGTGAAATCTATAATGAAACTATGCAACAGTCATATGATAAGTCACTGGCATTACTACTGATTGGTGAAATGATAAGGAGACAGCAAGGCCACCAAGATGATGAGGGTCCTGGGTGGGAAGGGAGCCTGCCATTAAAGGCTGGAGTTGTTGGAATCTAGCTGAAGTACTTGCTATTGCACATAGGGAGACCACCCGGAATGTTGTGTGTTTGCAGCCAGAGATAAAGAGACCACTGGGCAGATGGAGAATTGGCCATCATGCACTTTTTTAGAACCCAACACCACAGGGGCTTGCAACTGCGTTTGAAACAGTTTCCAAACACAATTACATCCAAGCAGAGATATAAGAAGGATTTGGGTTCCCACAGAGCACAATTTCAAACCATGTGCCAAGAGCTGTTGAGAATTCTTGCAGCTGGGGCAGGGGTATCTGTAGCAGGATTCCTGCAAGCAGTTATGGAGGTGCTAATTACAACAAACTATTTGAGGAGGTAGCTATGCTAGAAGCATGCTAGTTAGCCCTGAGCTGTGAAATAGCTGGCAGGAACAGTTTGGGCCTAGATGTTGCTAACATGTTTTTGTCCCCCAATGGAAGCAGCAATTGGATTCTCTAGGCTTGTTTTTTGCCACCCCTTTGTTGCCCTGGGTTTGTCTTCGCTTAACATCCTTCCTTCTGTCTCTTCCTCACCCACAGAATCAGAGAAGCTAGAGATAAAAAGATCCATTAGTTCTTCTGGTCCCTCTTACTTCAGCAAGTGCAGAATTGTTCCTGACAGTCTATTCCTTAGTACTGGCACTGTCTTTAGATGGTACAAGTTAAAATTTCCTTGGCCTCCATTGGGAAATCGTGCTACAATATCAGAGCCTGGCATATCACTCAAGGGAAGCAGTCAAAAAAGAGTCCCATTAGCTCCTCAAAATTGTCCTTCATTTCATCCATCATTTCACATATCAGACTAAATTATTCCTCCTGTGGAGGCAGGAAAAAGGGAATAAGGGAATTTGTGTGCAGCCATCTTTGTCTTGTTAGCCAGAGAGCAAGAGTCAAGCTAAGTCTGTGGCCTGACAATGAGAGAGCTGTAATAAGATGATGCCTTCGCTTCTCGCCTCCACAGGGAGATAAGGATAGAATGCTGACTCTGGCAGGGACCTTCAGATAAGGAGCATCTGGGTGGAACTAAAATAACTGTTAGCCATTGGTGTTTGTAATGGGAAGGAGACTAATTGTTTATTGTTATTATATGTAATGGACAGTATATAAACTGCTTCATAATTGCTTGTATTCGAAGATCTGCCTCGGGGGATTCCTCCCCCCACATCCGAATCAGTTTTTCCCTTGCTGTAGCTCCTAATAAAACTGCCTGTGACTACTTGTTGCTTAAAAACGCAGAGTGAAGGCTTGTTTTCTTCCACACTCCCTCTCCTCCGTATTTACTTACTAGGTGTCTGCAATCAATCATTCATTAGCTGAGGAGAACTATAGCTCTTTACAAAATGCAGGACAATGTAGCACTTTAAAGACTAACAAGATGGTTTATTAGATGATGAGCTTTCGTGGGCCAGACCCACTTCCTCAGATCAAAAAATTTTTTTTTGATCTGAGGAAATGGGTCTGGCCCACGAAAGCTCATCATCTAAGAAGCCATCTTGTTAGTCTTTAAAGTGCTACATTGTCCTGCATTTTGCTTCAGCTACCTCAGACTAACACGGCTACATTTCTATCACTATAGCTCTTTAGTTCTTTTAATCTTTTCTCAAAAAACTGATCCCTTCAGCTCCCTGCTTATTCCCAATGCTTTGCAATGGAGCAAGCAATTACCCCAGGGAGGGGAAAAAGACAGGCTATTTCACCCCAGCCTCCTCCCCCAGCATTTCCAACTAGAGCTCCACAAGGGTGATGTGCTGATTCAATTCCTCCTCCAGCCAGCCTGATCTTGCCTTGCCCATATTTGGAGCTGTGCTGATGAGCTCCGAGCCCCACACCTCCATGCAGGAAAGCAAACAGCCCACTTAAGCAGGTGATATCCATGTGAATCTGAGCCAGTCTGTTCTCTCACAACCTCTCCTTTCCATCCCCTTCCCACGTCTGTGTCTTTTGTTCTGATACCTGCTGACAACAGTGCTGCAATCAGAAGTCTTTAATGCTAACATTCCTCTGCCATGGTGTGATGGAGTGTACCAGCCCTGCACTGGGGAAGCAAGGCTTAACCATGCTCACCTGGCTGAAGAAGTCCTGTGCCCACAGCACTGCTGGGCATACTTGGACTGCAGCACAGATATAAAGGCCTGGAGAGAGGCTCAGTCTGGGCTGGCTGATGAGGAGGAAGGTATTGCCAGAGCTGACCTGCTAGTAGGACTAGGCTGGGAGACAAGCTAGTGAGGCACCAGAAATGCTACTGTGGATCTAGTGGAAGGCCCCTGGAAGGAGTCTAGGGGGGACTGGTAGGAAGTAGTCCAGGGTGGGAGGTTGCATCCTGAGGAGCTCAGTGTGTTGTGGTGGGATTCCCTGCTGAGTGAGCAGTGGACTGTGCTGTTGCTAATAGCTGCCTGGGCTGGGACCTGGTGGAGTAGGAAGGGCCTGGGTCCCCCTACCCTACTCCTCAAGCTCTAGCCTGTGAGGTCTGCTGCTATGGACTCTGGTTGCTAGGCTGCCCTGCAGCCCCTGAGAAGGATTGTGGGTTAGAACTGCAGTTGTTACAGTATGTGTGGGGGGCTGGGGTGTGATTTCAAGAAACCCAGGGACTTGACAGCTCCCCCTGGGGAGCGATGAGCGAGCCACTGTGTGCTAAGTGGATAAAAGGGGAATGAGTGATTTGAGGCCCTGAATATTTACCTTTTGGATGGCTCCAGAGCTGGCCTTAGGGGCAGGTAATCAGAGCTATTGTCCAGGTACCAATAGGAATGCCAAGGTAGATGATGTGTTTCATCCTGGGCAACAAAACACCTCAGGATAGCCCTTGCCAGCTCTCTGTGCAAAGCAAGTCTACATCTCCGTATGGTGCCACGATGTGTATCCGTTATCCTAGACAGAAGTCTGACGCCACATGGCCTATTACTGAGTGGCAACTGCGAAGAGCTCACTTAATTCTGATGGGAGAACACTATTTAAAATTATGTATTTGTGATGCTATACCCCCATGTTTTATGGAAACGTGTTTTGAATATGCATAATTCAAATCTGCATTATGCAAAATGTGGAATGTACAAGCTTTCTAACTAGAGGTTAATCCATTGAATTTGTATATTCTATTTGTATGCATACATCATTCTTCTATGTGAAGATAGAAAGATAAAGTGTAAACTTGCTTGTTAATCTAGATTGTCTTGTGAAAGCCATTAGTGGCACTTTTGGACCTTAATGGCTTGGTGCTCAAGACAAAGGTCTGTAAGTGGTTTTGTTTCTCCTATGTACCCAAAGTGTGGCTGGTCTTACAAAGACCTGTGACCATGCTGCCTAGTACTGGAATCCAACCTGAATTTTGTATTTCTTCAATGGAATGTTGGGGAAGATGGAACAAAGATTTCCTGCCCTATGGAAATTCTATTTGAGGGAGAGGCTAAAAACAATTAGGCTACGTCTACATTGGCAAGATTTTGCACAAAAGCAGTTGCTTTTGCGCAAAATCTTGCCACTTGTCTACACTGGCTGCGAGTACTTGTACCAAGAACGCTGATGTTCTAATATATAAAATCAGTGCTTTTTGTGCAAATACTCTGACGCTCCTGCTCAGGGATAAGCCCTCTTGCGCAACTGTTCTTGCGCAAGAGGCCAGTGTAGACAGACAACATCAATTTCTTGCACAAGAAAGCCCGATGTTTAAAATGGCCATCGGAGCTTTCTTGCACAAGAGAGCGTCTACACTGGCAAGGATGCTCTTGCGCAAAAGCAAATCTTTTGCGCAAAGGCACATGCCAGTGTAGACGCTCTCTTACTCAAATACTCTTAACGCAAAAACTCTTGCGTTAAAGAGTATTTGCGCAAAATCTTGCCAATATAGACGTAGCCCTAGGGTCTTCAGCTGGTTTTGGAAACTGCCTTCCCACCTTAAGAGGTTACACAAGGTGTGTGTGTGCTATGTAACAAGATGGGTGGAAGAGCATTGCAAGGCCCAGGTCAGAGAAAGATCAGCTCTGGCTTGTGAAGAATTGTACCTGAAATAAGAACTAGGGTGAGAAATATGATTCATAACTACTCTTAGTGCATTAGACTTAGCTGGTGTGTTTTATTTTTGCTTAGTAATTCACTTTGGTTGGTCTGATTTCACTTATAATCACCTAAATCCTACTTTTTACTCTGCTATATATTTGAGAGTACTTGTGCATCTGTGTTCTTCTGTACAGAGTCGTTTGTTAAGGAACTCTGCCTAACTGGTAAGAGCTAGTGTAACCCCCACTAGACAGATTTGAACCTGGGCCCTCTGGAGCTGAGTCTAGGAACCTCTACCTTCTGAATTAAAAGCCAGCTGGCTCCCTGCCCATGCTGTAGAGGTCTCTTGGTCTTAACTGCTGCTGTGGTCTAGGTACCACTTGCATTGCTCAGTAACCACACTAGGGCTCTGTCTAGATTGCACCCCTTTTCCGTAAAAGGGATGCAAATTAGACACAGCGCAACTGCAAATGAAGCGGGGATATAAATCTTCCCTGCTTCATTTGCATAAACATGGCTGCTGCTTTTTTCCAGCTCGGGGCTTTGCCGGCGCAAAGCGCCAGTGTAGACGGCGATCTTTCGGAAAATAAAGCCTTTTCCGAAAGATCCCTCATCCTTTAAAATCAGGAATAAGGGATCTTTCGGAAAAGGCTTTATTTTCCGAAATATCGCCGTCTACACTGGCGCTTTTTGCCGGCAAAGCCCCGAGCAGGAAAAAAGCGGCAGCCATGTTTATGCAAATGAAGTGGGGAAGATTTATATCCCTGCTTCATTTGCAATTGTGCTGTGTCTAATTTGCATCCCTCTTACAGAAAAGGGGTGCAATCTAGACACAGCCTAGGTGTGTGGGTTACACTAGGGCCCCCAAATTTGTTATGCAACTCCCTCTTAACTTGAAGCAAGGTCAGGGTTTGGTTGTACTAGGACAACTAGACGTGCCTGGAATTTGACTGTTTCTCCTAAAATGGAAAGGGAGGGGTCTGGTGGGAGGGACAGTAATACTCCTGAATGACTACAGGGGGCACCAATGGACAGATGTGGACCAGGACAATTATAACCTCATTGGACTGGCAGGAATGGAGAAAGGGACAGCTGTCTAATTCAGAGTTTCTCACCCAGGTGGGGGAGATCAACACCTCCCCTTGGCTGTAACCATTGTGCTGCAGCGGCCATAGACAGGTGCTTCTCACCTGGCCCCAAGCTGCAGTGAGAGGGCTGGGGTTGTCCTCTCTCAGGCTATGTCTACACTGGCAGGTTCTTGCACAAGAATCCGCAGAGCGTCCACACTGCCCACCTGCTCTTGCGCAAGAAGATTTACAGTACGGCATGATAAGAGAGGGCTTCTGGTGCAAGAGCTCAGCAGGGGTTTCTTGCGCAAGAAAGCCCTATGGCTAAAATAGCCATCAGAGCTTTCTTGCGCAAGAGAACATCCACACTGCCATGGATGCTCTTGCGCAAAAGCACAGCTCACACATGGCAGTGTGGACGACTTCCTGCGCAAGACTTCTTGCACAAGAAGCTGCCAGTGTAGACATAGACTCACTGAGGCAGGCTGCACACAGAGCCCCTCATCTCCAGCTCCACCACAGAACAATGACATAAATGGGGGAAAAAAAAAAACCCTGAGTTAAGAACTTGAACAACACTGTGTACCATGGGTGGCTGGTGAAAGCACAGCAAGGGAAGGCAATCCCCTAGCCCTACCCCCATGGGGAGACAGGACAGCCAGCTGTGCATGTGCTCCTCCTCCCAACCACGGGGACAGGAGGGGAGCAGTGAGGTGCGTGCTCTCCCTAGCCCCATAAGTATCAAATCAGTATCTTAGATGCCTATATACAAATGTGAGAAGTATGGGTAATAAGCAGGAAGAACTGGAATTGCTAACCAATAAATACAACTATGATATCATTGGTATTACAGAAACCTGGTGGGATGGGACGCATGATTGGAATGTTGGTATGGAAGGGTACAGCTTGCTCAGGAAGGACAGACAGGGGAAAAAAGGGAGGAGGGGTTGCCTTATATATTAAAAATGTACACACTTGGACTGAAGTGGAGATGAATGTAGGAGATAGCTGTGTAGAGAGTCTCTGGGTTAAGCTAAAAGGGGTAAAAAATGAGGGTGATGTCATGCTAGGAATCTACTACAGGCCACCTAGCCAGGTGGAAGAGGTGGATGAGGCCTTTTTTTAAACAATTAACAAAACTATCCAAAACCCAAGATTTGGTGGTGATGGGGGACTTCAACTATCCAGACATATGTTGGGAAACTAACACAGCGGGGAACAGGCTATCCAATAAGTTTCTGGACTGCATTGGAGACAACTTTCTGTTTCAGAAGGTTGAAAAAGCTACCAGAGGAGAAGCTGTTCTGGATTTGGTTTTAACAAATAGGGAGGAACTAGTTGAGAACTTGAAAGTGGAAGACAGTATGGGGGACAGTGATCATGAAATAATAGAGTTCATGATCTTAAGGAAAGGTAGAAGGGAGACCAGCACAATTGAGGTAATGGATTTCAGGAAGGCAGATTTTGATAAGCTCAGAGAACTTGTAGGTAAGGTCCCATGGGAAGCAAGACTGAAGGAAAAAACAACTGAGGAGAGTTGGAAGTATTTCAAAGGGACGTTGTTAAGGGCCCAAAAGCAAACAATTCCGCTGTGTAGGAAAGATAGAAAATATGGCAAAACACCAGCTTGGCTTAACAAGGAGATCTTGCATGATCTCAAAATAAAAAAGGAGTCATATAAAAAATGGAAACTAGGACAAATAACAAAGGATGAATATAGGCAAGCAACACGGGAATGCAGGGGCAAGATTAGAAAGGCAAAGGCACAAAATGAGATCAAACTAGCTACAGGCATAAAGGGAAACAAGAAGACCTTTTATAAATACATTAGAAGCAAGAGGAAGACCAAGGACAGGGTAGGCCCACTGCTTAGTGAGGAGGGAGAAGCAGTAACAGGAAACTTGGAAATGGCAGAGATGCTCAATGACTTCTTTGTTTCGGTCTTCACCGAGAAGTCTGGAGGTGTGCCTAACGTAGTGAATACAAGCAGAGAGAGGGTAAGTTTAGAAGATAGGATACACAAAGAACAAGTTTAAAAATCACTTAGGAAAGTTAGATGTCTGCAAGTCTCCAGGTCCTGATGAAATGCAACCCAGGATACTCAAGGAGGTATCTGAGCCTTTAGCTATGATTTTTGAAAAATCATGGCAGACGGGAGATTCCAGAAGACTGGAAAAGGGCAAATATTGTGCCCATCTATAAAAAGGGGAATAAGAACAACCCAGGAAACTACAGACAGGTCAGTTTAACGTCTGTCCCAGGGAAGATAATGGAGCAGGTAATTAAGGAAATCATATGCAAACACTTGGAAGGTAATAAAGTGATAGGGAATAGCCAGCATGGGTTTGTGAAGAACAAGTCATGCCAAACTAATCTGATAGCTTTCTTTGATAGGATAACGAGCCTTGTGGATAAGGGAGAAGCAGTGGATGTCATATACCTAGACTTTAGTAAGGCATTTGATACGGTCTCGCATGATATTCTTATTGATGAACTAGGCAAATATAACTTAGATAGGGCCACGATAAGGTGGGTGCATAATTGGCTGGATAACCGTAGTCAGAGAGTTGTTGTTAACGGTTTTAAATCCTGCTGGAAAGGGATAACAAGTGGAGTTCCGCAAAGGTCTGTTTTGGGATCCGTACTGTTCAATATCTTCATCACTGACGTAGATATTGGGATAGAGAGTACACTTATTAAGTTTGCAGATGATACCAAACTGGGTGGGGTTGCAACTTCTTTGGAGGATAGGGACATAATTCAAAATGACCTTAGCAAGTTAGAGAAATGGTCAGAGGTAAACAGGATGAAGTTTAATAAAGAGAGATGCAAAGTGCTCCACTTAGAAAGGAACAATCAGTTCCATACATACAAGATGGGAAGCGACTGTCTAGGAAGGAGCATGGTGGAAAGGGATCTAGGGGTCATAGTGGACCACAAGTTGAATATGAGTCAACAGTGTGATGCTGTTGCAAAAAAAGCAAATATGATTCTAGGTTGTATCAACAGGTGTGTTGTAAGCAAAACTCATGAAGTCATTCTGCCGCTCTACTCAGCACTAGTTAGGCCTCAGCTGGAGTACTGTGTCCAGTTCTGGGCGCCACATTTCAAGAAAGATGTGGAGAAATTGGAAAGGGTACAGAGAAGAGCAACAAGAATGATTAAAGGTCTAGAGAACATGACCTATGAAGCCAGGCTTCATGAACTGGGCTTGTTTAGTTTGGAAAAAAGAAGATTAAGGGGGGACATGATAGCGGTTTTCAAATATCTAAAAGGGTGTCACAAGGAGGAAGGAGAAAATTTGTTCCTCTTGGTTTCTGAGCAAGGGAGGTTTAGATTGGACATTAGGAAAAAATTCCTAACTGTCAGGGTGGTCAAATATTGGAATAAATTGCCAAGGGAGGTGGTGGAATCTCCCTCTCTGGAGATATTTAAGAACAGGTTAGATAGACATCTGTCAGGGATGGTGTAGACGGAGCTTGGTCCTGCCTTGAGGGTGGGGGGCTGGACTCGATGACCTCTCAAGGTCCCTTCCAGTCCTCTGATTCTATGATAAGAGGGCACACTGCACTACATGACCTGGCACAGCCCATCCTCTCCAGCCCTGCAGCACTGGGGGAGGAAGGAGAGTGCTCTGCATGTTGCAGCCTTTCCAGCCCTGGGGAGGGAGAAGGGCAGAGGGTGCATGGCATGGCCCCAGCCTTGGAGGAGAGTGTTGCATAGCCTGGCCCAGCCCTGTAGAATGGGAGCTGGGGACAGTAACCCCCTGCCCCAGAATGCCTACTGCAGGCGTTCTGGGGGTGGTGTGTGGGCGGGGCCATGCCTGGTCATTTAGGAAGGCAGAGCCTTCCCCTGCCTTACATACAGATGTCTAGGCTGTATACCTCTTCTAGTAAGTAATATAATAGAAAGATTAACTCTAGTTCTTCTTACAGAAGTATGCTAGATTATTTTGTTTCCCATCCTTCACTAGTGAACAACTTTGTAGCCCAAAGTACTGAATGAAAATAAGAACACTTGTCTATCAAACCCAGTGTAATGATTATTACCTGAAGGTGGACAACAGCTGTGCATCACCTTCTTTCATTTGATAAAAGGGCAAACTTTATGAATTTTCTCTCTATAAAACTTTTATACAGAGTAAGAAGGATTTTTGTGGGATTTGAGTGCTTGGGGCAGCTATGCTCGTAGGGGCTGGCAAGTCCCTATAGCTGAGCCCTCCCAGAGCTGACTTATCAATGTTTTAAAGAGTGACTTGGCTAATAAATATGTTGAAACCAATAAATACACTTACAATATGGAACAAAACTGTTCACTTAAGCCCCCTATTGAGTAAAGAGGTTTGAACTAAGCTTATTACAGAGCACAAAAATTCTGCATTGGAAGAGGTCACCGCTGGTGTGCTTTTAAAGCCATTTGTAGCAAGATTCCTTGTCCCTGATTGTCCTCTGACCTGTCTCACATCAATGGGGCCTCCACTCACTTTAGTGGAACTACTCCCCAGGTTTCCTGGGATCAGCAAGAGGAGAATTAAGCCCCCTGCCTCAAACGTTTCTATTTAATGTGTCTGGGAATGTGAGTGCCTTGTGAACATCCCAGTCTTGTGTATTGACTGAGCTTGCAGGAGGAGTTGGAGATTAAAGATGGGCTTGGAAGCTCCCTATTGTGTTCAGTTGCTAGCAGGGGCAGTTTCAAACCCACGGGTTCAGGGAATTTGATCTTGCTGCCTCTAAATTCATCAAGGATGCTGAGAGCAAGGGCTACTTCCTGGGTAAGTACAATTCAGTCTGGTAGCATTTCCAGGTAATATAATGATTCCTGCACTAGGAATTGACATGGGATGTTGAGAGGAAAAAGCTGCTTCTGACTAAGCCTCTCTTCTGTAACAGTCTCTGCCTTCCTTAGCCATCAAGTACAAGCCAGTAAGACTAAGGTTGCTAAATAACTGAGGTGCTTTTATAATTGTTACCCTAACTCTATAACACAATCTCCTTCTCTTCTCTCAGACCACCTTGCTCTAGTGCTTCCTCTAGGGAAGGTAGCAGCAGCTAGTAGGAGGTAGCTTTTTTAAAAAAGCTAACTTCTGTTGCAATCTGGTGCAGACCAGAAACAAGATAATTAGTACCCTTGTGGATCCCAGGGATAAATCCACTGGACCCTGAGAACCAAGCAGGGTTGTTTACTTCACATGCATCATTAACAAAGGTTCATGCAGGGGAACTGCTGCCCACCTGTGCATCTTTATTGCCTTCTAATTATACCTTTAATGACACCTGTCTAACTCCACTGCTGTCAGTGGGTGCACCTGGGTGTAACTGACTAACCCTGGAATTGGAATTTAGCAAACAATCTTACAGAACTAATTCAGTTAAAAGATATGAGCTGAATTCTATTTTTGACTGCACAACAATTAACAGGCATATCTAATAGTATACACTTATTTGGGTTATTAGACTCAGCCTTTGTGCATGGGTGATTTACTATTTGCCTACTTCGAGGACTCAAAGTGAAATCATGGGCTGGGAGGGGAGGGAGTTACCTTAAACATCAATTTAATCAAAGCTGGGACCACAAAATGACATAACTGTAATCATATGGTTCTCATGTGGCATCATTAGTTTCCTTATGTATTTCTATGAGTTGTAATGGATGTATTCATTTTAAACATATCCTTAACTCTGAATTTATAATGGCTACCATGGAAATAATTAAAACATCTGTAACACTTGTTGCCCTTAAGCTATGTTAAGGGCGAACATATCAGTAACTTTTGTTTGGTAAAAAGTCAGTATTATTGTCTTGTATAAAAGTTGTATTGGTAGGAATACTTAATCAGTGTTACTCCACTGGATATGTATTTCCAGATAAAATACCTGTATTAACATATTAAAGATTTGTATTGATGTAATTCAATGAAAGTTGGTAAATATATTCAGTAAATAGAATTTCCTCTTACCTGTGACATTATGGATGCTGATATGGAAGGAAAACTTAATCTTTTGGTCAAACAGAAGATTTGTCATGTTGACACCTACAGCAAGTGTGGTTTTTTTCTTTTTCTTTTGCAGGAAACAAGCAAACTATGAACAGCCTTTTACCCCTCTTTCAAAATGAATAGCCCCATGTTGAGGATTAGGATCTATAGCTATATTACTCACCACTTTATTTTTTCAGAATATTGGAGTCTGTATTAGTCTGCTAAATTAACTTCTCTATTACAGCAGGTGTTTAATGCAAGCTCACTGCATTAAACATTACCTGTGTTATTCTGGACTACTATTTAAAATGAAGACTGTTCAGTTAGGGTACGTCTACACTGCTACACTATTTCAAAATAACTAGTGCTATTCTGAAATAAATGAGTCTTGTTTTTTTCCCTGGAAGAAGATATGCAAATCATGCTTGCATTTGCATATCTTCTGATTCTTTTTGTGGAAGAGGTTTTGCCACTATTTGGCCCTGTGTAGACAGGGCCAAATGTCAGGGGAAAAAAAACCTTTCACAAGACCCCTTATTCCTTGTAAACTGAGGTTTATGGGCCAAATAGCAGCAAAACCTCTTCCGCAAAAAGAATCGGAAGAAGATATGCAAATGTGAGTGCAATTTACATATCTTCGGGGGGGGGGAAGGGGAACAGCAGTGTAGCTGTAGCCTCAGAGAAACTGCTGTTGAGCTAATACCCTGAGGTAAGGGTGAGGACACTGCTTCCAGGAAGGGAAGCCTTGAGGGGTGGGGGGACTAAACTAAAGAAGGATACTACAAAATGGACCTCCGGTAGATGTGTACCCTGGAAAAGGCTTTGTTTGATTGCATAGGGGTGTGTGTCACTCAGCTGGAGGGCTGAGTTGCCAAAGAGACTTCTAACTGGAAAGAGTGCCTGCATGCACATTCAGCCAGATGGGTGTCCAGGGGAGGTGAGTACCACCCTGTTACAAGGACATGAAACAGATCCATTCCTTTTTACCATCTATGTCTTTCATATCTGTGCATCTTTTTGAAAACCCATGAAACTGCATTTGTTGTATTAGGGCAAGAAAATATTTACTTGCTAATGGAAAAACAGGTACTTCTCTCAGGAATGACACCCACAGAGTTATTAGACCTCTCAAGTAGCAGGGATGTTGTTTCTTAACTGATTCAGTGTATTAAGTAACATGTCAGTTTGCCAGCCATGGTACTGCAGGGAGCCAATTTTGCCCTATGGGCAAACAAAAGAAGAGCATGGCTTACTCAGGAAATAATATATTATCTATACCTTTTTTTTATGCTGTTCAGCTGATTCTCTGAACTCAAGAAACAAGCAGAGAAATATATATTCCTGTTTTTGGTTCTTGTTTATATGAACAGTATGGATGCTGTGCAGAAACAGAAATTGCATCCCTAATAGGACCTATAGCAAAATACTATGAGTTGTTGCAGCATAGGGCTCATTTAGGGTTGCCAGATGGTCTCCCAAAAAATATCGAACAGACAGGCTAAAAATTTGTCGAGCAAAAAAAAAAAACCACCCACACTGAACCTACATCCTGTGCAGCTACTACCATAAGCCACTAGGCTGGGAACAAAGGGGGAAGCAGTAGAGCCTGCTCTGCAAAGCAGCTGCCTGCTACCCAAAGCAGAGAGAGGCAGACCCTGGGGCAACACAATGGTGGGGTGTGAAGGGGGGGCAACCATGAGTAGGAAGGTGACTCCCCCCTAGCCAGGTCTTTGGGTGTCCCAGTGGGAAGAAGCAGAAATTCCACCCCAATTAGTTTTGGCTGAGAGCCCATGGAAGGCGCCTATACGCAACTACAAGGCACCTGCAGGCTTCTTTCCTGGTCTATGATGTCACAATGCACTTGACCAGCACTCAGGAGCAGGGGCAGGGCTTCCCCTCCTCCTCCTCCTCAAGGTGCCACTTCTCCTCAGATGCAATCAGCTGAGGGCTCCCTGCACCGATTGCACCCTGCCTCCCAACCACTCCCCCAACCCCTGCCAGGCTTTTGCATGCTATCATAGGCTCCCAATGCCCTTCTTCCCAGCCATTCCCTTTGCCCCCACCAGGCTTCCATCCAGTGCCCAGCTGGAAAAACAGAAAATACCGGACATTACACATGTCCAGTATTTTCTGAATTTTTACTGGACAGAGGGTGCAAAAACCGGACTGTCCGGTAGAAAACCAGACACCTGGCAACCCTAGTCTCATTAAATAAATAGAGAGACAGTTCAAGAGCAATCACATAGAAAGGCAGGAAGGTCAGGTTTTTTTTGAAAGCTTCATTAGTGCCAGGAGAACTAGACTAGTTGTCAAGGCTGTTCCCCACGCCGGCACTCAAAGTACAGAAGGTAGGGGCCTGCAAGAGACCTTACCAACAAGCAGAGGGACCCTTTCTTGAACCCGGGAAGAAGCTTCTTCCAGAGAGATACCCCAAGCTCTTCTAAACGCAAGAGAGCTTGAATAAAAAGAGAAAAAAAAAACCCTGCAATCTCTGATAGCTCACTCCCTGTCTCAGGCATGCATCACAGACTACCTTCCAGGACACAAGAATCAAATTATCACCTTAAAAAGGGTGGTTTAATTAACAAAACAAAGATACTTAGTTGATAGGTGTTTTAGAGCAACTGGGTGGTGGCGGTGGCGGGGAATACATCAAAGCACAGAAAATTGTCTCCCTGGGCTTCAGCTTAAAGTACAGTGTATGGGATGGGGGCACATTGATTTAGTACAGAAGTTTAACCAAACATCAAAACAAAGAAAATAACATGATAGCATTTAAATAGACATTTCCCTATCTATTCATGATCCATGCTTCAAGGTTAAGTCCATTTCTATGCACAGTATTCTTTGTAGGCATAGTAGTTCTGCCTGGCTAAATTCATCTTCTTCCCCCAACACCTGGCTGAAAACTCACACACAGAAAAACAAGCAGGTATATCTTCCATTTCAAATCTAAATACTTAATTCATTGGCTCTCCTGGTTCCCTGCCAACACCCCCTGGCTACCTGAGTTTAACCCATTAGTCATCGAATGCTGGGCTGTTCATCACACTAGTATTTAATAATGGGAAATGATACTGCCCTTCTATCCTGTTTAAAAATATTAAATTAAAATAATTGTAATAAGCATAATAGTCTCTCTTATTTACTAGCGTATTGATGAAAATTCACTGTTATACCTATATTTTTGTCAATGTGCTATAGAATCTTGACCTGGAAATGGATAACTATCATAGAAGCCTAGGGTTTTGCAGATGACTAGGAGAAAATTGAAGCTTTTGGCCTCTGGGGCTAGGTCTAGACTACACTATTTTATCAGAAAAAACAACGCATATTGCGCTCCACAATTTGTGTAGCTTTTTCCAATTGCATTTCCGGAAGAGGCTTTTCTGGCATTTGGACCCATCTAGTTGGGGCCAAATGGCAGAAAAGCCTCCTCTTTCAGCAGAGCACTTATTCCTCGTAGAACGAAGTATACAGGGCTCCCCAAAAGAGTGCATTTGCTCTTCTACAAAAAAAAGCAGAAGAGCAAACGCGTTCCCTGGACGTGGCAGAGTTTTTACCAGTCTAGATGTACCCTGGAAGTCTGGATTTGGGGAATAAGCACATTAGTTTGATATTTTAATAAGCAGCAGAAAAGTTAACTCACACAAATTTACATAATTAAGAGTTCAGCATTAATATATCATTGGAAAGAAAATGCAAGCTCACACTTCTGAATGCAATTTTTTTTGGATGTTTGCAGACTTTGGCAGACATCAATGAGTCTATTTACATTCATACTGCTTTTGCAACTAAAAACTTTTTTAAAAATAAAATTTGGACCCGAGACTCTAATTCTGCAGAAGTGATGGATTCCATAACATACCTTGGCCACAGAATCATGAAACACACAAAGCCCTATTCTTCTGTTAAGAAGGAGCAGAATAGTAAGGTTCATTGTACTCTTCCTTCCCCAGTTTGTGTTACACACGCACAGAATCAACAGAAAGTAATTAACTGATCATTTCAATATGGCCGTTCTTTATCTGTCCTTGCCAGGTTGCATCACATGCTAATGAAATCTAATGGGCCAAATTCTCCACTTGCATAATTCAATATGTCTAGCCTACTTATTTGGGAAGGAGGGTGGCCAGCTATAATTCTGTCCACATCTCATGCTTTCTAGTTTTGAAAACTAGATTGGACAGTTCTATGAGATGAGCCTGAACTGGCAAGGAGGTGGGCTGAATAATCAAATCATTTTTTTTTTTTAAACACAGAAGATTGTGGCTGTATACAACCGATACTATCTCAGGCCCTGCTACATCTCTGTGCTCAGGCAGAGCCCAGGGAATGGAGACTTTGGGCCTCTCTATCCTGGTGCTGCCAAAGGCCAATTCAGCTTCCTAGTGCTTGTTAAGGCAGTCCTGAGAGCTGCCTTAAATTGAGTTCTGGATGTCATGGCTTTTATGGGAATCATAGAAGCCACACAAGCCAGTATGTAGAAACAGCTTGGCCAGGCCTCCTTCCTCCCCCAGCATTTTTAGTAGAAAATTCAGTTTCTGTACCACTGAAATCTTACGTGGGAAATATTCGATTGTGCAGATTTTTTTTTTTTTTTTTGGGCATGAGGTAGATAAAAATTAAACACTGAATCCTGGGATGGACTGAGTCAAACATTCTGGTTTGACAAATTGGAAAAATAATGTTTAATTTCAGTTCAGTTAGATATTGAACTACATTCGCCTACTTGCCATGGTGCCATAAGGGAGCTATAGTTTGGCTACCCCAGCCGCTCCCCAATAGGCCAGCCTACCTGACTGAACTCCAACTCCCAAGATGCACTGAGGTTCCCCTCTAGTTGAATTGACATGGTATATCATGGAAGTCACTCTTTATCATAGGAAATATAGTCTGACCAGTGAGACTAGTATAGTGAAGCGGGAATGTTGGCCCAGACAGGACTCTTCCCTACCCTTTTGAAAAGAGTCCCCCATCGTTACTATATATTAAAGAAATTTTTTCCTGCAGGATGACAGAAGTAACATTAAGCGTCACTCTGAGTCCTGCAGGAAAAGTTTTTGTCCTGCCGCCCCTCCGCCCTCAGACACCTTCCCACTCCCACCTCCCCAGCTGCCGGGAAGGAGGCCTGTCCAGGGTGAGTGGCCCTGGGCTAGCAAGTGGCTGTTCTGGAACCAGTCCAAGGTGGCGCAGGGCCTGCTGCCCCCATTCCCCTTCCTGCTTGCTCCCACTGGAGGTGGCCCGCAGCCTGGGCATCTGCTTCCAGGCGTGGTCACCAAGGAGTCTCAGGGTTTCTTCCTCTCTCCCCTCCGATGCAGGAAGCCGCCACTGGTGCCCTACTCTTGGAGGATGGGGGCGGAGGGGCAGGGTTCAAGGATGGAGCACTGGCAGACGGAGCCTGATCACTTCTGGGCCAAGCAGCAGGAGGCAGCGGCTCCTCGCTGGGTCCTGGAGCATCAGGGCCACAAGCACAGCGAGGAACCACTGCCTCTGGCTCAGCCGTGGCCCTTCTCCGGAAATTGGCCACTGCTGGCTCTGTGAGCCGGACCCCTGACAAACCACTGCGGGGGTCCACCCCGGCCCCCTGAGCTACCGCACAGTGGCTGGCTGAAGTTCCAGCAGTCACCACGTGGCGGGCAGCTGCCGGTGTTCTAAAAACAGCTGCTCCAGGGTGCCGGCGGGGGGGACCCGCATGGTGGGTGTGGGGAGGGAGAGAAGACTGGACTGGGAGGTGGGGGGATGGGGGGAACGGGCCCGGGCTGACATTGCTGCAGCCCAGCCCTCCCCGGTGGTCGGGGGGAGAGCCAGGGTTGCCTACTCACTGGGACAGGGGGGTTGGCGAGTAGGATATGCAGCCGCCTAGTGAATTTTAAGAGGATATAAAGTTTCTGTGGGCTGTATTCTGACCTGCAGCATTGAGACTTAGCTTCTTGCTGTCAAGATTGGAAAGGAGCTTGGCACCCTTCAGGCGGAGCATCTCGGAATAATCAGAAACATCAGGGTATGAATTCAAGTTGAGTGAGGAGACCCATTTTGTAACTAAAGCCGTCCTGCGCACCCAGTGCACTCTAATGTGTGCGGTCCAACCCCAACTGCCTACCGACGTTCCTGCAGGAATCATCTCCAGCCCAATGAAAGCAGAATGGAAACTACCTCCGAGGACCTGAAACATGGTGGCTAGATACAGGAGCCGCTGCCTGTACTTCACAGGCATACCACCCGGAGGTGAAAGTAAGGCGGTGCACCCCGCTGCACTGCTCCAGCAAGGAGGAGCCAGCTGGCAGGGGCACTCAGCTGCAAGAGGTGGCTTGGCATGCTCCCAGCCGGGCTTTCGGGGCTGCAGGCAATTAAGCAGCAGGCAATTAAGTTAAAGAGGCTGGCTGGGGGCCTGCCCCTCCCCGACATGGCTCCAGGACTGCACCAGCCCTGAGTCCCTCCCCTCCCCAGCTCAGAGCACCATTTAGGAAAGGCAGGCAGTGCAGGGGCTGAAGCCTCCAGCTAGCTGAGATTCATGGTGGGATGCTGTTTGCTGTTCCCCTTCTCACTGCTAATAGGGAGCGAGAGGAAGGCATATAGCATGCCTGCATTCCTCTAGCTCTTGGCTGGGGAGGGCAGGGGGCAGAGAAGTGGGTGGCTCTGGCTCACCCTGTGAGCTTTTCTCTCACTCCCTAACAGAGATGAAGGTCAACAGCAAGCAGCGTCCTGGTACAAATCTTGGGAAGTGGTTTCAGCCCCAATGCCCTCCCTAAATAGCGCCCTTGTCCCCACTCTCTCTTTACACATCTCCCCTCCTCCCCCAACCCCTACCCTGAGTCCCTCCTCACATCTAGAGCCCTGCAGATCGGTGGATGCAACTATCTGCAACTCACTTGGACGCTTACTTGGATGCAGATACCAATTTTATATCCATGCAGGGCTCTATTCACCCCCCAACCTTGACTCCTGTACCCTTCCACACACCCTAATCCTTTGCCCTGAGCCTCTCCACATCCCCAACTTTGATTCCTGCACCCCCTGAAGAGCGTTCCCTCTAAGATTTTTCATCCGTGGAGTGAGTTTTGTCTTGTGCACCGGTACTGAGGTCCCGTGCGGTTGTCTGGATGTGTGCCACTGTGCAGGGGAGGCTCCTCGCGAGAAGGACATTCCCGCTGCTCCCCGAGAGTCTCTCCCAGGGCAGAGATTTCAGTCTGGACCCCTCTTGCTGGGATCTCTGCTCCCAGGCAGGGCCCCCTGTGGGGAGAAAGTGAGTGCTCGCTGGGTAGCCTGTGTATAGGGCAGGGGCTTGCCCTAGGCTGCTCCCCTCAGGGCTGGCTGTGAGTCCCCGCCTGGGGCAAAGGGGAGCTGCTGATAGCTCCCATGGTTTGCAGGGAGTCGGGTGCTGGGGCAGCAACATGGGAGGAGCTGGCAGGGGGCTGAGGGGGCAGGGCCCTCTGAGAGCCGGAGAGCAGTGAGGAAGGGAAGGGGAGAATGCAAGGGGGCCCAGTCCAAGGAGCTGCCACATTGCAACCCTGGCTCCAGCTCCGGCAGCCACCCACCAGGCCTGTCCCAGGAGCAGCCAAGCAGCCTCACAGCCCTGGCCAAAGCTCCAGCCCTGGTGAGAGGCAGGTTGCATTGTGGCTGGCTGCTGGAGCCAGGACAGCAGTGCAGCAGCTTCTCAGACCAGAGTCCCTTGCATCCCTGTCCATCCCCCACACTGCCCTCTGGCTCTCAGAGCCCCCAGCTGACTCCTCCCTCTGGCTCCCCACATGTTGCTACCTCACCACAGCCCCAAACTCCCTGAAAGCCACGGGGGCTGGCAGCAGCTTCCCTCTGCCTCAGGCAGGGACTTGCAGCCAGTCCTACAGGGAGCAGCCTGAGGCAGCCCCTGCCCTGCACACAGGCTGCCCCAGGAGTAGCGCTACCATGGGGGGCAGGTTTTACCTTCTCCCCACAGAGGGGTGCTGCCTGGGAGCAGGGCTAGGGGTCCTAGCAAAGGGAGACTAGCTGTCTCTGTGCTTGGAGAGTCTCTTGGAGGACATTCCCACTGCTCCCCCTTACTTTACATTTATCAACATTAAATTTCATTTGCTGTTTTGTTGCCCAATCACTTAATTTGCTGAGATCTTTTTGAAGCACTTCACAGTCTGCTTTGGTCTTATCTTGAGCAGTTTGGTATCATTTGCAAATTTTTGCCATCTTTACCTCTTTCTTTAGATCATTTATAAATAAGTTGAATAGGATGGGTCCCAGGATAGACCCTTGGGGGACCCCGCTAGTTACCTTTCTCCACTCGGGAAACTTACCATTTATTTTTACCCTTTGTTTCCTGTCTTTTAACCAGTTATCAATGACTAAACAGACCCAACTCCCTCAGCCTCTCCTTGTAGGTAATATGCTCCAGCCCCCTAATCATTTTGGTTGCCCTCCGCTGGACCCTCTCCAATGCGTCCACATTCTTTTTGCAGTGGGGGGCCCAGAACTGGACACAATACTCCAGATGTGGCCTCACCAGAGCCGAATAAAGAGGAATAATGACATCTCTGGATCTGCTGGCAATGCTCCTCTTAATGCACCCTAATATGCCATTAGCCTTCTTGGCTACAAGGGCAAACTGTTGACTCATATCCAGCTTCTCATCCACTGTACCCCCCAGGTCCTTTTTTACAGAACTATTATTTAGCTGGTTGGCCCCCAGCCTGTAACAATGCTTGGGACTCTTCCGTCCCAAGTGCAGGACTCTGCACTTGTCCTTGTTGAACCTCACCAGATTTCTTGTGTCCTAATCCTCCAATTTGTCTAAGTCACTCTGGACCCTATCTCTGACCTTAAGTATATCTACCTCTCCTCCTAGATTAGCGTCATCTGCAAACTTGCTGAGGGTGCAATCCATCCCCTCGTCCAGGTCATTAATAAAGATATTGAGCAAAACCGGTCCTAGAACCAAACCTTGGGGAACTCCACTAGAAACTGACCGCCATCCTGACATCGAGCCGTTGATCACTACCTGCTGGGCCCGACCTTCTAGCCATCTTTCTATCCATCTTACTGTCCGTTTATCCAATCCACATTCCCTTAACTTGCTGGGAAGAATATTGTGGGAGACCATATCAAAAGCCTTGCTAAAGTCAAGGTATATCACATTCGCTGACTTCCCCATATCCACAGAGCCAGTTACCTTATCATAGAAGCTAATCAGATTGGTCAGGCACGACTTGCCCTTTGTGAATCCATGCTGACTATTCTTAATCACCTTCCTCTCTTCCAAGTGCCTCAAAATGGATTCCTTAAGGATCCCTTCCATGATTTTTCCAGGAACCGAGGTAAGACTGAACAGCCTATAGTTCCCTGGATTGTCCTTCTTCCCTTTTTTGAAGATGGGCACTACATTTGCCTTTTTCCAGTCATCCAGGATCTCTCCCGATCTCCACGACTTTTCAAAGATAATGGCCAAAGGCTCCTCAATGACATTTGCCAACTCCCTCACTACCCTCAGATACATTAAGTCCAGACCCATGGATTTGTGTACATTTAGCTTTTCTAAATAGTTCCTAACCTGTTCTTTACCCACCAAGGGCTGTCCGTCTTCATCCCATCTTGCATCACTTAGCGCATTAGTCCGGGAGCCCACCTTGTCCGTGAATACAGAGGCAAAGAAAGCATTGAGTACTTCAGCTTTCCCCACATCATATGTCACTAGGTTACCTCCTTTATCCAGTAGGGGCCACACACCCTCTCTGATCACCTTCTTCTTGTTAACATGCCTGTAGAAACCTTTCTTGTTATCCTTCACATCCTTAGCCCGTCTCAATTCCATTTGCGCTTTCGCCTTCCTGATAACCCCCCGGCATTCTCGAGCTATACATTTATACCCCTCTCTGGTCATTTGACCAAGTTTCCACTTTTTGTAAGCTTTCTTTTTGTGCTTAAGTTCACCAAGGATTTCCCCTGTAAGCCAATCCAGTCTCCTACCATGTTTGCCTCTCTTGCTACATATCGGTATGGTTTCTTTCTCTGCCTTCAATAAGGCTTCTTTAAAATACTGCCAGCTGTCCTGGACTCCTTTCCCCTGCATGTTAGCATCCCAGGGGATTCTGCCCATCAGGTCTCTGAGGGAGTCAAAATCTGCTTTTCTGAAGTCCAGGGTGTGTATTTTACTACTCTCTTTTCTTCCTTTGGTCAGGATTCTGAAATCTACCATCTCATGATCACTGCTTCCCAGGTTGTCACCCACCTCTACTTCTCCTATTTAGTTCCCCTGTTTGTGAGCAGAAGGTCAAGCTGCGCACGGCCCCTGGTCGGATACTTCAGCACTTGTACCAAGAAGTTATCCCCAACATTCTCCAAAAACTTCCTGAATTGTCTGTGTACTGCTGTATTGGTTTCCCAACAGATGTCAGGGTGATTAAAATCCCCCACGAGAACCAGGGCCTGTGATCTGGAAGCTTCTCTCAGTTGTCTGAAGAAAGCCTCATCCACCTGATTCAGTGGCCTGTAGCAGACACCAACCACAACATCACTGCTGTTGTTGCACTACTAAACTTAACCGATAGACTCTCAACAGGTTTTTCTCCCTCTATATACTGGGGTTCAGAGCAATCATACTGTTCTCTTACGTATAGTGCAACTCCTCCTCTTTTTCTCCCCTGGCTGTTCTTCCTGAACAGTCTATACCCTTCCATGACAGTGCTCCAGTCATGCGAGTCATCCCACCAAGTCTCTATTATCCCAATTAAATCATATTTCTTGGACTGGGCCAGGGCCTCCAGTTCTTCCTGTTTGTTGCCCAGGCTTCTCGCATTAGTGTACAAAACACTCAGATAACCGGTTGATCGCCCTATCTTCTCCATTCGAATCAGGGGTCCTCCTTTCTTGCTTGTTCCGCTTTGCATGTCTTCCCAGTATCTGACTTTCCCACTCCCCTCAGGGTTTTGGTCACCGTCCCCCAACGAACCTAGTTCTATTTAATTTAAGTTGGGCCTCTATTATGGTGTATTTGAAAAGTTTCCATGCAGCTTGCAGAGATTTAACTTTTGTCACTGTACCTTTTAATTTCTGTTTAACTAACTGCCTCATTTTTGTGTCGTTCCCCTTTCTGAAATTAAATTCCACAGTGTTGGGCTGCTGAGGTGTTTTTCCCACCTCAGGGATGTTAAATTTTATTACATTATGGTCACTATTTCCACTATTTACTTGTTAGCAAAGTGCCAGCCATACTCAGGCATCCGCCAACCTGACTCCTGTACCCCCCACATACTCTCTCTGCCCTGAGCCCTTCCTCATGCTCTTCAACTTTGACTCCCACAACTCCCTCATACTCCAAGCCCCTGCCCTAACTCCTGCACTCCACCCTACACTTAAATTTCTTACAGGTACAGTCATATTACAACCCCTTCAAATCCCTTCCCCAAGCTCTCCACCCCAGGATGTATGTGCAAAATGACAGTGCCTATTAGAAATTTAAGTTCCTTTAAGCTCGGATTCCAACTCGTAACATTCTGAAGATAGAATATACCATGCAGATGCATTATGCATTCAGTAGTCTCTACTGTTTCCAAGTGACAGTATAAGAACTAATAAACAAACCAACTTGAACAGGTACCATCAGAGATGGGAGGAATTGATTTTAGTTTAACATCTCATTTGAATAGTGGCTTTCTCTTTCCATTTCACTGTTAGGGCTTAATTTGTATTCATCAACCAAAACACGTTCAGTTTAAAAATATCTATTTTCACTCTCTCTTTATGACATTTTAAATCTCCTTGAGGGCTAGTTTTGTTTCTCTCTGCCATGATGCAGTGAGAGTGCACAGCTGCAGTGTTTACTGAATTTTCTATTCGTTTTTCTCTGGCTCTTTAAAAAGCTCTTCTTTAAATTACCTATTGAATGCTGCAGATGAACCATGGAGAACTTTGAGAAATGTTCAATTTATAAACTATTTTAAACATATACACAATCTTTTATTTCCTTCCCCTTGTTATGTATCACTGGGACACATGCATAAAAAGAGGATTTTATCCTCACGCATTTGTTCCTCTGAAAGCCTCCAACCACTCAGCTCTAACCTGGAGAATGAAAATATTAAGAGTAAATAATTTAGTGTTCCATTCTCCCAAGCAAGAGTAGAGGAAACTGAGTTTCCTATGTTCTCCTCTGTCAGAGAAGGGAACAGGGAGGCACATGTTCAGATCTTAGTCTCTGAAAACCCACTGGAGGTCAGGTTGATCTACACAGTGATCTTGTGACTCTGCTCTAGCTCTGTGGGTCCCAGCCTCTGTGACTGGAAGCACCCTGTATTCAGACCACTACTCTTATAATATTTGGGAAAACTATGCCTTGTGCAGTATTTCAAAACTAGTAACATACGATCAGTTTTCTTGTGTACTGTATGTGCAATGTGTATTAAGAGTTTTGAACATAAACTGAAATTATTATTCCAATGTGATTACCAGACAAGTCTGGGGAGGAAGTAAATCTGTTTCTCAGAGACAAAGGACCAGTTAACGCCTTTAGCCAGGTTTTGTCAAAGCTGATTAGCTATCATCAGTCAAGTGGCCATTCTTTGGCAATGAAGAAGGCAGGAACAGACTGATCTGCATTTTAGCAAGAGACCTAACTTATTTCACCCCTCAGGACCATACACAGGAATTTCTGTGGAGAGGGGGGCTGCTTTTTTTGTAAATTGGGATTGTCCCCAGTCTCGCTCCTGGGGGAAGGGAAATCAGCCCCAGCTTTCTCCAGGCCAGCCAGAGCACGCTCACTTGGGGGACCATGACGGGTACATTTGCACCCTTCATACCCCCCACGTATGGGCCTGGGGGGGGGTTCCCCCCACCCTAATCACACAAACACTAGTACAACTCAAAGAGGCAAATAGTGGAGCTGGGTTCTGCCTAAGTAACGCTGCAGTTGGCTCTGAACATGTTGGCTGAAGCACATGTTTTTGTGTCATTGCTGAGCTCCCAGGCAGCTTGGCAGAGACCTGGGGCACTCATTACACAGGTGGGAGTCGCTCGTCAAATGCCACACTATCAACAGGCAAAGCCCCTTTTCTGGAAGCATGTCAGGTTTAACTGGCTTCCACTTCTCACCTTGGTTGGGGGAACCCAGGATCGCTGGCTGCCCGTAAGTCTCGGCCTGGTGCCTTGGGGAGAAAGCAGCCCACACAGTGGCCAGAAATGAGCTTCTGCCAGGCTAGGGGCTGTTACAAGCTCAGCTTTTAGTTCAGGCCAGTTTCTAAGGCAGCGCTGAGCTAGCTCAAGCCTTGGGATGCAGGGTAGGACCACTGTTCTCATCTTGGAGCTGGGACAGCTGAGCCACTGGGGCTATGGAACCTGCCCAAGGCCACTGAAGAAGTCAGGGGCAGAGCTGGAAAGAGACTTTGGGAAGCCAAACATTTCTGTTATAGGATCATAGAGCTGGAAGAGACCTCAAAAGGTCATTGAGTCCAGCCCCCTGCCCAAAGCAGGACCAATCCCAACCAATTTGTTCTGACCATCAGACACCATTTCCCTGCCAGAGGTAGGTCTAGGAGCCAGGAGTCCTGCTCCCAGCCTCATTTGCTCTAGCTAAACTCCACTCTTGTGGCAGGGCTAGGAATAGGGCCTGGTCATCCTAGCACCACCTACTCCTTGCTCTAACCAAAGAAATCCCAAAGGGGAGGTAGTGCAGGACGTGGTTCCATCCTGTTTCAACATTACCCATGGAGAGCTGCAGCCCCAGAAGGCCCAGGTACAAAATGAGCATTAATATCCCTACTGGAGGCAGCCCCTCTACCCCAAGGGAGAGATGGACACTTCAGGGACATAAATGCTGTTGTCGAGCTCCTGAGAATTAGACATAAAGACATGGTGCTGAAATTAGCAGCGGTTGGCCGGACTGCGTTGTGTAGGGCAGAGTTGGCTAACGTCACCTGTGTTGGTGAAGCAAGGCCATGGCCTTTCATTACATTTCCCTTGCTGGGGACTGAGCAGGACCCTAGCCCTAATTTCCTCTGCCAGGCAGCGTGTGTCTAGTGGTTAGAGTAGGAGTTGGGGCTCCTGGGCCCACTCCTAACTCAGGCACTGTCTCGTTGCCATGGTCTTTAGCAGAACTCTGTTTGCCCAGTTGGCAGATGTCAGCACTCCCATTGGGAGCATTTGAAACATCAGGCTGTTAGACTCTGTGTCTCAGTTTCCCCCACTTTACAGCGGCGGTAGCGACAGCTCTCCCCCTTCTCCATTGCTTTGCAATCCTTAGGTTGGCACAATTGCTCCTTCCCCTGGAAAAGGACAGGTACCTCAAATCCCCACAGGTAATGAACACCTGAGGTGCCCTTTTGACAAGGCAGTGCCCATGTGCATGGATTACCCCCACAAGGCACAGAAAGGGAATGCCCACTGGTGCCACCCTGCTGGTTTGGGCACGCTAACACAAGCAGGGGCTGCCAGTGTTTGTTCACACACATGGGGCATCCAGAGCTCAGAGGTAGGGAGCCCTACCCAAAGCTCCATCCGCCCTGCTGTGGGCTCCCCATGGGCTAGGCATGGGCAGCTGAAAGCCCCCAGTGCGGACAGGCCCAGCAGAGCCGACAGTGGGCAAATTGCATTGTATTGTGACTTTGCTTTCATGGGCTGGGGTCTGTGCTAATCCTGCTTCAGGGGAGAATCCAAGGCTGTGACCCCACCCACTGCTACCTGGGTCTGGTCCTGTCTCTTTAAATATGCAAAGCAGCTCATCACCCAGAACAATGCAATGCCATTAAACCCCTGACAAGAGGTGTCAATGGGTGAATGACAAGGAGGTAGGAAAACGAGCTACCTGAGCCTGGGGGTGAGGAGGGCATGCCCCTGCCTGACTCTCCTATGGGGTCAGCAACAGGGGGAGTGCAGAGCGGGAGGGCACATGTTGGTGCACTTGAGCAGGGATGGGGTGTGTGATGGTTCCTGTCCATTGCTCCCAGGGGCTGGGTATGAATCCAGTTGCTGTCATTTGGGGTACATACATGGCAATAAAAAACCCAGAGCTGGCCAGGGGAAGGCTTGGGCTGAGTGAGTGTGTTTGGGGGCAGAGCTGGGCCTCGTTCCTGGGGGAGTGGGGAGAATCAGTCCCGACCTTTGCCTGGCCGAAGCATGGGGGAGGGAAGCTGGAGCAACGTGCTGCCCCAGCCTTCTCCAGCCCAGCCTGAATTAGGACCATGGGGAGGGTGCATTTGCACCCTTCGCTCCTCTCCACCCCCCACGTATGGGCCTGCTTCTAGAATTTGTGTTTCCTCCTTCCTCATATTTGGAATCAACTTTATGCAGGTGTAGCCTTCAGGAAAATACATTTCAAAGGGTGAGCAGGCTATTTTAGGGCAAGTCTACACTTGCACCCTAGTTCGAACTAGGGATGCAAATGTAGGCATTCAAAATGGTCAATGAAGCGGGGATTTAAATATCTCGCTGGTGCATTATTCCGAATGCCAGCTGTTTCGAAAGTGAAAGTGCACACCGGGACGCGTTAATTCGAACCAAACCCCTTGGTTCGAACTAATGTTACTCCTCATAAGCGCACTTTCACTTTTGAAACAGCTGGCATCGGGGTAACGCGCCGGCAAGATCATGTTAATGAAGCACTAGTGGAAGTCAGAGTGTGGCTGGCACTCTACTGACAAGCTTCTGGGGTCAGAGTATTTGGACCCAGAGCTGTAGCTATACTGGGGCACTCAGGGTGTGACCTCCATACTTACTGTAAGGCTGTTCATGAGTAGGCCTGATTTGGCAGGTACAACAGCAAAGCATAGCAAGGCACCATGGTTGCGGGGCAGGCTGTGATGCAGTCCTTCACTGGTCTGGACTGCACTTAGAAAAGGGACTGCTGCAGGGTTAAGAAAAAAGGGGAAGGGCACTACAACGGTGAAACTTCCCATTCCCTCCAACAACTATATATCTGCTGTTTAAATACAGTGCCAGAAGTAAACACAACCTTGCCTTTGCTGGGGAAACTTACTAACTTTTTGTTGATGCCAAAAATGTCTTGCCCATTGCAGGTCACTGGTCTGAAGCTCCAATACACTATACCAGGGTTGTCCAAACTTTTTTCAAAGAGGGCCAGATTTGATGAAGTGAACATGCGTGAGGGCCGACCATTTTGCCTGACATTCTTTGAACCATTAAAATTAAATGCAAATTAACTATTTTATGCAAAGTTTATTGCAAACGGCATACTTTTCATTTCGTCACATGGGTGACAAATCTAAACAGGTGTTAAATCACTCTGCCTTTCATATCTGAAGGCCAGATGAAAAAAAAATCCAGGAAGCTGAAATATATGTCAGGAACATTGTAAAGTACATTACATATTATTGGTAATAAAGGTTGTCTGACAACTTTTAAGTTCAAAAAATATGAACAGGAACATAACACCAAGTATACATGTTGTGTCCAAATATATTTATAACTGATTTAGACCAACTGACATTAACTGAGATTTTACAATGTATTCATCTCAATACATATGGATTCGTTGGGGGCCATAAAAGATAGATATTGCCAAATTACCTGTGGGGCCATATTAAACCAGAACACGGGCCGCAATTGGCCCGCGGGCCGGACTTTGGACATGCCTGCACTATACCTTATTGGGAGGCCTTGTTTAGCATGATTGTCCCTCGTGCAGGTTTCCTTTTTGTGCAGACAAACCTGGGTGATAGCCTGGGCCTGGTTAATGATCTTTCAGTTGACTGAGTGCAAAAGAGAATTTGTGATAGGAAAAGCAGCAGGTCACTAATGGAAGTAGGGATATCAAGCAATGACAGTGTAAACTCCCACAAAGCTAGTAGATAAATTCTCAGCCACAACCAGCGACAGAGATTATAATAGAGACTGTGGGCGGCTTAAGCACTGTTGTTATCCAAGAGCATTTTCTATGCTGGAAATCATGAAGTATGCTTTAAATGAATTCTATGTAAGATCTCTTCTTGAAAGAGCGGCATTCATTAAGTAATGTTTTTGCCGGCATACTAAAAGTGAACATCACTATTGGAAAGTGTGAATTCATTAGTGAGTACATCATTTTGGAACTGATCTTGCACTTTCAATTAAGAAAAAAACTCCCATAGAAACTTTAGAATAGAAGTGAAGACCTCTTTTGAGGTCCTTTTGACCTGGAAACCTGTGAAAGTTTGTATTGTTGTGGTCTGCATTACCTTTCCAATCCCAATAGGGGACTTGTTAGAGCCCATACTCATGTACAAGTCCTTGAACAGATGGGCCTTTTTTAACTCAGTATAGGTTAACAAAGTCACTGCTTGAGCTGATAAAGTTCATTTTTGGAGTTGCCAAGGCTAATTATTCTGGGGTACCTCAATGTCTATGTGGTTGAGGACTCCTTTGGGCTAGATCTCATTGCCAAAGGTGCCATTTATGGGAGTTGAGTAGCCTCCCCTAAATTTGAAATCCACCCCCTGGATTTCATATTTGCACTCGGCTTAAAGTGCATGCCCTAGCTCCAGAGGCAGCTCTGAAAGCAGCACAAACTTTGTTGCAGTTAAGCCTTGCCTTTGGGGAAGGGAGTTTATTTATAAACAGAGGGAAACAGGGTGATTAAGATAACATAAGGCTTGTCATTCAAGTAATTGAAAGATCATTAGATCATCATGAAAACATTGTGAGGGTGGGGGGCAATACTCCACTTAAGACAGGGGAAAAAAATAGAAATCACTAATGGTATGCTGCAGGAGACCCACTTTTGGGCCACTGCCGTTAAACTTCTCATAAATGTTCTTGGAAAAAAGGGTAAACTGTGAGGTGGCAACATTTGCAGATACAAAATTATTCAAAATAGTTAAATCCAAAGTTGATGGCAAAAGTTACAAAGGGATGTCACAAAACTGGGGGATTAGCAACACAAAGGCAGATGGAATTCTGTGTTGACAAATGCAAAGAAATGCGCATGAAAAAATATAATCCCACCTATACATACAAAAGTGATGAGGTCTAACATAGCTGTTGCCACTCAAGAATGAAAGCTTAGAATCATTGTGGATAAGTCCCTGAAAACATTGCCACTACACAGTGAGCAGGTCTAAAAAGCTAACAGGAATATTGAGAATCATTAGGGGTATGTCTAGACTGCATCCCTCTGTCAGCAAAGGGATGCAGATTAGGCAGGTCGACATTGCAAATGAGGCAGGGATTTAAATATCCTCCTTGCAGGAGGCACAAGGGATCTGTCGAAAAAGGCTTTCTTTCTCGACAGATCCCCCTCTAGACTGCCGCTTTTTGCTGACAAAGTGCTGAGTCGGTAAAACGCGGTGGCCATTTTTATGCAAATTAGGTGTGAGATATTTAAATCCCTGCCTCATCTGCAATGTCAGCCTGCTGACAGAGGGATGCAGTCTAGACATACCCTAGGAAAGGAATAGATAAGACAGAAAACATAATATTGCCTCTATATAAAGTCATGATATGCCCACATCTTGAATACTGCATGCTGATCTGGTCATCCCATCTTAAAGAAAAAAAGACATGTTGGAGCTGGAAAAGGTACAGAAAGGGCAACAGAAAGAGGTAAGGAACAGCTTCCGTATGAGGAGAGATTAATAAATCTGGGACTTTTCAGTTTGGAAAAGAAATGACTAAATGTGGGGGGATATGTTAGAGGTGTAGAAAATCATGAATGGTGTGGAAAATAGAATAGGAAATGTTATTTACTCCTTTACCAACATAATGCAAGAAGCTCACCCAATGAAATGTATAGGTGGCAGATTTAAAACACAAATAAATTATTTCTTTACAGTCAACCTGTGGAACTCTTTGCCAGGGGATGGTGGGAAGGGCAAAACTATACAACAGGGTTCTAATAAGCAAAATAAATTTCAGGAGGACAGGTCCATCAATGGTGGTCCCTAGCCTCTGTTTGCCAGTAGCTGTGAATGGGCAACAGAGGATGGATCATTTGATTATTGCTTCTTTCGAGTACCTGGCATTAGCCACTGTTGGAAGACAGGATACTGGGCTAGATGGACCATTGGTCAGACCCAATATGGCCACCCTGATATTCTTATATGGAACTGAAACGTATCTGCCCCCTGCTGTAATCCACTAGACCCCCAATACCTTTTCAGAGCTAAGATAGAGCCCAGGAATCCCAACAGTCTCTCTTTCTCTCTTCCCCCACAGAGTTAGTAGCAAAGTAAGTATATTAAAATGTTAAGGAATTAAATATGGTGCTTTTGACAGCTAATTGCTAAGTTATGTGCCAAAAAAACCCTGGAGGTTTTTAGTGCCTTAGTAGCCATTGGAAAGAGGTGATGTGTCGGGAAGGTAGATGGGTTGGTCTCCCCGCTCCCAATTTGCTGCTTGTCTTGTACTGAGCATGCTCAGTAACACTGCTGAAGCCACAGTCCTCTGTCTGCCCCTATGCTCTCATTTCCCTCCCTCTCCCCTCCATCATGCCTTGCATAGGTTGCCCCTATCCCATCAAAATCTGAAAGGGCACCCCTGCTCATAGCCACAGTATGAGATAGAAATGCTGTCTGATTCAGACTGACTATTCAGAGCTGGCTACAACTGGATTTTGTTCTTAGTAGAGGATTTGGAGGCAAGAGTAGAAATTATTTCTTTGTTATGGTACTTCCTTTGTTTAGGGGTGAAAGACACATTGGTTCCCAAAGACTAATGAAAACCATTGGGTTTAAGAGGTGTGAGGAAGAAAAATAGCTGGCTCTAGATGTAACCCTCACCTAGTCGCTGTGACACTCTGGACTTCTAGTGGCAGTTGTGCCACATATAGAGGAGAATGAGCCTGCTGTAGTAAGTTGAGGGTCAGTAACATGGAGTCAGTCGGCCTAAACAGAGGCCTGTAACATGAAAAAAGCAACAGGCCTGCAATCTAGTGAGCAAGACTTTGGTTCAGTAATACAGGAGCCAAGAAAGAGGCCCTATTGATAATTGTGTAAGTTAGGCACCAAGTACCGACTGTAAGCCAAAAGGGAGTAACGGATCATCTTAAGGAATGTCCTGGTACAAAAACTCCCTAAAAACGAATGCACATACCGACCTAGGTTCAGGACCGGGTTGAAATTGACAGCATGAAGGATAGTAAGTAAGCCCCCCATCCGTAAGGTGAGGGGTGGTATCTAGGCAACAGAGGGTAGTAATCCGGTACGTAAAGAAGTAATGTAAGTTGTTTGTACCTGTCTATAAAAGGACACCACAGAGGGTGCTCTCCGGCCAACCTTATGGGGGGCGCACTAGGTGCCTGAACAACAGGTGTCATTGCCTAAACTTACAGAATGCACAGTAGCTTAACTCTGACTGACTGCTGTTAATATCTGTTATGTGGCAATAGGCCTGCCTGGTGTTGGTACCTTGTCAACGCGGGCCATAGTACCCAGTGGTGTAACATTGTACTGATCTCTGTTACCAACTGATAGAGCTTCACATCTGACAATAAACCTGCTCGATTGATTTCAAACCTTGCCTGCATCTGTCATTTCCGGGGCCTCTAAGAGATCTCCTGTGTTGACCCAAGTGCACGGGGTCTAACACTCTAGATAAAGGAAGTACCGATTGTTACACACGCAGCCAAAAGTTTATCATCACTGACCGAGCAAAGGTCCTGTCAGGAGCGCACCAGGACAACCCTGACCAGACGACACTGACAGTTCAGGCCACCGAAGGTACCGAGGTACAAGACACCGAGGTACCACTTTGGCTAACATACGTGAGTCTTTTAGCAAAGGTAGTAGAGGATTAGACATGCTGGAACTAGGGTTGTATGGGGAACAGCAACACCTCCCAGGTTTGAAGTGGCTTCCATCACACAGGATTTACAGTTCAGTTCAATATCAGAGGGGTAGCCATGTTAGTCTGAATCTACAAAAACAACGAGAAGTCCTGTGACAACTTATAGCAGTGGTCCCCAACCATTTGGCGCTGCCGGGCGCTCGGGGGCGGGGCCATTCACCTGCCGGGCACCATGGGGCACGGCCACTCGCACGCCCGGGGGTGGGCCGCACATGCGCCACAAGCCCGGGAGCGGGGTCCCCCATGAGCTGCGTGCCTGGGGCCAGCAACCCCATGCGCCGCGCGGCCAGCAACCCCATGCGCCGCGCGGCCAGGGGCGGGGCCGCCCATTTGCCGCACGCCCGGGGCCAGCGCTCCCCATGCGTTACGCAGCCAGGGGCAGGGCCGCTCATTCGCTGCAAGCCTGGGGCCAGCACTTCCCATTCGCCACATGCCTGGGCCAGCACCCCCCATAGCTGTGCGTCCGAGGCCGGGGCGGCCAATTCACCGCATGTCCGGGGCCAGGGTGGCCAATTTACTGTGTGCCCGGGGCTGACGCCCCCCCGGAACTGCACGCCCAGGGCCGGCGCTCCCCATGCGGAGTACATTCGGGGCCGGCGCCGCGCATAGGCAGCACACCAGGAACAGCACCGCGCATGCGCCATGCGCCCAGGGCAGGGCCGGCCCCGAGCACTTGGCGGGCGCACACAAATGCCCTGACGGGTGCCATGGCGCCTGCGGGCGCCGTGTTGGGGACCACTGCCTTATAGACTAACAGATTTATTGGAGCATAAGCTTTCATGGGTAAAGACCCACTTTGTCAGATGTGACATGCATCTGACGAAGTGGGGCTTTGCCCACGAAAGCTTATGTTCCAATAAATTTGTTAGTCTGTAAGGTGCCACAGGACTTCTCGTTGTTTAGTTTGGTTCAATGGCTCTCAATACCCCCACTACATGAATTGTTTCAGCACCAATGTAGAGACTCATCTGTTAAGATTCAGAAGTCCCAGGTCTGATACCTGTTGCTGATGAACCCAGCGAGGGGTGTGATGTCTCTCTGAAGTGGGCTACACAAACAACTCTTTCTGTGGCTTGGTGAGATAGTCCAATGATCTGTTGCCCTCAACAATTGATACAACAATGCCTACTTGTTCTATGCATCATGTTCTCCCTCACAGGTCACCATGTCCTTTTATTGTCAGATGAGTCAGTAGGGAAGCTGCCTACATCACCAAGGACAAAAGTCTTGCTCCAAATCAGATTCAAGGCAGCATGAAGAGTTTCAGAAAACATTTGCCATGGTTTTGCAGGAGGCAAAGAAATGTTTTTTGCCTTCCTCATGGCATTTCAAATCCCAATCACCCAAACTGTTCTGCTTAACAACCTGCTCAATCCAAACTGTTTACATCCAGTGACAGAGTCGTGTGTTTTCTTTCTGTGAGGAATTATCAAATTCTTTGAGAGAGGATCACTTGGATTCTGGCAGCATTGTTTGGCATGATGGCAACAGGATCAGTTCACATGGAAACAAATGCAGAGTCTTCTCTGTTAGAGTTTGTCTGTGAAACATGCTACAGCTTTGACTGTGGCTCACTACTATTTGTTTTGTATCTCGTTTCAGAGGGCACAGGAAGGATCCAGAAGAAATAGTGGTTGATATCAGTTTTACAATGAGCCTCTATTTATTATAATCAAAAGGGGAGCCAGGAGTTTCACATGGGTCTGGAAGTGCAGCTGGCCCCACATGAGTCTGCTGACTCCCAGCCCATGAACCCATGTAGGCTGGGAGCCGGCAGCTCTCTCCTCCCCATCCTGCTGTCATTTCCAGCCCTTCATGAGGTTACCTATGTTCACAAAAAGGCGTTCTTCCTCGTAGAATGAGGATTACCTACGCCTTAAAAACCCTTCTGTTCTTTCGATTTTTTTTGTGCAAAAACATGCTTGAGGTGTGGACGCTCTGCAAATTTTTTCAGAAAAATGACCGTTTTTCCGAAAAAAACTCTGTAGTGTAGACATAGCTTATGGGAGGAGCTTACCTTTTACTATAGCAGACATTACCCTTAGAGGCCACACACTTCATCCTCTGTAATGATTTCAGCTGGGTGGACTAGCTTACTGAAAATCCCAGGTTGGAAGCTGATTCTAAAATTCTGTTGTAGCATCAAGTAGCCTGCCCACATTTACCATAGTCAGCATAATGCTTGCATACTTGCCAAACTCTACCACTTCACCTCTTCTGTTGAGTTACCTATCCCATTTTGTACATTACTATATTTTTGGTCAATGTGATAGCGTGTTTAAAAACTAACACAAACCCATGAGGGCGAGAAAATATTTTGCTCATCACCAGATGGTGAGGATTTTTTCTCAGAACTGCAGCTGCTAACCGTCCCTGCAATTCAGACCGATAACAGTACTAATCTGAATTACAGTATCTCTAATTCATGTAGCAAAAGAAAAGCTGTATTTATGGTCACATGCTTTCTTATTGGCTGGAATTTATGACACCTGCATAGCCCAAGTGGCTCTGGAGTTGTTCCTTACAAAGGGGAAATAAAGAATTAAAGTACCATATTAATATCAGACCAGGGGTAGCGGCAGCTTACAGAGCAGTTATGGATAGGAATATTTTATTAAACCAGCCATCTCTTACATTAGCCTAGTTGGATCCCACTGTGTGGGGATCCTCCTATAGCATTAAGCTGGCATAATGGCTCCCGTGCAACCCTGTCCCTGTATCTCTGAGGCCAGTGTAAGGTTTTGGCAGGGATATGATTATATCAGAATGATTCCTGGCCACTGTAATGGCTCTTTGGCAACAGTGGCAGTCAATGCAGACAGAATCTGACTACTTTAAGACTCTCTATTTAAAAACCTTTTCAAAGAAAGGTCTTTGAAGTGACACAGCAATAATTGTGCAGTCCCACTGCAACTCCAGCTTAGACAGCCGGAGTTCTGACTGTCTTACAGATGAAAAAATATTGCTAATTGTTCCTTCTTCTCTTTGTTTTCACCTCTTGTGGGCATGTAAAGCTTCCCAGTCTTTGTACTCCTAAGGCTACTGCCAAATACTACAGTGTTGCTATCAGAATGGTATAGCAGGAAAAGCCCTGGATTTCAATTGGGAAATGATTCTCTTTTTAAGCATCACCCAGGGTTATAAAACCATTCTTAATTATGAAGATTAAGCACAGCAGCTTACCTGCTCTTCATCCTGCCTCTCGATATCCTATTTCCTTTCCCTTTTTTTAAGCTGCTCTCTCTTTGCTGTAGCAAAGTCACCTGGTGCTGTGTCTAGTTGTTTATCAGTGATATTGCAATGAAGAGTGGAAGTCATTTTAACCCTCAGGCCCAGTCTGAATACTACAATTATTAGCAGTCAAGGGGAAATCACAAACAAATAAAAAATAAAATTCTGATCCTAAATGAACACCATATTTTTTCTTTGTTGAATTTTGAACATAGGATATATAATAAATGGATATTGTCAACTGCTTTCCACAGTGTGACATTATGAGTAGAGATATAAAGATATTTCCATTCTCACCCATATTTTCAGTGATTTGTATCTAAAAAATTCAGACTGCACTACCATTCAAGTTCCAATTCTCATATTTATTCTTAGCTCTGATAGGTCATTTGTTTTGACATTTGAAGAAAATCCATTCAGTAAAGATACTGAAGAGTGAGGGTGGGCAGATTTGATTTTCACATTTTTAGAAAAATGTTCCAACTGCCTTTTGTGCTCTACCTCAAAAATGGTTTTGTTTCAGATGTTTAACTACAGCTCTTGCATAGTACTTCAGGGGGAATCGGGAGACCTATATTTTGCAAAGTTTGAAATAAAGCTGGTTCAGAAAACAAGTTCAAATCGATACTAGTGTGCAACACATTCTTTCCCTTACTGATTTAAACTGCACAATGTATTGAAAGAAACCACCATACTGCAGTTTGGAATGAATTATTCATAATGTAAATCATTCAATGTGTGACCATAGTTCTAGGGTTTTAAAAAACCTGAATCCAAAATTAGAGTTGGTAAAATGCATTTTGGGGAGGGCTGGGAATGAATCTTGTAACAGAGGTTCACAGTGATTATTTTTGGATTTCTCCTTACTAGTACACTTTGAAGTCATACTGATAACCTTGCTTTCTCTTCCTGATTGAGGACCTGCCCTCAGACCGGCTGACAGGGAGAGCAAAGAGGGCAATTGCCTCAGGGCCCAGTGAATCAAAGGGGTCCAGGGCTCCTGACTGCTGCTGCCACTACCGTAGTTGCATGGTGGCCAGAGCCCTGGGTCCTTTACATCTCTGGCAGAACATTGTGTGGGGTGCTGCAGAGCCCCAGGCATGTGCTCCGGATGGCGCTGATGGGCGGGAGGTGCAGTCTGAGCAATACTGAGGGCAGGCTGCCCTTTCAGCCCCACTTGTACTGGGAGCATGGAGCTGGCCACCATCCCTTGCCTAGGGACTCGGAGAGTGTGTCAGCTCTCCTGCTTGCTCTGACACCTGGGGTTGGAGGAGAACAAATAGCTGCTGTTGGGATTCAGAAGAGAATTTCCTTCTGTTCTGAGGCCTCTTTTTTCTGACATAGACATCTTTCAATGGATCTAACGAGGGGCTGTTGAAGAGAATGAGAGAAAAGATGGTCTAGTGGTTAAGTGACTCCAAGCCAGAACCTGCCTCCGGCAGCCTCTTGCATCCCAGCCCCTCCCACTTCTGCTCCCACTTCCTAACTCCCAGCCACAGGTCACCACCCCCTCCTGCCCTACATCATCACCCAAATCCTCTGCACACACATGCCGCCCCAGGTCACAATTTCCTTCCAGACCCTGCACCGCCTGCCACATCCCTCCCCCTCGTCAAAATTCACTCCTGCACCCCTAGTCCCTCCCAGACTCTGCACCCTAATCCCCCGCCCCAGGTCACAACCCCCTTCACTCCAATCCCCTATTCCAGCTCCCTTCTGCACCCAACCTCAGTCCCGAGCACCTCACCCCCTCTATAGAGAAGTGCACCTTTGACCACTTTCCAAAATCTTGGAGTGGTCCCCAAGCAAAAATTATTACCCACCCCTCAGCTAGAGTCTGATTCCTACAATCAATTTTCAGCTCTGCCACTGACTTCTTCTCTGACCTTCACTTTATTTCTCCATGCTTTTAAGTTTTCTCATTAATTGCAAATAACAATTCTGCGATATCGAAAAAAGTAGGAGGCTAAATTTTATTAATATGCCTAAAACAAACAGGTATTCAGCAGTAAGGTGCTACAGAAATGTCAGATATTGTTTATGTGTTTTGGGGGAAAAGGAAAGGAACTGTGTAACTTTCACAGCCAATTAGACTCAGAGGTTCCTTTGTTTTTCCACTGTGTAAGGCTGGGAAAAGGGCAGGGATTTTTTCACCTTCTATTACATATTAGTTGTAAGCTCAGTGTAAATTCTATTAATCACTTCAGGAAGATGACCACAATAGCTCTGAGGGAGACAATGTTGCCTTGCAGAATTACTGACTCTACCTCTTTATGAATTAATTTCTTGAGTTTTGCCATTCATAATCTTTTGTAACTATCTGACAAACCTTCTATTCTCCTAATTCATGTAGAACACATTCACCATGTGCCTCAGGGTAGGATTAATCTTAAAGTTATTACCAGTCAAAAGTAGGAAGTTTTCCTGTATAGCTTGTACTTGTTTTTCTGCCCCTGTATTCTATAGATTGTTTGAACTATAGGTTCAGACTAGGGATGTAACAGTATATTCGAGTAACTGATTAACCAACAAGCAAAAGCTAATAGGTTAATACTATAGACTACATGCCATTTCCCTCTCTCCCTCTCCCTGCCAATATATTTTTTAGCAGGCTGGCCAGCAGCCTGGCTCAGTCCAGGCTTGTGATGGGCCCAGGACCTACCCCTGCTGCGGCTCTGCATTTAAAGTGTATTAAGAGCCGGGCTGGCAGGCAGCCCAACTCAGTTCTGGCTTGTGCCAGGTCCGAGAGCTCAGGCCCGTCCTAGACAGGGTCTGCTGCCACCCTGTGCTGCTGCCTCTTTCTCAGAAGTAGCAGCACAGGGCGACAGGCAGCCGGTTTGTGAGGGGAGCTGGTTTTTAAACTGGATCCCCTTGCGGACCAGCTCCCACCCGGCACCCCATGCTGCTGCCTCTGATACAGTGGCTGCCGGCCCCGCCCCCAGAATAGTTGACTGACTGATAAAATTTCATGAGGTTACTCGACTATTCAATTAACCGATATTTAACATCCCTGGTCCAGACCCTCCGATGGTCACTGTTACATATATTCATATGTACTTTAAGAACTAGTTTGCCAAAGCAATTATGGAAAGTGTTAGAGAAAGCTACAGATTGTGCCAAAGGTCAGAAAAACCTCTTCTTTCGGAAAAGCATTTATTCCTCATAAAATGAGGAAGACGGGGCTTCCGAAAGAGCACATTTGCTCTTCCGAAAAAAAATTCGGAAAAGCAAACACGTTCCTTGGATGCGGCAGAGTTTTTCTGGGATACCGGAGATATAAACAGACCCCATCAAAACTCCATACTGTAGACATAGCCTGAGAAAGCTGCTAATGGGCTGCTCTGGTTTGTTTACTTACCAGCTCTGCAACCATGGGGCCTCGTAGCTCCCACTAGCTCCGGTTTGCTGTTTGCAGCCAAGGGGAGCTGCGGAAAGCAGCAAACAGCAAACCAGGGCCAATGGGAGCCATGAGACTCCATGGCTGCAGAGCTGGTAAGTAAACAGACTGGAGCGGCCTGTTAGCAGCTTTCTCAGAGTGGGTCTGCAGAAACACAGTTGCAAGTACAGCAGTGGTCTCCAACCTTTCAAAGCACAAGATCACTTTTTGAATTTGTCAGTCCAGGATCTAACTCAGACCCAAATACCATTGTTCCACTTCCTTCCCTACCTCTTCTCCGAGGCCCTGCCTCTGCCCCACCCCTCCAAGGTCCCATGCTGTTCACTTTGTAGAGATGGGGTACAGGGATCAGTGGAAGGGGACATCCTAACATCTCAGCATCCCTGTCCTCCATCTCTCCCACCACGGACAGCCAGCAGAAAGCTCCCAGTAGGCAGCACCAAGGCAGAGGGTAGGAGCAGCATGGCCGGGGAAGGGGGGGGACAGCTGAAGTGCAGGCACTTGTTAACCTCACAACCAAACCAGTCAGGATCACCTCCCAGATCACCCCTCCAGATCTACTAATTGGTGACCTGTATGGCATTTAATTAGCAAGTGCTAAGTGTGAAAAAGTAGCTTGTTAGCAGGAAAGCTGATCAGCACAAGACTACAAAGGCTTTTTGCAGAGCCATAATGAGCTGTATTGTATTATCATATGTAAATCACCACTTTAAAGAAATGTAGCCGTGTTAGTCTGGTGTAGCTGAAGCAAAATAGTCCTGTATTTTGCTTCACCACTTTAAAGGCCTCCTTGTGCTATTTTTTTTTAAACACAGGAAGGTACATTTGCACCTCACCTACTGCTGTATTTTCTACAGTGAGGAACTGGGGGAGTACTGAAAAACACAGTGCCCCCATGCTCTCAGAACACACTGATTTAGTCTGGTCAAAGCAGTTCCTGGCGCTTCTTTTTAGAAGAAAAAAAAATCCCTTCACCTTCCTATTAGACCAGGGATGGGGAACCTACAGATCCAGCCTGTGAGGCTAGGGGCTCCCCTCTCCTGCAGCAGGGTGAGCCAGCACTGGTGCTCCAGCCCTGTGACATGTCTCCAAGCCTCTGCACCCACCTGTGTGGCTGGAGCGCCAGCGCCAGCTGCCCACTGTGAGAGAAAACTAGCAGGGAGCAGGCGCCAAAGCCTCTGTGTGGCCAACTCTGCCCGGCAGGAGGAGGAAGCAGCTCCACGTGTTGCCATTCCCTCTCCCCCACCACAGCTGGGCAAGCAGCTATGCAGGGAAGCTCTTGTCTGCAGCTCCAGCCCCATCAATCCCATTGACTGGGAACTGCAGGCAATGGAGGGGGCATGGGGTGGTGCCTGCAAACGCAGCGCAGTGCAGAGACATCATTGTCCCCTCCCCAAGAACTGTGCCAGTTAAGTGACCCAATCCCCTGCTCCCCCTCCCCACATCCTCCATCCCAGACCTCCCGCTCTTCCTGCACCATACTTTCTATATCAGTGGTCTCCAACCTTTTTACACCCAAGATCACTTTTTAAATGACAGACCAAGCCAAGATCTACCACCCCGCCCCTTCCTTGAAGCCCCGCCCTCTCTATTCTCTCCCTCTCCATCACTTGCTATTCCCAATCCTTATACTGCTGCTTTAAAAAAAAATTCTTCTGTAGGAAGAGGTTTTTCTAACATTTGGCCTGTCTAGACTGGACCAAATGTCAGAAAAAAAAAACCCTTCTTTTGGAAGCCACCTTATTCCTTGTGGAAAGAGGAATATAGGGGTGACCAAAAGAGCCTGTTTGCTCTTCCACTAAAAAAGCGGAAGAACAAACGCAACCCTGGATGCAGAAGAGTTTTTCTGGGATATCTCCAGAATCCTGAAAAACTCCTGCAGTCTAGCTGGACTCTTGCTGTGTTGAGACAGGATGTGTAGTCTTTGGGGTGGGAATGAGGGATTGGGTTTGGGAAGGGGTGAGAGGTGCAAGCTCTGGGAGGAAATCTGGATGCAGGAGGAGGTGGAGAAGGGGACACTGGCTCAGGGAGGGGGCTCCAGGCTGGGCAGTGTTGGGATACTAAGCAAGGGTATCATGGGGTATAACAGCTGGAGCTAGACACAGCCTCCCCGGGCTGAGCGCAGGGCAGCCGGGCTGGAGGGAAGAGAAGTGGCTGCCCAGCCAGCGGACCATGGCACTCAGCCAGGGTGCACCAAACTCCATGTGGGCAGGCACAGAGGAGAAGCCGCCGATCAGCTGGAGCGCGGGGCAGCCTCTTTCAGCTGAAAGCCACAGTCAGCTTGTCTGGGGTGTTTCAGCCCTCCCGACCTCCCAGCTCCCACCATTCCTCGCAGCTACTCACCTGTGTTGTTGCTCGGTGAGTAGCTGCTCCTCAAATGAGGAAATCTAATGTAAATGTACTGCGCAGGCACGCAGTTCGGAGAGGGCTCAAGAGCTACTCTTAGAGCCCCTGAGATCTACCGGTAGCTCGCGATCTACTGGTTGGTGACCACGGTTCTATACAGACCCTACACCACACTCTCCAGCAGGCCCCTCCTGCACACCAAACCCCTCATTTCTGGCCCTACCTCAGAACCTGGGTGAGGAGATCTCACAATCCATTAGCCTGAGGCCTCCAGAAAAGTTAATTCGGTCCTGGGGGGGGGAGCCCTGAGCCTTGGTGCAAGGGGAAACCTGGTGTCCCAAGTTGAATGCGTGAGGGGAGTGTGTCTTTTTTTGGTCCCCCACCCTGCTTCTCAGTTGGCAGCCATGTCAGTGAGGGCTGGAAGTGACTTTTCTGTGGTCATTGGGCCCCAACCCCAAAAAGGGTCCCCACCCTTCTATTAGACCTTTAAAATATCTGCTCTCTCCCATCCATCCTCTATGGCTGTGTCTAGATTACATCCCTCTTTCAACAGAGGAATGTAAATTAGGCACTTTGACATTGCAAATGAAGCTGGGATTTGAATTTCCCGCACTTCATTTGCATAATCATGTAATGGTTCTCTTTCGAAAAATCGCCATTTCAAAAGTAAAACCGTGGTCTAGACATGGTCCTTTTGAAAGGGGAAGGCTTTTTTGAAAAATCCTGTCAACCTTTTTAAACTTTGAGGTTTACAGGGTCTTTCGAAAAAGCCTTCCCTTTTCAAAAGAACCACACCTAGACCGCGGTTTTACTTTCGAAATGGTGCTTTTTTGAAAGAATGCCATTACATGATTATGCAAATGAAGCACGGGAAATTCAAATCCCGGCTTCATTTGCAATGTCGAAGCGCCTAATTTACATTCCTCTGTTGAAAGCGGGATGTAATCTAGACACAGCTTATATGGGGAACTTGGGTGCTGTCCAAGTAGGGCAGCTCATAATGTCAGATTCTTTGCTGCCTGCTTTGGACCCACTATCTTCCTTTAAACCTGTGCAGAGCAATGTGTCACCAGATCAGACTTTTCCATCTGTTTCACATTTTACACTGGGGTGGAAAACATAATGCTCAGGGACTAAATGTGGTCCCCGGCTTGCTGGAATCCAGCTCCCAGGGCTCCTCCTCCCCCCAGCACTGGGGAGCCCCTACTGGCACTCCAGCCCCTGCAGCCTCCCGCCCAACTGATTTTTCTGTGGGTGTCACGTGTCCACCCCAACTCACCCCTCCCGAGACCGTGTGGGAGCAAGTCCTCACGTTAACGGCACGGAGGTCCCGGTCCCTACCTTTGCTCTGAGCTTGTAAAGTTAAGGGGTTAGGTATCGGCCCATGCAGGTGAGCTTACGATAGGCCAACCTACCGCCCTGCAAGCCGTGTATCTCCCTGGGGGTTGGGTAATAGTCACCAGCCGTACGGGGGAGGTCTTGACCTTCGTTGCGGGGTTACCCGCCACAGCCTTACACAGGGGGTTCACTCGGGGGGAGGGGTTCCACGGATGAGTTACTCACCACCCCTCCTGAGGGGGGTATTATGGACGCCGTCAGAGTGGGTGCCCTCGCATGCGACCACTCCCGCGGGCTCTCACCCACTCCACCATCGGCCCCGTCCCTCGTTGGACAAAGGGGCATGCCGTGCACGTTCTGGGGCTTGGGCTACCTGTCCGCCCCCACAGGCGGCTGTTCTCTCAGCCTCCTCGTTCCTGGCAGTCCCTGCGCCTGGACTCTGATCTACCGACTCCTCCGGCCGGTCCTCGGGGCCTCTGGCCGCATACGCCACTGTCCCGGCACCTCCGGCTTCTCTTCCCCGAGTCTCAGGTCCTCCAGGTGCTTTGGTCCGACCTCCCGGCATCTCTCCTTGCTCTCGCCCTCTGCCCTCTCTCTCCGCTGCTGCCACCCCGCCCCTGGTGTCTCCGGCTGCTTCTGCCTCACCCCTGGCGTTCTCCGCCGCTTCCTCCTTCCTCCCCGCCAGCTGATCCCGCGTTTCTTTTAAATGCAGGGCACGGATCCTGGCGCATGCGCAGCACCGCCGGGGGGAGGGGGGGATCCGGCTGCCTCTCTCCCGGCACCTAAGGTCTTGGGGCCGTTTGGGCGGGTGCGCAGGGACGGGTTCACCCCATCACAATGGGTCAGTAGCCTCTGACCCAATAAAGGTTCCCCAACCCTGTTTTACATCCTTTTTGCACCAGAGGAAAAGTCAAATCCAAAGATTCTTTTATTTGTTCCTCACAATACACCACACACAGACTCTGATCCTACCTGCTCGCTGTACATAACTCTCATGTGATACAGCAGGACATTAATTTTCACTGTGCCCTACAGTAACAAGCTGGTGAAATTAATAGATGGCTTGGGTCTTTATAACAAGGATAGGATATAAACCCTGGTAATATTTCTGTGTAAATACTATTCATTTCCATATGAATTACACTGTAATTCAAAGTAAACACAATCGATCTTATAAATGTTGTTGTTTTTTAAACTGCTTCCTATTGATTTGGGCAGACTGTGGAGGGGTGGGGAGACAAGCCACCAAACTGTCTGAGTCTTTTATTATGCACAATGGAGATCAGCAGTCATAAATCAGCCTATGTGGGGATTTCAGTCCAGCTCTACCTTCCTGGGAGACAGGAGACCACACAAATACTTCCCCCCATACACACAAACATACACTAAAACTGCACTCCTGTTACTTGTCAGTGAGTTTAGGAACTGGGTTTACCATGTACCCTTATACTTCAATGTCCTATAAGGTTGATATGTCACGGGTGTTGGCTTCAGTACAAACACCCTGATGATGTTAACATTCTCGCTTTTTTTTCCCCATGGTTCACCTGCTGAGAGTATTGCTTTCTCCTGTAAACCACAAGGTTTTGGACCATTCTAACTTCCAAGGAAACTCCAATAATAGGTTAAGAATTTGTTATTTTTAGTAACAGTCATGGTTATGTCATGGGCAACAAACACAAATTCACAGAAGCCCACAACTTCTACTAACTATAACAGGGGGAGGGAGGGTGTAGAGGGAAGACAAATTGACCACAAGGGGATCCAACAGCAGCCATGCCCACACCCCAGGGCTGAAGCAAAAAATGTCACAAAAATCTTTGAAGTCACGGAATCCATGACAAAATTTTATTCTTACAAATAATCTAGTAGGATTTTGAATGAATGGCTCAGTGTGGGGGCATTTCATAGGCAGTCAGTCAGGGTATGTCTAGACTACATGGCTCTGTCGACGGAGCCATGTAGATTAGTTTACTAGACATAGCAAAATGAAGCGGAGATTTAAATAATCGCTGCTTCATTTACATCAAAATGGCTGCCGCACTGTGCCGATCAGCTGTTTGGCGTTCCACGGTCGACAAGGGAAGCCCTTGTCAACTGCCCTGGTAAACCTCATTCCATGCAGCTCAACATACTAAGTGTACCCCAATTTTCCACTGTTTCGTAATAGAACAACAGTACAGCAAATGCAGTGGAAGATCACAGTCACTGAGTAGTTTACTTTGATAATCATCAGTAAACACACGCAGTTCTTGGTTATCATGATGGCAATTTCAAGTCTAAATACAGACTTTGTAGCCCTTCCATGAAAATACTGAACCATCTACCACCATCTTCCTAGAATGTGTATTAACACAGTAGGATACAAGAAGTCCTGAAAGAAGAAACAAATTAGAAAGACATTTTCCGCTGAGCAATCTAATGCTCTAGCATTTTTTAAAAGATGGACATTTGACCTGCTGCTTTCAATTACTACAGTCAACACTTTATCAATATGCTTACACACACAAATTCCCTCATGTGGGGAGCATTACTTCCCTCCCTCCCCACTGTCTTTGTTTCTTTAACTGGCTGTTGAAAAAAGTGTATAATACCAAGGAGATAGGATGGACTAGGTTTGATCTTTTAACAGATACTTGCTGAATCCAGCTCCACTGCACTGTTATTAATTTTCAAAGCAGAACATCAAAGTCACAGATAAGCCTTGAAAGTCAGAGCTCGGGTGTAAATTTTGAAGATTCTCCACTTGAAGCAGCTTTGCTGTGTGGTACCACTACATTCCTGTTTTGTACTGTTCCTCCAAAACAGAGAATGTCAGGAGAGGCTTTGGTAACTAAAAGTCTAATGTGTCAGACTTTTACAGGCAACTATGGTACACACCTGACACTTCTAATCAAATAAGGACCCTAAAGGACAGCTTTGAAAATAAGGTTCTTTTATCAGTTGATCCCAGATATATACCTAAAAATGCTGACTGCTGCTGATATTCACTTCCTGGTGAAGTGTCTTCTGCGATATGTCAGACTTAAAGCTTTAAAAATTCATTCTGAAGAATTGCCTGTCCATCTGCATGTAATTTGATGGCTGTCATTTTTGCTTAGTTTGTAATGATTCCAAATGCTTCTCTTTGTAACATGTAATATTTGTTTTACCAGATCTGGTTAGGGCAGTGAAGAAATGTGGGCTCCCCTCCTGCGCCTTTTTATGAAAGATTTTTCAGGTCTAATGATTGAATTTGTCTATGTTAACCCATGAAAATATTCAGTTTTCAGAGAGGCACGCTGAAGAGACTAAAATATCACTGTAGCGTCTTCAGAGGTTTCTTAACATAGTGTTAACATACATCCTGGAGGAAATGGCAGCAGAAGTGTGCCGTAGCTCTTTATAGCAGACTGTAGGGGGCCAGACCCCTGAAACAATTGGAGGATGGGGGGGGTCCCTAAAGTCAGGATCGATGTCCCTTTTCAAAAGGCGTGTGTGGTCCCCAAAGAACAATTACCTCCTTTTACAATAAATACCAGCCTGCGGGCCTGGTCCCAAAGTCCTGTTTCCTCTTTTAGGGTAAATACAGCCAAGAGGCCTGGCCAAAAGTCCTGTCCCCTCTTTCAGGGGGAATATGGCCCTGCAGGCCTAGTCAAAGGTATTGTGGTCTCTGGCCTGGAGGCCCACACCCCAGGTGAGTCTCCCCTGGCTGTCAGGGAGACGAGTGTCACAGAGCAGGGAGGTCAGGGGAGCTGGGCCCTTCTGCTCCACCGGGTCCCAGCCCAGGGCCCTGTTTGCAGTGGATGCTTCCACTGCCTGCTCAGCGGGGCATCCCGCCAAAATGCACTGAGCTCCCAGAGGGACAAACCTGCGCCCTGGACCACTTGCTGCCATCCCTGATGTTGCCCCCTTCTCGGGGCATTGCTCAATGGGTCCAATTCACGAAGAAGGCCTCCCTGGTCGGGGCTGTCGCTGGGGCTGTGGCGGCTGCTGCCAGGGTGGCTGCTCTTGAGGCTGTAGTAGCAGCAGCGGCTGCTGTCTGGGCTGCAGCTCCTGTGGTTGCTGCTGTGGTGGTGGTGGCAGGGACTGCTCAGGAACTCCAGCCTGAGCTCCTTCCCTGCGGGTGGTCCACCCAGACTGAGCTGTTACACAGGCTTTTATACAGCCCCAGCTGTTGGAGCATGCCCAGTCTGGGAAAAAGGGAGGGACTTCCTCTGCCCATAGAGTCTTAGCCCCCCTCTTCAGTGCAGGGCACATCCACCACATCACACAGACCATACGCCATATATAACCTAGGGCAAGGGGGTGAAGCAAAGCTAGTCCACACCTCATGGCCAGCTCGTACCAGAACTATTTGTGTTAATGAGGCAGCTTCATCAACCGTCAATGCTCTTCTGGAGGGAGGGGAAAGGAAGATCTCTGGGTAGCTTGAAAGCCTGTCTCTCTCACCAACACAAGCTGACTTAGGTTTGCAGGAATTAAACTGTGGGGCTAACTGATTACTGTGTGGATTTCCTGGCTCGGGCTGCAGCCCAGGTTCTAGGACACTGCAAGATGGGAGGATCCCAGAGCTTAAGCTTGTGCCTAGAAGTCAACTCAGCAATCAGACAGTCCTACAACCCAGTCAGTCAGCTGGCACATGCCAGTCACGAGTGGCTAGCTGTTGTGTAACCATATCCTAAAACAGTGGTCTCCAACCTTTTTACACCCAAGATCACTTTTTAAATGACAGACCAAGCCAAGATCTACCACCCTGCCCCTTCCTTGAAGCCCCGCCCTCTCTATTCTCCTCCTCTCCATCACTTGCTATCCTCAATCCTTATACTGCTGCTTTTTTAAAAAGGTTTTTCCAACATTTGGAAGAGGTTTTTCAACATGTGGAAGTGGTGCTCAGCCAGGGTGCACCACGCTCCACGTGGGCTGGTGCAGAGAAGAAGCTGCCTGGCCAGCTGGCTGTGGCCTTCAGCCGGGAGAAGGCTGAACCGGGCTCCAGCTGATTGGGCGGCTTCCTCTCTGCACCTGCCCACATGGAGCTTGGTGCACCTTGGCTGAGCGCCATGGCCAGCTGGCCAGGAAGCCACTTCTCTTCGCTCCCGCCCGGCTGCCCTGCGCTCAGCCCAGGAAGCTTGCTCCAGCACAGCTGGAGCTAGACGCAGCCTCCCTGGGCTGAACGCAGGGCAGCTGGGCTGGAGGAAAGAGAAGTGGCTGCCTGGCCAGCTGGCCATGGCGCTCAGCCAGGGTGCACCAAGCTCCACATCGGCAGGCGCAGAGGAGAAGCCGCCGATCAGCTGGAGCACGGGGCAGCCTCTTTCAGCTGAAAGCCACAGTCAGCTGGCTGGGGTGTTTCAGCCCTCCCAACCTCCCAGCTCCCACCATTCCTCGCAGCTACTCACCTGTGTTGTTGCTCGCTGAGTAGCTGCTCCTCAAATGAGGAAATCCAATGTAAATGTACTGCGCAGGTGCGCAGTTCGGAGAGGGCTCAAGAGCTACTCTTAGAGCCCCTGAGATCTACCGGTAGATTGCGATCTACTGGTTGGTGACCATGGTCCTAAAAGGAAGTCCAGCTAAGCTGCCTCTGAAAACAAACCCTAAAGAGGCATCACAGCACAGTACATGCTGTTAGATTCCGCCTTTTATTATTTTCTGCACTGAATCCATTTCATTGGGTTAATCTTCTAGGCAAATAACCTGCCCGAATCAGTCAGTTCACTGTACCCTCCAAAAAATAAAGGCTTTTCCAGAGTGGCAGAACAGCAATTCAGTAGGTGAATGCAGTGACAGTTAGCTACAAAGTCAAGTGATGAACACTTTCCTATTTGTAATGACACTGAAACAAATGCTTGGTTAAAGGAGCCTCTATTTTTGCAGAGCAGAGGAAACAGACCACTGATGTGATCAGTGAGGCAATTTATTCTATTCCCAGATGGCTCAGAGGATAATATAAAGACTTCTTGACAGGCAATTAAATAATAACCTCCCTATCTGAGAAGTTTCTTCCTAATGCTAGGCTATCACAGTTGATTTGCATCCTGCAGCATAAGGACTAGGGGTCAAATTAAGCAAACTTTCACTTCTCTCATGGACCACTTAGATTCCGCAAATTTAATAAATTACTATTTAATAAAAAAGTAAGTTTCTAATCCTTATGGCTGACAAGATGTTCCGAATTGATTCTGTGCTCCAGCTGATGACTGATACAACTGCTCTACACGATGTAGCTCTGCTGTTGCTATACATAAACGATACATTCAGTGTCAGCTATAAGAGAGAGACAGTGTGAAACACTGTACCAGCATTATAGTAAATAACAAATCTAAACCTAGAAGGTTCTGCTTTTCTAAGGGAACTTGAATTCCTGACCTGTTTATGTAAAAGGCATTTATCACTGTCTGCACGCAGGCAGCACTTATTTACTCGTGACATTTTCATCTAAAAATCGGACTACTTGGCACCATGGATAATGTGCTTGATGCTGGTCTCTTGATTACTGTACTACTGGAAAAGGAGTTGTCAAATTGGAACTATAAAGCTGTTTGTAACACGTCAGAAAAAGTGTTGAATGAAACACCCCATTTACTTCTTTGTAACACAATGTCTTGAACATCAGACAAAAGCAAAGTGGCTAGGCCTCAAAGATCTTCTTTACAAGACGCTATCCCACACAGTTGGGGATTCAGTCCAAGTAACATCCACCTATAAAAAGGTAATTGATTTACTAGCTTTTTATCATATAACCAATCATATAACCAATGGTGCCATTTATGGGGGCCTAGAGGGGGCAGCCCCCTAAACTTTTAACCCCCGGATTTCATATTTGAGGTCTGCTTAAAGCCCAGGCCCTAGCTCCAGAGGCAGTTCTTAAATGCAACAGAGTCTGAGCTGCTTCCAGCCTTGCCCTTGGGGCAGGGAGCTTGCTGATAAACAGAGGGAGATAGGGTGATTAAGATAACAAAAAGCTTTGTCATTAAAGGGATTGAAGGATTACTAAAGATCATCATGAAAACATTACTGGGTATTCAGAGGTGTAATGAGGGTGTTATGCGCCTGGGAGCAAAAGCAAAATTTGTGCCCACGCCCTGCCCAGCGGGGCCTTAAACCTGGTGCAAGGCTGAGCCTGACCCCAGGAGGAGAGGAGAGGGAGCTTGTACTGCATCTTCCCCCACCCCCTACAGTTTGGGGCCAGGCCCCCGCATGCACTTACCAGCCGGCAGAGATGGAGGAACTGCCCCCCCCCCCAAGCCTTCCTTCGCTACGCCACTGTGGGTACTCCACTCAAAGATGGGGGTGGGGAATGTAGGACTCAATAGTGCTGTGCTGCAGAGCTCGGCTTTTGGACTATTGCTGTTACAAAATTACTCAAAATAATTAAGTCCAAATCTGATGACAAAGGGCTCTCACAAAACTCGGTGATGGAACACAAGGGCAGATGGAATTCAGTGTTGAGAAATCCAAAGTACAGGCAGTCCCAGGGTTACGTACAAGATAGGGACTGTAGGTTTGTTCTTAAGTTGAATTTGTATGTAAGTCGGAACTGGTACATATTGTAGGGGAAACTCTAGCCAAACATTTCTCCAGAGCTCAGTTTTATTCTCCCACACCTCACTTCCCTCAGTCCTTTATTCTCAAGCTGAGGTGTCTGCTGAGAAAAGCCGCTCCGCGTCTCCCTGGTCTGCTGGGGGGGGCGCTAGCTTCGCGTCTCCCTGGTCTGCTGGGGGGAAGCAGCTAGTGCGGGGTTGCCTCACCCCATTTGTAAGTAGGGATCCGATGTAAGTCGGATCCATGTAACCCGGGGACTGCCTGTAATGCACATGGAAAAATATAATCCCCACTATACATACAAAAGTGATGGGGTCTAAAATAGGTGTTACCACTCAAGAAAGAGTTCTTTGGAATCATTGTGCATAGTTCCCTGAAAACATCTGCTCACTGTGCAGTGCCTATATAAAAAGCTAACAGAATATTGGGACTTATTAGGACAGGAATAGATAGTAAGACAGAAAATATCATATTGCCTCTGTATAAAGTCATGGTATGCCCACTTCTTGAATAGTGCATACAGATCTGCTCATCCATCTAAAAAAGATATGAGGAGAAATTAACAAGACTGGGACTTGTCATCTTGGAAAATAAATGACTAAAGGGTGGGAAGATATATTAGAGGTAGGGATTTCAATATGTACCTGTGTACATGGTAAACCGATGAGCCTAGGCCCCTCCCTCCTACCTTTGTATCAGAGGCGGGAGTGGGAGCCAGTACATGGATAGCTGGCTTTTATGTCAGCTCCCCACGAGCACCAGCTCCCCTAGAGCCACCTTTCCCCCTCTCACACTAATGCCCCTCTCACTCCAGCCCTTCTGCCTCTCTTGCTCACTCCCTGCCTCCTCCCTTCCCCCATTTTCAGTGGGCTGAGGCAGAGGGTTGGTATGTGGGAGGGGGTGAGGTCTCCAGCTGGGGGTGTGGGTTCTAGGGTGGGGCCAGAAATGGGTTCAGAGGGAGAAGGCTCTGAACTGGGATAGGAAGTTGATGTGCAGAAGATGAGGGCTTTGCCTGTTTGTGCAGGCTCTGGGGTAGGGCTGGGCATGAGGGGCCTTGGGTGCAGGATAGGACTCTGGGCTGGGGCCAAGGTGTTTGGATCATGGGAGCAGACTTAGGGATGGGGTATAGGCTGTAGTTGGGCGGTGTGGGCTCATTTGGTAGGACCAGGGAGGGGTTTGGGGTACAGAAAGGAGCAGGAGGTTGGGATGCAGGCTCCACAAGGGAGTTTGGGTGTAGAAGAGGGCTGAGGGCTGGGGCACAAGGTTGGGTTGAAGTATCTGGGAGGGTGTTTGGGTATGTGAGAGCATTCTGACCTGAGGCACCAGGTTAGAGGAGTGGGGGTCTGGGAGGGACTTTGGGTACAGGATGGGGTTCTGACTTGAAGCAGGGAGCTGGGGTGCAGAGTCTGGGAGGGAAGCTAGAGTGCAGAAGGGGATTCTGACCTAGAGCAGGAGGTTTGGGGTACAGGCTCCAGCTGGGCAGCACTTACCTCAGGCAGCTCCCAGTCAGCAGTGCAGTGAGGCTAAGACAGGCTCCCTGCCTGCCCTGGCTCCATGCTGCTCCCAGAAGCGAATGGCATGGCTGGCTCCTAGGCAGAGGAGCAGTCATGTGGATGTGCATGGAGCATACTGCCTGGCCACGCAGTTTCCATTGGCTGTGTTTCCCAGCCAATGGGATTTGTGGAGGTGGTGCTTGGGGTAGGAGGCAACACAAGATGCTTCCCTGGCCACCCTTGCACCTAGGGGCTGCAGGAAGTCAGGAAATGCTGTCCGCTTCTGGGAGCTATGCAGAGCCAGGGCAGGCAGGGAACCTGTCTTATGTCCGCTGATCAGAAATTTCACAGCTAGTCAGCGGTGCCGAGAAAAGTCCCTTATTGACTGGGTGTTCCAGTTGAAAACTGGTTACCTGGCAACCCTATAACACTTTTTCATCATATAAGAAAAAGGGCCTTCACCGTTCTAGAGCTAATACACTGTTCTAGGGCTAATGAACTGTTTGAAGAGCTGGGGTTCTCTTCTCAGTATCCTCTTCAGGTTCTATACTTTTGACCTATTGACTTTCACACCTGTCCTGGTTTTCTCTTTTGTTGTTCTTCATACTTATTTATTTGAGTCCTGTGCTGAAGGAGGCATCACTAGCTGCAAAGAGGCTGTCACGGTTGCAACATGCTTTATGAAAATTAGCATAACTCAATGATACTTTATGCAAAATACATCATGTGACATGTTATTTTAAATGTTGTAATCTGCTGAATCTGCATAATCTATTTGTGTGTATGTATCTGTCTTGTATGTGAAGTTAAAATATTAAGTGGAAATCTGTTTAATTAGTCCAGACATTCTAATAAAAGCCATTAGTGATACATTAAGAATGTACTTGCTGGGTGATCAAGTCAAATACCTGTGGATGGTTTTGTTTTTGCTGTATGCCCAAACTGTGGTTGGTCCTACAAAGACATGTGACCATGCCACATGATGCTGGAACCCATTTTGCATCTGGTACTTTTTCACTTAAGGTGAGAAGTTTTGAACCGAGCACAAAGAATTCCAGCCTTGTGCAAAAGAGGTATAAAAGGGAGAAACCAAACAATAGGGTAGAGGTCAGATGGCAGGAGACTCCCACTTACTACCTAAGTGTTGGGAAAACATCTAAGACTGAATGGGGAAAAGACTGGGCCCAAGTTAGGAGGATGCCTAGCTTGTGAAAGATGAGTAGAACAACTCTTAGGGTAAGTATTTGCATGTGACATGTTTCTCTTAGTGTATTGGGAGTAGCTGGCATGTTTTGTTTATTTCGGCTTAGTAAATTAATTTCCTCTGTTTTCACTTGCAATCACTTAAAATCCTACTTTTTATACTTAATAAAAACATTTTTGTTTATTATCAAGCCCAGTGTGAATTATCATTCCCTGGGGGACACGGGATGTGAAAGCAACCATTGTGCATATCTCTCTTTCACTGATAAAGGGGGAAGGGCCCATTATAAGCTTACTCTGTATACAAGTTTTATACAGAGTAAGACAAATTTATTTCAGGCTTTGGTCCTCTTTGAGGGCTGTGTTTCTAGGTGCTGTCAACAGCCTTATAGTTGAGCCCTCCCAGAGCTGAGCTAGTTGAGTGTCTGTGCTGCACTGCAAGGGCTGTTACCCTAACTCTTTGCCTTGGCTGGGAAAGACCAGAGCTTCTGGCATAGCAGAAGAGGGCGGTGCACCATAAGAGGCAGCTTGGTAGGCTCAATGGCATGACCAGCACACGTAGGGTACATCTATACAGCTCCGTTACCTGGAAATAAGCTATGCAATTTGATTCCAACAAATCCCTTAACCATCATGGAATGAGGGTTACAGAGACACTGGAATAGAAGGCCAGTTATTTTTAAATATATTTCGAAATAATGGGCACATTTAAAGACGCGGACTTGCTATTTCGGGATACTTCCAGTAGCCTGAAATAGCTCTGCTGTCTAGACGTAGCCCAAGCGACAATCCCAAAGGGCCTCCTGTAACCCAACCCATCACACAGGTCACTTCCCAGAACTGCATAGGACTGCCTTCTTGCAACCATCCAGCTTGATTTTGTCCCACCACATATGATTGTGATCCTATTCTTTCTCTTCCCATTGCTTAAGTGTGACATTCGTTGTATGACAAGCAAAAATATTAAAATGTAACTGAATTTTGTCATTGAGCAGATGGTTCTGGAAGAAGAGAAGATCAATAAGAAGTGGATTATGCAGGCGACACTGAAGTTGGTCCAGGAGAAGAGAGTATTGAAGATTAGAAGGGATGTCTCTGAGAGGGCGGAACAGCAATATAGAGTGAAATACAATGAGGTGAGGAAAGCGGCCAGAATGGGTAAGGCAAAATGGTTAGAGGAGCAATGTGAAGATGTAGAGAGGTATTTACGGTGAGTGTAAGATCAAGGAGGTATATAAGATGATTAGGAATACTAATAGGAAGTGGCAGACGAAACAGATGGTGATCAAAGATGAGACTGATAAGGTGCTCATGAACAAGAAGAAGGTTGTTTAGCAATGGACGAGATATTGTATCGATCTGTACAAAGCACAATTGGACCCGAGTGTCTCAGAAAGACTGATAGAAGAATTGAAAGAGATATCACCGCCGAGTATTGACAGCAAGATTGATATTCTGAAGGAGGAAGTAGAAAGAGCAGTGAAACAATTAAACAACAACAAGAGCCCTGGAAATGATAAGATCACGGGAGAGATGATCAAATACAGCGGAAAAAGTATGATTCAGGAAAAACATCGACTATGTAATATAGCGTGGAAAGAAGGGAAGACACCTAAGGAATGGACAAGATCTGTGTAAGTGACAATACATAAGAAAGGAAGCGTGTTGAAGTGCAAGAACTACAAAACGATTGCCTTAACGAGTCATCTAGGGAAGGTGCTGATGATGATACTGATGGAGAGATTGAGATCGCAGATAGAAGAACATCTAGTGGATGAGCAAGCAAGATTCAGGAAAGATAGAAGTAACACACAGCAGATATTGGCATTAAGATTAATAGCGGAGAAAGCTTAATGAAAGAACAAGAACATCTACAATTGCTTGGTCGATTTTCAGAAGGCATTTGACAGGATAGGTCAGAAAGTGAGCTGGGTGGTGTTGGAGTCATACGGAGTGGATAGTAGACTGATACAATTGTTGAAGGATATCAATGATAATGTGGTGAGAACGTGTGGAGAGTTGGGAAGTTGGTTTAGAACAAGTAGAGGTACGAGTCAAGGAGATCCAATATCGCTGAGTATCTTCATTGCACACCTAGAGAGAACGATGGACAAGATCAAGGAAGAGGTAGAAAGGATGAGAATTAACAACTTGAGGTTCGTGGATGATATAGTTATCATCAAGGAAGATGAAGAGAAGCTAGCAAGAACGGTGCAGGTGCTAAATGAGGAAGGGAAGTGGTATGAACTGATTATGAATATTGATAAAACGAAGACAATGGTATTTGGAGATAAAGAAATAGGAAGGAAGATCAGTGTAGATGGGATCAAACCAGAGAACGTAGAGAACTTCACATATTTGAGGAGCAACATGACATATGATCTAGACTGTAAGAAGGAAATAGCGACTAGAATAGCAAAAGCAAGAGCAAGTTTGAAGGCGATGGATAAGATCTGGAAAAGTAAAGTGATTAACTTAGGAATAAAGCTGAGTGTCTTGAAAACGTGTATTTAGCAGCTTGTTGTATGGATGTGAGACATGGGTGACAATGAAAGATTCAAAGAGAAGGGTCTTGGTGTTCAAGAGGAGTTGTTATAGAAAGATCCTGAGAATAGGATGGATGCAGAAGATTACCAACGAGGAATTATATAGAAAGATATGGACGAAAGAGAACCTACTGCAGAAGGTTATACAACAGAAGTTACAGAACCTACTGCAGAATGAACAACGAGCGAAAAGTTAAGACCCTGGTATTCGGCATAATGGATGGTCTGAATAGGAGAGGCAGACCCCATAGAGAATAGGTAGATGATATAGTAGATTGGTGCAGAGCTAGTCTACAGAAACTAAGCCACTCCGCACTGGACAGGGAAAGATGGAAGGAAATAGAGAAGGAGGCATCAGTCACTAACGGGCATTGAGCCCATGGCTGTTGATGATGACGATGATGTGCCTCTGCCTCAAAACAGAGTTAGACCGATCACAATTCTTTCGGTGTCCTTTGGTCGGGGCAGATTTACAATGAAACATACCGTGCCCTGGCACGGGGCCCCCCTAATGACACGGGGCTCCAGGGCTGGGCAATCCAGCACCGGGTCTGGCACCTTCCCCAGATGAAGGAGGTGGCTGCACTGCTGGGGCCAGTCCCTCTGCAGAGTGGGGGGGGGGGCAGGTGGGCAAGGAGATTCACCTACAGGCTGCAGCCTCAGGAGAGCTGGCAAGAAGGCAGTGAACAGAGCCAACATGGGCTAGAAGGCTTCAGAGGAGCATGGGACAGGCGCACAGCCAGCCAGAGAAAAGCAGCACTTTGAAGTGGGAAAACACTGCTTCTCTCCAGCCACTGGCTGTGTGACTACCCAGTGCTCCTCTGAAGCCTTCCAGCCCGTGTTCATGCTGCTGGCCACCACCTGGTGAGCAGTGGCTGCCCACAGGGTGGGGACTCAGGAGGGTGGCCAACTGCAGCTGCCCGCAGCAGGAGTGGAGGGTTGCCGGGGGAGGGGGCACAAAGCCCACAAGCTGTACAGCCAGCTGGAAAAAGCCACAATTTGAAGCTGGAAGGCGCTGCTTCTCTCCAGCAGCTGGCTGTGTGGCTGTGCTGCCCCTTCCTCCTGAGTCCTCCAGCCCTTGTAATGTTGTGCTGCTGTTGGCTGACACCTGGTGAGTGGCTGCTACCCACAAGCGAGGGGAGAGTGGCTGGGGGATGGAGGGCCCAAGGCGGTGTTCAGGTGGCTGATGGAACTGTACCCCCTGTGGCGGGGTAGCCCCGCCTCCTTCGGAAACCGCCGTGGGGCCGCGGCAGCGGGGGAAAGGGGGCACCCCGAGCGCGGCGAGTACGGCCGCCCGCATCCCCCGAGCGGGGGCGGGGGCGCACCGGCCGGGTAACGAGCCGGGGCAGGCGGACGGCATAGACCAGGGGCGGGGGGAGGAGGGAACGAGGGTGACGTCACCGGCGCACCGGCCCGGAAAACGGCCGGAGGATGACGGGGGCGGTGACGTCATCTGCCTGCGACCGGCAGGCAGTTTAAAAAGCCGCCAGGGACCAGCGAGAGGGAGGAACACTGGGGAGGCGGACCCACCTGGGCAGCGAGCTGGGGGACTCAGGTACTGGAGACCCTGGGCGGAGGCCCGGGTGGAAGGCCTCGGGGGGCGAGGCGATTTAGGACAGGGGAAGAAGTGGCCCAGGGCGGGGACGTGGACCCCGAGAGCGGGGGAGTTTAGGGTTCTCGACCCCCCCCCCCCCCGTAAGGTGAGGATTTTATCCTGACCTTAGGGCCCTGGGTCAGGGTCCGGAGCGAGGGCGGGCCCGGACCCCCTTCCCCAACCGGCTGAGCTGGCCGGATCTGAGTACGCGCCGCCGACAGCGGATAAAAGGATTGAGGGGGGAGCGGACGTAAGCCTCCCCTGGGGGCAAAACCCCCACACCCCCACTCACATTCAGGTGGAGCACAGGTGGATCTCTGCCCACTTCTCAGGGCCAGTCACCCCAGGGCCACTAGGGTGCCTGAAGCTGTCCTCTATGGCCATGGAGAACTTCATATCTCCTGTCAGTCTTCTTCTCCAGCTCCACCATGGCGGCTCTGCTCCTGTGCTGGCCCCCAGCTCTGCCCCTTCCATCCAAGGCCCTGCCCTTCTGGGGGACCAGTCCTGCCCCCTTCACAACTTGTCCAGGGGCCTGGCTATTCTGTCAGAAGCCCCAAGTGAACCCTTAGTTCCTGTGCCTGTGGCCCACACCCAGGTCTGGACCTGCACCTAGGAGAGACGGCGCTGACTTTCAGCACCCCACTATTAAAAATGTTCCAGTGCCACTGGTGTTAAACTTAATTGGGGAATGGGTGGTCCAGTACACAGCCCACCCAGACCCACCAATAGCTACACCCCTGCTCTTTCAGACATTTTTAATCTACCTAAAAATCAAGGTAATTTTTCAGCAATATTGAAGTGATGCTGAGAGTCAAAAACACACACACACAAAGTCAAGGCAAAAAAGACAAAGCGAAGCAAAAAGACAGTTTGTCATCTTATTTTAAAAATCTTGAAGTATCAAATAAAGGATATTCATCAAAAAAGTATAGGCAAGGAAACATCTCAATTATCTGATCACTTGCCGAGTTGTGGGGATACCATGACGACTGCAAAAGTTGAACAAGTGGACTCTGAAGGGGCAATGGAACTACAAAATACTGCTAATTTTGTTGAAGCAAGGGAAGAAACATACCCTGAAGACATTGCATTATGGCCAAAATCTATTTCATTGAATAGGACAGAATATTTCTTAGTAACTAAACCGAAAAACATGGGTAACATGGAAACTTTGAGAAAAGAGTATGAGGTTGGAGGATGAAAGCAATTTAGAGGTCTTCATGAGTCCCATTTTCTAAGGATGAAGAAAAATGAGACCACAGAAATGAAAAAGTGGTTGATTTTTTTCAGAAACCACGAAGGCAGTCTACTATTATGTTTGCAAATTATTCCCCGGCCAAAGTAAAGGAAAACAAACATTTGTCGATGGGAACTCCAATTGAAGAAATGTTGCAAGAGATATTGCTGATTATGAAACTTCCAAAGCTCATTTTAATGCTATGTGTAAGTTTGTTCAAAGATGTAAAGGTATGTCTACACTACCCCGCTAGTTCGAACTAGCGGGGTAATGTAGGCATACCGCACTTGCAAATGAAGCCCGGGATTTGAATTTCCCGGGCTTCATTTGCATAAGCGGGGAGCCACCATTTTTAAAACCCAGCTGGTTCGAACCCCGTGCAGCGCGGCTACACGGGGCTCGAACTAGGTAGTTCGGACTAGGGTGCCTATTCCGAACTACCGGTACACCTCATTTCACGAGGAGTAACGGTAGTTCGGAGTAGGAACCTAGTCCGAACTACCTAGTTCGAGCCCCGTGTAGCCGCGCTGCACGGGGTTCGAACCAGCGGGGATTTAAAAATGGCGGCTCCCCGCTTATGCAAATGAAGCCCGGGAAATTCAAATCCCGGGCTTCATTTGCAAGTGCGGTATGCCTACATTACCCTCCTAGTTCGAACTAGGAGGGTAGTGTAGACATACCCTAAATTATTTGGAAGAATTGATTCTGCATTATCAACTCACTTTGAGAAAGACTGTTCTTATTGGAGGAAAGTGCTGAGACATGTTGTTGCCATGGTGAAACTGCTGACTTCTTTGGGACTACCGCTAAGAGGACATGATGAGTCATCAGTGTCAACTGAAAAAGGTAAATTTTTAAACCCGCCTTGAATATCTTAGTGAATTTGACAATTTTCTCAATGAACATTTGAAAAATTATCAGTATTGTGGCTCAGAGAAAACCAACTTTTTGACTCACCAAACCTACAGTGAATTCATTACTATAATGGCAGAGCAGCTCAGAAACCAGTTCATTGATGAAGTAATAATGCCAAGTACTATTCCATAATAGTCAATCCAAAATCAGATGTGAGTCATGTAGACCAATTAACATTTAATGTAAGATATGTGACTGGCAATAGTGAAGTTTTAGAGTGATTTCTCTGTCTTGTCCCACTAAAATCCCATACTTCTGAATGTCTAGAGATAGTGGTTTTAGAAATCATTGCAAATTTGGGCTTGGACATCAAAATGTGTCATGGGCAGAGCTTTGATAATGCCACGAATATGGCAGGAAAATATTCAGGTCTACAGGTAAGACTGAACAATTCAAATCCCTCTGCTTTATTCATACCATGTTTCAGCCATTCCTTAAATTTAATCTGCAATGCTGCAGCTGCATCTTGTGAGGGAGCTACACTTTTTTTGATTTCATTCAAAACACATTTTTTTCCCGGTTTCCACACATTGATGAAATATGCTGCAATCACGCTTGGAGCAGGCAAATGGAAAACCTTTACAATCAAAAGAATTTGTGACACTAGGTGGTCTGCTGGTGCAGATACTGTTTTAGCTTTCAAAATGAGCTATAATGTTATAAAGAGAACCTTATTAGGCATAGCTACATCAAATTCTGGAAAAGCATGTGCAAAAACTGAAGCAAAATCCTCAGCATAAAAGTTTGAAAATTATGATATTGCTGTTTTTACTATTTTGTGGAACCGTTTACTTCAAAGAATTAATGGTGTCAGCAAATCATTGCAAAAAGTTGATATAAATGTATTGAATACTGCATAGTTATTAGCCTCAGTTACAAGTTTTGTCATGAAAGTTCAAAATAACTATAGGTCCATGGAAGCAGAACAGAAAATGTAGGTTCCTATGATATATCTGATGAGAAACATAAAAAACCTAGGAAGCTATTTTTCGATGAAACTAGAGACAATGAAATCAATTTAAAGGGGAAAGTGAAGATCATCATTGAAACCATCAGTTATTTGTGACACAATAATAGTACAATTGCAGAGTAGAGGTGAAACTCTTGAAAAAACTGGTGATTTATTTTGCATGTTTTTTTGACACATGGATGAAGGTGCTAAAAGCCACTACTGTAAGAAATTAAGTGAATTCTACTGAGAGGAGATAAAGAAAAATCTTTTTGAAGATGAAGTGAAACATTTCATTCATTTTATCAAAAATAATGAGGTCTGTGCTTCAAGACCATTAGTTGATTTGTATAGACTTGTACATAATGGTTTGCAAGCAACTTTTCCAAAGGTAGAAATCATTCTGCAAGTATTTTTAACAATACCTGTCACAAATGCTTCTGGTGAATGTTCTTTTTCTGTATTGAAATGAGTTAAAATTACTTGTGAAATACGATGAGTCAGGAACACTTGACAAGTTCAGCAATATTGACAATTGAAAGTGCCTCTATTACGAAGGATTACTTATGATGGCATAAGTGATGATTTTGTAAAGAAAAAGTGTAGAAAGAAAGCTATCTGAATAAATTTTTTTTTTTCAAATTGAATAAGTTTCTTCAGAGGAAGTAAACTTTTACTTTTCCATTCATGCATCATCTGTTCACTTGATTTTTACACATTTTTCATGTTGGCTTAATGCAAATACAAGCTTTCATCTAGACCAGAAGTTCTCAAACTGTGCTCCAAGAACTCCATTCAGGTGGACTGAGGAAAGGTTATTTTGTTTTTTCATAAAGTGCTCTTATCCAAAGCACTTTACAATAGTTAGCTCATGGTACAAACAATATTTGGAAAGATTATTAAGTGGTCCACCGAGACCATATGGAAAAAAAATGTTAGAATACAAAAACCATCAAGGTACCTCACTTTATTTTCATTTACTTATTACTTATAACATAGGAGGAGGATAAAGAAAAAATAATGAAAAATAAAGGGGCAGGAAGTGTGAAAGTTTTTTTTCTTGGCGAGGTCTCCAGAGGGGCCCCAAAAATGAAGCTGAGCACAGGATCCCACTAACTCTAAATCCACCATTGCCTTTGGTGTCCATTAGCAAGAAATGGAACATGGAGGTGTCGATTGTCAATTTAATGATCCGCTTGAAGGCCAGTTTGAAATGTTTTCTCTTCACTGGATGAGGGAAGAGCAGGATCAATGTTTGTCTTTAAAAGGATCACTGTTTGGACTGGAGAACTCTAGAAACAAGCTGCAGGATGTGGAGTGGGTGACTCAGTTGGGTGGTTTCTTTCTCTCCAAGTCATTACTAACCCATCTGTCATCATGGTCCAGTGTGGACTTTTTTTGAACTAAGCAGACTTAACCTCTGCAAGCATCACTGGATAACAAGCAATTTTTTCTTACTAACACTAAAGAATGTTCCCAATTTCATTTTAACTTAGAATACAGTGAGGTCAGAAAAAGAAGGGACCTGACACTATGAAATGAAAAGAAGCAAAATGTTTTATCTAAGAAGGATTCCTTGAGTTGCTGAGATTTCTTTCAGATTAAAGCAATGCCAAGACCCGAGAGAAAGAAAGGTCTGTCAAACCACGAAGCTTCAGCTTGATGCACTTCTGCAAATAACTGTAGTGTCTCGCCATGCATTACAGATGGCAGCTGCACTCAGTTCATTGAATAAAAAGCAAAGTTTCACATCTCTCCCCTTTCTGCATTTGTATGGAACAGCTAATCACAAAAGACCCTTCCATGTGTTTGAAAAACAAATACCAGAACAACAAAACTAGGAATGAAAAGCTAAGAGTTTGTGTCCTTTGATCTATGTTTTACATGGTCTGTGGTGCTCTCAGCCCTACTCCTTTGCAGCAGCAGAAGAAGAAACTGAAATATATGTACAGTGCAGGATGCAACACTAGTTAAATTTAAGTGGAAATACAAACAGGTCCATATTCTATCCTGAGAAAAATGGTAGACTCACTCCTTCATTGAACCTATAAAGATTTCACCCAACTGCAGAATACTTCATCTCATCCAGATAATATAACTGCAGGTTAACACTGGAAACTTTTGCTGGTACAGGTTGTACCTCCTCAGGACTTGACTGGTCCCAAAACAGGGAATTTGCTCCACTCCAGCAGCAGCAGAAGGGCTGACATTGACTAGGCAGAGACTGAGAGGGTTGGGAGTAAGAGACAGGGTGGCTACGGAGCCCCACAGCTGGGGATAAGGAGCACAGCCCGGGGGGAATGCACCAAATCCCAATACCACCAGACTGCGCTCCTGGCCCCTGGCCGCAGTGCTCCGCAGCCAACCTGCCTCTTCTTCCAAGCATCGTCCTGCTGTTTACATACCAGAAAAGCCCTACCACAGATTAAGTTAAACTGGCATGAAAGTGCGTTGGCAGGTACACTTTTTTTGCTCAGATCTGATCTACACTTTAAAGTTTTGCCATCACAGCTAAGTCAGTTAAGAGTATGAAAATAACATACATCCAGCCAACATAGCTAAGGCAGCAAAAGCACTTATGTCAAAAGTCCTTGTGCTGCTACAGTTTATATTGTGCAGGGAACTTCTTTTCTGGTATACGCTGCATCTCCACTAAGATGGTTTGCCAGTATAGCTATAAAGCAAACTTTCTACTATGGATTAATCTTAAATCTGAAATGTAAATGACATTTGGACAGGCATTCCCCCACTCCACTCCTAGCCTCAGCTTAGCTCCTGGGCTTCAGCAGTGCTGAGGCTGGGGCAGAATGCCCTCCCCATGGAACTGAAGAGGTTGGGGCCACGCACTGTAGCTATTAACTGTGATACATTCATACCCTAAGGCTCTGAACAATATGTGGTTCCCATTTTGCTAGGCACTCTGCAAAACACAGGAATATGTAAGTCCCTGCCTTGAAGAGTTTATAATCTAGTTTGAAACAAGGTGCAAAAACACGAGTGTAACAAGCAACAGGGGAAAGAAGGTAGCTGGGAGGGTGGAGAAGGGTGTTATGATTGCAGGACTAGCTGCATCTCTGTCCCCTCTTCTAGCATCTCTGAGTGCTCCTCTTCTGATGTTGGGTCTCATGCGTACCCTTCCCTTTTCTGGGTGTAATCTCACATTTCTCCAAGTATTAGGCTGGTCCCCAGCCTATGTTACCTAACAAACACATCAACCATGATTAATCTGCATCAGCTCCAGTAGCTGTTTCTATATATCACTATCCTTTCTCAAGCTCTTCCTTTGTCAATTCTTTCTCCTCTGCCATTAAGGAGACCGTCCCTTCATTTATCACCTTATCTCTCTTCTGCACTGCAGACATGAGATCCCTATGCTTGGAGATAAGATGTCTTCCACATTACTTTCACTTTGTATAGGATCCCTGTACCAAAGCGTACTAGGTGTTGAACTAGGAAGGTGATGGGTAGATGGCAGAAGCACAGGGTTGGTTAGTAATGGCATGTGCCTTTATGAAAGTCACCGGTGGACTCAGGATGTGGGGAGAGTGGGTAGATATGATTGCCAGGGGCAGCAGGGCACAGATTCATAATTGCACATGCACTTCTGAAGACACTCTGTATTTTGGAGGATGTGACCCCTGAGGCATGTTGCTGAAAGGTCTTGTTCAAAAAAATCAATGGGCAGGACAGCAAGATATGCAGTTCTGCTGTTCACCATAATGGTGGCCCAAGATCAGTCTGTAGGAATAGGACTTCCTTGTTTGTACACACGCCCCCAACAAGGCTACACTGCCTGCTGTGGTTGGAAAACTGGAAGACCATTGTATTTCGAAGAGTTAGTGAATCTTCCCAGTTCTCATGTCTGCAAACTAGAAAACAGGCTTTGGCCTGCTGTTAGCAAGGAAAATTCCCAGCTAGCTAGCTTGTTAAGAGAGATAGGCTGTGCCTAGTGTGGGGGTGAGCTTGCCGCATAGTTTAGATAAGCTTCAGGGTGGACATGCCTGCCCATGGAAATCTCCTCCTCACAGAGGCAGGTGTTTGTTTTGGTTTCTTCTTTAGCACAGACTTAGCTGCTGCTTCTAGGATTCTGTGTACAGGCTATATATCACTGAATGTTGCCAACGCCCTTTGGACTTCCCAAAGGACCTGGAACTGTACAGAGATGCCTCTCGGACATGGCCCAGGAGTCCATCCTTTGCTGAGCCAGAGTCCCCGGCAAGCCAATGGGATGTTGAAAGCTTTCTTTTGCCTCTTCTTTCTTATATCACCTATAATATCTAATAAACCTTGCATTTATTCGCATTAAGCAATTTGTGTCTTCTTGGTTACCCTCCGAACCTGAGAGCAGAGTCTGGCTGGCTCAACCTCTGAAGTAAGACACCGCCTTCCACCATTTGTGCCAAATGTAGCACTATCTTTACCTTAATGTTTTTATGACATCTGTAGATCAGCACAAAGAGCACCGAAAAATGAATAGATTTCTGCAGGGATTTTTATGAACTCAAGAAGATAACAATTTTGAGGCCAGGTCAACATTCAAAAGTTAGATGAATGTGGCTATAGGATATGAAAAATCCACACGACTGAGCGACTTAGTTAAGTCTCACTAATGCCCAGCATGGACAGGTCAACGGAATAGTTCTTCCATTGCTCTGTGCCGATGGGAGAATCCCTCACAATGTTGTAGTGACCATCTATATTGAAACAGCTGTGCTGCTGTTGTGTTTTCAAGTGTAGATAAACCTTGAGACTCATAAGCATGGCCATACTGGGTCAGACCAAAGGTCCATCTAGCTCAGCATCCTGTCTTCTGACAGTGGTCAATGCCAGATGCCCCAGAGGGAGTGAACAGAACAGATGATCATCAAGGGATCCCCCTCGTCATCCATTTCCAGCCCCTAACAAATAGTGGGTAGGGACACCATTCCTACCTATTCTGGCTAATGAGTATTGATGGACCTAAGCTCTATGAATTTATCTTGTTCTTTTTTGAACCCTGTTAAATTTCTGGTCTTCACAACATCCTCTGGCAAGGAGTTCCACAGGCTGACTGTGCACTATGTGAAGAAAAGCTTCCTCTTCTTTGTTTTAAACCTACGCCCTACTAATTTCATTTGGTGACCCGCTAATTCTTGTTATGGTAACAAGTAAATAACTTTTCCTTATTCACTTTCTCTATATCTGTCATGATTTTATAGACCTCTGTCATATCCCCAACCCTTAGTCTACTCGTTTCTAAGATGAAAAGTCCCAGTCTTTTTAATCTCTTTTCATATGGCACCCGTTCCAAACCCCTAATCATTTTTCTTCTCCTTTTCAGAACCTTTTCCAATGCCAATATATATTTTTTGAGATGAGGCGACCACATCTGTATGCAGTATTCAAGATGTGAGCGGGCCATTGATCTATAGTAAGATATTCTCTGTCTTATCCTCTATCCCTTTTAAAATTATTCCTAACATTCTCTTTGCTTTTTTGACTGCTGCTGCACATTGACTGGATGTTTTCAGAGAACTAGCCACAATGACTCCAAGATCTGTCTCTTGAGTAGTTGTAGCTAAATTAGTGCCCATCATTTTGTTTGTATAGTTTGGATTATTTTGTTCCAATGTGCATTACTTTGCATTTACCTACATTACAATTAATTTGTCACTTTGTTGCCCAATCACCCAGTTTTGTGAGATTCTTTTGAAGCTCTTCACAGTCTGCTTTGTTTTTAACTATCTTGAGCAGTTTAATATCATCTGCAATTTTGCCACCTCACTTTCTCCAGATCATTTATAAATAGGTTAAATAGGATTGGTCCCAGGACAGACCCTTGAGGGACATCACTAATTACTTCTCTCCATTCTGAGAACAGACAATTTGTTCCTACCCTTTGCTTTGCAAATAGCAATGAACGCTATATAATCACAAAGCATTTTGAAATGTCTGACTTTGGGAAATACATTTCCTAAATGCTATGGTAGCTAACAGCTCAGGGCACGGGTCGGCAATCTTTCTGAAGTGACATGCCAACATTTAATCCTCCTGCCCTGGGCCCTACCGTTCTGGAAGAGGAGGAGGGCTCTCTCCACTGTGTGCCCTGCTTGGTCTTCTGCCCTGGGCTCTGCTGTGCGGAGGAGAGGAGCAGTGCACACGCACTTCCCCAGAAGCTGGATCCGGTGTGGAGCCTCAGGGCTTCTCTTTCCCCCTCTCCTACCTGCAGCTGGTTCCAGTTTTGCTGGGGCCATGATACTGGAATGTCAGCACAGGATGGGGTCAGGGTGGCTTGGAGGAGAGGGGGTCAGAGAAATGTACAAGGTGGGGGCAGGTGGGTGACACTGGGGTATCCCCCCTTGCTGGGGGCAGGGTTCTGGGGTCCAGTCCATGGTTCCCTCGTCTTCCTGCCAGAGACCCAAGTGCTCAGAGGCCAATGCACCCCCCCCCCCGATTTCCTCTCCCTTTCAGCTGCCCTCACCAACACCCAGCCCTGGAGCCGCAGCCCAGGCAGCACTCACCCTCTAGTGCAGTGGTTCTCAAACTTTTTGACCCATGGACCACTGGCTCAATGTAAACCTTTCCACAGACCACAGACGCTAATGGAAACTCACCGTTAATTACATTACGCCCAAGCTATTTTGTTAGTGCTGCAGCTAGGGAGAGCGGTTTAATGTTAGTTTATCAAACTTCATTTTAAATAAAGTAAAATATTAATTTATGTCCAACACAAAAGTTTCCCATGTTTTCTTTATTTATGGAAGGGGTCAGGAAGCTTTTTTGGGGTCAGGGGTACTGACCCACAGAAAAATCAGTTGGGGACCACACAAGTGAGAAACAAAAAACTCCTCCAAAAACTCCCAACCCTCTCTGATGAGCCTCTGGTTTAGCTTCATCCTTGGGCAGCCCCTCAGCAGCAGCTGTTGCTGGCAGTGGCAGCCTCTGTAATAAGCAACCTGGAGATGGTGGAGGTGGCTGGACCAGGGGCCCCGCATGCCAGAGGCAGTCCCGTGGGGGAGGAAAGGGGCCACATGGCATATGGTGGTGGGGCTGGGGATGGTGGAGACTCACCACCGGCGGCACGCACTGCACTGGAACTTGGGGAATGCTGCAGTGTGAGCCGTAGTTGGCTCAGGAGCGCCTCCAGGTGCCCAGCTGCTGTGCACGCAGCCTAACCTGCTGCCAGGGAAGGGGGAGGGCGCTGGCTGTTCGTACACCACAAGAGCCCAGGAGAGGATGCATTGAGCTGCATGGAGAGGAAATTGGGGGGGAGCTCCCATCGCAGGCTGCGTGCGCCACTCAAAATTGGCTCACGTTGCCAACCCTTGGCACAGGGTGTTGCTCAAATATGAAGCAAAATGTTTTATTGCCTTGTCTCTCTCTGTACCTGCTGTTTCAGTAAATAGCTACATTACAGTGTGTTAGATTTTTAATCCCTATGGTGTTGCCAATTGCAGTGAGGATGGGATAGAGAGAGTGAGGAGCATTGGTCATTCAGGCTGGGGGGGGAGGGAGAAAAGACAAAGAGGGAATGCTAAGTTGTACAGAAAAATGGATTGTAGGGGTGCTAGTTTGGCTGATGCCTGTGGGACTCGATATTTCAGAGAAATAAAATCTGTGCAGATTAAATGATCTGTAGTGGGCACCATTATGAGCATGCAGCAGGATAGACCCGGGGAAATAAGAGCCAAGAAGGGTCAGAGAGGCTCCAAGCTCATATCTGCTCAAGACAGTAGTCCTAGTGTCCCCAGAACAAAAGCTGTTTCTACCCCTCTGTGCAGTTGTACTTGCAAAAACTTTACTCAAATCATATACAATTCTTTTAAAAAAATCATACTTATATTATTTCTTGTAGTATTGCAGCAGAGTAAGTACATTTAAGAAAGTTCACAAATATTTAGCTTGTAATTTCTCATATGAGACGTGTGAAAAAATAATTGAAGGAATTCATAACGCTGCATCATTATTATACTTTGAATCTGAACTAATCAAGCAACAAGGAAAAAATTTTGCAATGATCTTTTTCATTCCTATAATTGGGAGGCGTAGGAGGAAGGAGTTATACTTCTGCCTTCCTTTTTTTATAAGCATTTTCTGGCATTGTTTCCCACCACCTTTCAAAACATGCTTCTCTTTAACTTTGAGTAACAGGGCAAGCTTTTAATTGGCTTACTGTCTGGTGAGCAGCCTAAATACTCAAACTGGGCCAATTATCAGTGCCTTACAGGTTACAATTGATCCTTCCTTCCAAGAGAGGTTTTGTCTAGTGTGATCAAATGAAAAGTGCATTATCTGTCACCTGATCTCGCTTGTCCTGTGCTACCATACCAGAGTAATCAGGAAAATAATTTTATTCGGTCAAAGTTAAAATTCAATTAAAATAAACAATGTATGGAGCATAGAACTGTAACTTTCATTATCTCTCTTAGCTGGCCCTGCATGGAGCACATTCATTAACTAAAACTTGCTGATTAATTTTGTTACAGATAGAATCAGTGAAATGACAGATTCCTCGTATCCCTCGCATTTAATATAAGGAACTTTAGGATCCCAACTTACAAGGTTTTAAAGGCAGAAAAAGCCTATTGTCTGAAAACAAGTGAACTGGCTCCCTGGCCAGTGTGCATGTTCCTCTCATAACTTATCATGGGATACTAGCGCATTCCAGAAAGAAGGAAAAGCTTTAAGAAACTGTGCATCATGGAATTAGGTGCACTGCTGAGAGGTCAGTAAATTGAGTTGCTCCCTATTCCTCTTCCCAGAGACTCACATCCTTATTAGACCCACAGGGTCCCCCTGATTTTAAGACCACTGGGTACTGTTCTTCCAGTAGAGATGTTAGGACAACTGGAGCTTTTCGATGTTTCTCCTTAACTGGATGCAGAGATTGTAATTGGAGAACAGAGGAACTTTCTCTCCAAAGCCTCTTAGCTGCTGCTTTCCATTTAGCACAATTGAGTACAAAAAGCCTTGGAGTCCAGGCCACTGCACATGTGTGAAAATGAAATTTGGCATGTGTAGAGGGCACAGATTCATTTAGCAACACATGACAAAGGTAATTTACTCCAGCAGAAGATCCTTGAGGTTATAGCTCTTTGATAGGTAAAGAGTGTAACATAGGATCTCTCCTGAGGGCTACAAATGTCTTAGATAAATTACAAAAGCAATCTAATTAATATGACCTGATGAAGAGCTCTCCATCAGCTTGAAACGTGTCTCTCTGTCACCAGCAGAAGATGGTCCAACAGACCTCATGCACCTTGTCCACCAGACTAATTAATTTCTTTATTTCTCTGTCAGAGCTCCATATTTATTACTATATGAATTTAATGTGCTGTGCTGAACAGAAGAGGCAGTATATAATAGAATCTTCTCTTACATAATGTCTTTTAATGCAGAGCATCACCTGATGCCTTCCAGAGAGAGTCCAGTCATTCTTTGGAGAGCTGACGGAGCTATCAGTCTCCCCATTTTATTCTCCCTCAAAGACCTCAAGTTACCGCAACTTTCACGCCATCAGGGGGAACTGGCAGTGGCTTGCTCCAGAACAGAAAGCCACACCTTGTCCAAAGGGGCAGCAAGGGAGAATATCCTATCTCCCCATTCCAGGGCTGAGAGAAAACAGAGGACTCAGAAGGCCGTGGCAAAAGCAAAAGAGAGGAAAGACATTAAGATGAAGGTTTTTTCAAAGCTGCCCAAGGGATATCAATACCAATTAGGAATTGGCTGTCCAAATCCCTTAAGTGGCTTTGAAAAATCTAAACCTAAAAACCTCTGTGGAGCTACTGGTGGAAGGAGATGAGAAATGCAGCTGAAACAAAGAAAGATTTAGCAAAAAAGGAAAAGGTTGTTAAGTGAAAGAGAGAAATGTTCTAGGCTGAATTATGTGCATACAAGAGTTATGCGAGAATAGACATGAAATGATATTTCCCAGCAGGATAGCCAGTTTCAGTAAAAAATTTACTTTGCCATTTAATGACACTGGAAATCAGACTGTCAAAGCTGTTATAATGTAATGTACATTCCATAATGTTGATTTATTTTAATTTAACAGCTTGTTCAGCCACCTTTACAAAAATAGGATTTTTCTTAAGCAACTTGGAAGTCTATAGTTTCCATTGCATTCTATACCCGTCCTTTCTCTGTGCCTGGAGAAGGGGTCCTACTAGCACCATTTTTTTCCTGTTGTGGTATGGGGTAATGCCATTGGGAAAACGCTGAAAACTTTCTAAACTACTACAAAGAAGACAAAAATGAAAAGTCATACTTCGGCTTACTAAGGACTCAATACTGAAAGACTTTTGACTGAGAGGGGCTGCTGCACATAATAAATATAAAACAAAATAGTATTAAACTGACAACTATAAGTTATGGCATTCCATTCAGTTGAACTGTCTATCTTTAAAGGGAATAGCTGTGAGTTGCAGCAATACATCTGTCATTTATCACAAAGTCCTTTGCCTATAAATCAGATCTTTGTTGTTAAGCAACAGGAGCAGATGAAAGCTTACACATAGAGTCAGTGACCTCAACTCGCTCAAATATAATAAGCTGCTCCATTTCTAATTTCAACAGATGCATGTGCTTTTACTGTGTCCATATTTGGCCCATAATGCTCCATATTTGGCATGAAAACTGGTTGCTATGGAGATGTTTATGATGAAACGAAATGAGATCTGTGACTTGACAGACATAAACTGCTGGAATAGGTAGCACATAATTAGTTAAGAAACAAAACTGTGTTCTGATTCAAATTCCCTGAATAGAAAACATGAGGAAAACTACTGCAAAACAAAATGCTGTCCAGGATATGTTAGCTGGTCTATTGTTATCAAACATAAACGTACTTCATTCTCATATACACTCCTATTAGGGCTTGTTACCTGTAATCTCATTCTCTTCAAGGTTGATGGTTTCAAGAGCCTTCAAGGCAGTCAACTGCTCGGGGAAGTGTCGGAATTTGTTCCTGGACAGGTTGATGACCTTCAGATGTAACAGGGTTCTCATCTCTTCTGGCAGACGATGCAGATAATTCCCTTCCAGGTTGAGTTCTGCGGTTTGGGTGTGAACAGGGCCAGGGAAAAACAAAGTAACATCATGAAAACTTAAAAAAAACCGACCACAACCCCAAAACCCACCATTGCTGCTGCTTCTGCAAAGTCTTAATGACAAGGAAGAAGAAAGACGTGATTTTTTTATGACAAACAATCAAATTTATTCTGTATTACCCTGTTACATATGTGGCCTTATCAATGGTAATTCTACATTCTTTGGGCTAAATTGTGGCTTTTAGCTAACCACAGCTTTACATTATGAGAAGTACAGGGCTGCACTACCCCAAGGTAAGCAACAAGGGAGGATTATGGCTCAAATAGACAGATTGTATCACTGAGCTCCCTTAAAGTCACCACTATATTTCTCTCACGTTCTTTTGGAAGAACAGGTTCTAGAGAGAAGCAGCTCTTCTGCTTGGGGGATGACGGGGCTATACAAAGGAGATTTCTCTTACTCCTGACTTGACCACTTTGTGTCCATGTAGGTGTTGGCCACAGTCTACCCTGTCAGCAATTGCAACCAGACTTCTCATTAAGGGGCCAGTTCTGTCATCCTCTCACCACAATGGCCAATATCTTCTTTCAGGGACAGTGCCACAGATATCAATGGGGTTACTCATGGAGTAAGACATTATTTACTGTGAATAAAGGGAACCGAATCAATCCCTAACAGATTGCTTAACTAAAAATCCTTCTTCTATAACTTCAGGGCTGCGTCTAGACTGGTAAGATTTTCCGCAAAAGCAGCTGCTTTTACGGAAACACTTGCCAGCTGTCTACACTGGCCGCTTGAATTTGCGCAAGAACACTGATGATCTGATGTAAGATTGTCAGTGTTCTTGCACAAATACTATACTGCTCCCTCTCAGAGAAAAAGCCCTCTTGCACAAATGCTTTTGCGCAAGAGGGCCAGTGTAGACAGCTAAAAACTGTTTTGTGCAAAAAAGCCCCGATGGCAAAAATGGCGATCGGGGCTTTCTTGCGCAAAACTGCATCTAGATTGGCACGGACGCTTTTCCGTAAAAAGTGTTTTTGCGCAAAAGCGTCCGTGTCAATCTAGACGCTCTTTTCCGCAAATGCTTTTAATGGAAAAACTTTTCCGTTAAAAGCATTTGCGGAAAATCATGCCAGTCTAGACGTAGCCCATAAGAATTTCACCATGTAACAGCATACCTTCCCATGCAGTCAGAGGAGACTAATGCTCTGAAAGATCTGATGGATTCACTGATAACAATTCCCAGAAAAAATAATGTTATTCAGCTGCAGTTAAAGATGAGAGAATGTACCAGTAGTTTAAGGATAAAATGCCTCACCAGAACTTTGGGTAATTGTTAGAAACAACAATTAGAGTCCCAGAAAATCCAAATTAATGGATACATTTATTAGATATTTGTACATTTGACAGCATGAAAATACTCTGCACCTCATCTTCCTTGCCAACCAGAGCAATGTGATAAAAGATTATTTTAAAAATTTCAGAAACAGTTTGACATTGATGGTATCTTCCTTAAGAGGAATTAGAAGTGGGGTAGGAAGCACTTTCCATTATAAGACCTGTTTTCAGTTACTTATACCTCACTGAACTTTAAGTGCTCAGGTTAAAATTTTCCATGCTGAATGTCTGCCTGTGATGGTTTATACACCTCACACTGGACAACAATGGGTAAAGGAGCACCTAAGAGCCTGGGTGGCCCTGCTCTGCCACATCTGCAAAGCCTGAGCTATCTGGAAGTGGAGATTAAAAGGGAAAGCAGAACTATTGAAGGCAGGCAGTGGACGGGAACAGACCCTCTGCTCTGAGCTCTGGGGAAATATAGTCCAGGAGCTCTCATTGCCTGCAACACAGACCTGACAAAGCCTGCACAGGAGGGACCAGGGATTGTGAAGGTCAGAAACTTTATTTGTGAGTCTACCCTGTGGGGAAAAGGGGAGACTTATGTTGGAAGAGATCCTGGGAGGCAGCTGCTTAGCACCCCAAGGTGCAGCACTTAGCTGCCTACCATTGGGCTCTGGATCACAATCTAGTGGACTCGGGCTCCCCTACCAACTCCAAGGTTGTGACAACAAAGGTGGAGAATCCAGCTAGGGAAGACCCTGACAATTCAAGGGCCTGAGCTCAGATGAAAGCCTCAAAGTCCTCTAGGTGCTGAAAACATGTTATGTGGTTGGACTTTTGGGATAACCCAAAATGGAGGGATTGGAACATGTGTCCCACACAGTAGGGTTGAGCTACAAAAGGAGGAACAGACCCCACAAGACAAAGCCGTAACTGAAAAGGGAGATGTCAGAAGGGGGCCAACAGGCAGCACTGGTGGAGAAGTTCCCATTTACAACTGGTGAAGAACACGGGCAGGTTTGTCCCACCCCTGATTAATGGAAGGAGAGAAAAACCAAAAAACCTTTCCTCAGCGTGAAAGGTAACAAAACATGAACATGGAGACATTGTTAAAGTAGGTAACTGATAACCTGCAGCAACAGGTTACAGAAGCAACACCTGTTGTTGCTGAAGATGAGCACTCAGCAGCAGCAATAAGCAATACAACGTCCGCAGCAGCCCACTTAAAAGCTGGTAGCACAAGAACAGCAGCAGCCTCTTATTCAGCAAGTGCTGATGCTCATATAGCCAGAAGAGGGTGGCAGATCCTCCCACAGGAGCACCTACTCCAATCCTAACCACCACAATGTTGGTAAAGCTTACAAAGACGGGGCCATAAGACGATCCTGAGTCACTTTTTTGGTTATGTTTGAACAAGTGGCAAGGTGCTGCCTGAACACTGGGTTATTCTACTGGCCTCATGCTTAATGGGACCGTCCCAGCTTGTCTGAAGGGGACTAGACTTAGCAGATGTGCAAGACTATGCTCACATTCAAAGTCACCATTTGGGATTATCTGGACATCACAGCTGAAATGTATCCCAGTTGTTCCCATTGAGAGAAATATTCACCAGGGGACTAGCACCAGGTGGTCTCCCAGAAACTCATGTAACACTGCTGCTTTTCACTCCAACCTGAGACATGGCTGGGGCGGGAGGAGATGAGCTGGGGTTGAAGACTAACCTGAGACTTTGGCCAAAGCTATACATTTAAGAGACGAAGAGCTGCAAACAGACCCACTTCTGAGACACTGAGGAGTAGTAGGATTAGGGGACCACCCCTCTCCCCCCGCTCCCCACACTCCAGTGATGAAACAATCACCACCACAACTGATGAAAGCTTCTTTCCCCATATAGGCAACAAGGTCTCTTCTGCGTGACTGCCCCTTTATGAACTGTGACTATGAACAAGCCTAGACAGCTGACGTCAGAGCCTGAAAATGGGGGCCCATCTAAAATATTGGTCCCAGTAAAGGCCACGGAGGGAGGGAAGAGGGGGGAAGAAACCTGGGCTAGCTGACATGGGGTTCAGCTAGACTTTGATAACAGAGCAGCTGATGAGCAAGGAAGGCTCGCCTGGACAAACAGGCTTTCTCCAGGGTGTACATGGAGATTTATGAACCTACCCACCAGACAAGTCTGATATTTGGTAGGGAAACATATTGGGAACCTCTTTGTAGGACTAGTTTCTACCCTGGGCTTGCCAATAATCCTGAACAGGGACTGGAAGTTTCAAAAGAGTAAAAATCACCTGCTTGTGGGGGGCTTCCCTACTCCTGGAGGTCCAAGAACTCATGGGGCCAAAGGAAGTGGTGGGACTGGGTGAAACAGATGTCAGGAAAGGGACCTCTCACCAAGGGAGAGGCCTTATTCCGTTCCCAAAGACTAATGAGAACCCATACCCATTATTGCCTCCCATACCTAATCAGAGAAGCAGATTTCACAGGGGAACATAGAGATGACCAGTCACTAAAGCAAACTTACGATCAAATGACAACAGCCAATGGTGTAGTGGACACGCACCTGCTAAAGTAATGGCCCCTCTTTGAACTTGAGAGGGGGGACAGTTATATTGCCTGGTGAGGGACCATTTAACTAGATAAAAATTCAGCTCTGTGTACCAAAAAGGCATAAAAAGAGAAGCATTACTACTCACTCATTTAATCCCATGCAAGGGCACTTGGGGCTAGATAATGTCCTTGGAACAGGTAATGAATAGGTTCTACTGGCCAGGAGTGCACACAAAGATCAAAGACTACAGCACGACATACCCTGAATGTAGAGTAGGACCCAAGAGCAGTAATCCCTGTAAGCTGTGCACTTGTACAGCCACTCAGGAGAGATTCAAATTCCATCCACCTGATTAGCAGAGAGCCCACAGCTATGTTTTTTGTTTCTACTGGTGGGGCACATTTTCATGTGCCTCAGTGCACATAAACATTTATTCTACACATTGAGGGAAGATGTTGGGATCCTCTTTGACAACCTGCTTTCTACAGTGGAGGTACCTTTTGAAAGAATAGGGATGGACCTAGTGGGGCCACTGGAAAAAATCCTGATTGGGTACCAGCAGGTCCTGAAACGTATAACCCAATATCCCCAAGCCATCCCCATCCTCTCTGCAAATGAGGCAACCATCGTGGACAAACTTATGAAGCTGTTCATCTGACCAGGATACCAAAAGAAATCCTAAGCAATGAGGAAATTTACATTGTGCTTGATGAAAGAGCTATGTGCTCTGTTAAAGATTAAGACTCTAAGAACATCTGTTTTCCCTTCCTCCCCTAGATGGACAGATTATCTGAATGGTTCGATTGGATGCTGAAAGAGATGAGGAAATTTGTATTATCAGATCCTTGTTGGGGGACCAGTTGCTCCCACCACTACTATTTGCTACCAGAGGTTCTGCAGGCAGAACTCTCCTCATTCACATGTTTTATGGGAGTCAGGGTCAGGGGATCTGAGAGCCCCTCCAAGAAGCATGGGAGGAAGAAAGACCAAAGACAGCAAACGTGGTGCAATACATACTACAGTTAAGAGAAAGGCTTAAGAGGACCTTGCAAAATAAAACTTATTGAAAGCCCAATAAAAATCAAGACAAGTCCTAAAAACAAAGGAACAGGTTTACAAGATCGGAGACCAGTGACTAGACACTTGTTTTTGGTGCCATGTTCAGATTCAAAATTACTGGCCCAGTGGCAGATGCCATTTGAGGTGGTAAGAAAAGTGGGATTGACTGATTCCAAAATCTGACTGTCTGGGAAGAAAGAGGAAATGTAAGTATACTTTTTCTTCATTAAATTACTACTTTTGAGACATTAATGGATATGGATGGAAAAAAGCAATCAATGCCTAATCTATAGTTATTAGGGCAAAGCTAGAGGACTCTAAGAATTGTTTTCCATCTCTAAAAATGTCATTTCTAGAGCAAAACCGTGGCTTTTTAATATGTAACTCAGAGAGAGACCTGGATTTCCATTTAATATTCTCACTAATGAGAAACCCTTTGAAATCTCAAAAGGCTAATGTATTGGGAAGAGCTGTTCTCTCTTTCTCTGATGTGAAACGTCAGGAATTCATTATTAGACTATTTTAGAAATAGTGTAAAACTAACTAAAAGTGAAAAGACTTGTCCTGAAGCACATTACACTTGAAATTCTGACTGTTGATGTCAAAGGGAGTTGACTTCAGTTATAACAGGATTTCACCCTATATGTTCAGTGGCCTTGTAAAGCAGTTTGGTTATACCCAGCACACCTGAGCTGGTCAAAGAGTAGGGTTGGAGGAAAAAGGATTCACAATGCAACAATTTCCTCCTTTCCAAATGCTTTAGTTCATTCATAAGTCATTGGAAAAGGGGAGAAATAAAAGCTCACTTCAGTTAGAAATTTCTCATGGAGTCACTCTTGCGGAAGAAATGGAATCCTTCAGGCTGCCTTAGCACCTTTAATAGGAGTAGAGAGAATCGAACAGGGTGATACTGGATTGTAGCACAGCAATAATGAAAATGGAGGTTATTTTTCTGAAGGTTCTCTGAGATGTGTGGTCCCTATTCCACATGAAGGTATATGTACTCACCATGGAGATTTTTAGTAAGCAATGTCTGTTGGGAGGAGTTCTCCTCATGTTCGGAACTGAGGGAATCAGGGGCAGTTTGGACCCACAGGGAGGGGAGGGGAGAGACATTGGACAGGTAATACAATACAGACAGGGACCACATATCTTGATGAACTTCTTGTCACAATTAAGTAACTTCCATTTCTTGTCTTCCACATGTGGGAGATTAGCAAGCAGTACTCAAACAGAAGGTGGGTGCAAGGATGCAGGAATAATGGGTGAGTATAGTATAGCTGTCTCCACAGCTGTGTCTTTAGTAGAAAACTAAACCAAAGTGTAATGCCTTGTGAAGGTGCATAAGGAGCTCCAGGTAGCACTGCAGGGAGGAAAGCATTGCAGGTCAAACAGACTGTTCTCATTTCCAGTATATGTACAGTAAAACTCTGGTGGTCCGGCATCCAGTGGTCCGGTACGCCTGATGGTCCGGCACCAACTGCATCCCGGAAGTGCTCCGGCAGCTGCTTCAAGTTGTTAATCAATTACACTAACTGCAGCTGGATCTGCAGGCGACAGGCTTGCAATTTATCTTTGCTCTATCTATTGCCTATGGGGGGTGGGAGGAGAAGGAGAGAGGGAAGAGAAGGGGACCGAGGTCGGTGGCAGGGGCAGGGGCGGGGGCGTGGGCACCAAACTCTCCATCATGTTGCAAGGTGGTGGAGAGGGGGCAAGAGGCAGGCAGCTGCTTCAGGAATTTCTAGTCAATTACACTGCCCCGGGCTGGATCCACAGCCGACAGCTCTCAGTCTACCTTTCCTCTCTACTGCCTGGGGTAGGGGGTCAGAAGGTGGGAGGGGGGTGCTGAACCCTCCCTCTTGTTGCAGGGAGGCAAAGCCTGCAAGCCGCAGAACCAGAGAGGGAGGGAGAGGCAGGCAGCTATTTCAAGAAGTTCTAATCAATTACACTGCCCCAGCATCAGGCTCGCAATCTACCTTTCCTCTCTACTGCCTAAGGGGGAAGGGGGCGGTGGGAATGGGTAGATCCGTAGGTGACAGGCTGCTGCTGAAACTCACAAGAGATCATCTCCCCTCCCTGTCCCTGCTGCTTTTATCAGTAGACCAGATAGTCCAGGATCAAAAGATCAAGTGAGTGAGCTTGCGCAAAAAAACAGAGGCAGCAGTTGAACCCAGTGAACCAGGAAGGGACTGAGTCAGTCTGCCATTAGCATTGTGACCCACTGGAGAGTGCTGTTTTGACTTTTGATTATTTTTGCCCATCAGTGTGTACAGACTGATGGAGTCAAAAGTGAATGAAGGTGCTAGTAGTAGTGGTAAGAAAACTTTAAAAAGGAAGCATATAACACTGACATTGAACCAGAAATTAGAAATTATAAAGATGCTAGAAAGAGGCATAAATCGGAACGTTATCATGAGTGAATTTAACATTGGATCTTCGACAATCTATGACATAAAGAAACAGAAGGATAAATTGCGAGCATTTGTTGCTGAAAGTGAAACACCTACTAAACGTACTGAGCTACGGCAAACTCTGAAAATGCCTAAGATGGCACAGTTGAATGTAGCTTTGTTTAAGTGGATTAGTGCAAAGCGTTCTGAAGGTAAGCCCTTTACTGGGCCAGTGCTCATAGAAAAAGCAAAACAGTTTCACAGTCAAATGAACATTATAGCGAATCATGTGTGTTTTCAGAAGGTTGGTTGCGTAATTTTAAGGATCGGTATGGGATCTGTAAATTAGATATCAGTGGTGAGCAAAAGTCTGCCAATCATGTAGCCGCTGAAGAGTATAGTGCTATGAGCAGTTGGTGGAGGAACACAGGTTGTCGCCTTGTCAAATGTACAATGCTGATGAAACTGGGCTCTTACGGCGTTTTTTGCCAAACTCGACTCTAGTTGGCGGTGGTGAAAAGGCGGCTCATGGCTTCAAAATGAACAAAGACCGCATTACAGTTCTGGTATGCGCAAATGCGTCTGGCACGCATAAACTTAAGCTTCTTGTCATAGGGAAGTACAAAAAACCAAGGGCATTTAAAACTCTTACGAGGTTGCCAGTGAATTTGGAGGCACAGGGGAATGCTTGGATGACGTCAGAAATCTTTAAGGACTGGTTTTTTAATCATTTTGTGCTCGCAGTTAAGGAGAATTTTAGAAAGGAGGGTCTACTGGAGGATAGTAAAGCTGTTCTTTTGCTCGATAACTGTAGAGCACATCCGCCCCCTTCAGAGCTTGTAAGTGGAAATATCTTCGCTACATATTTGCCACCAAATATGACGTCTTTGATCCAACCGATGGATCAAGGTGTGATACAGAACTTTAAGTGTTTCTACAGGGGGACTTTTGTCCAAAAGTTGATAAACTCAGACTGCAGTGTTTCTGAATTTCAATCTTATTTCAACCTTAAGGATGCTGTGTATGCGGCTGCATTGGCTTGGAAAGACGTAAAGAAGGCTACTGTACGAAAATGTTGGAGGAAACTTTGGCCTAGCATCATGTTTTGTGATGATTCTTCTGATGAAGAGGAATTTTGTGGATTTAATGTTAGGCCTAAGCACATTAATAACATACAAGAAATAATTGAAAATGTCTCTGAGAAGAATGCTGTTGCAAAGCTCTCAGAAAATGACATTGAACAATGGCTTGCCAAGGACAAAGATGAACCAGTTGTAGAAATTCTGAGTGATGCTGCGATCATCGAAAGTGTTTTGAATCCACAAAAACCTCAAGAAGAAGAAGAAGAAGAAGTGATGGAGAGAGCAAAATATACCTGGCGAGAGGCAACTGAATTTATTTTCAAATCATAGAATTTGCAGAGTCTTGCAGCCAATATAATGCAGCTGAAGTGATGAACCTTTATATTAATCTGAATAACTTTTACGCCAAGAAGTCACAGTCCTCTAAGCAAGCTGATCTGAGGGATATGTTTGCAAGGGCGCAGAAGATAGTTCAGCCTTTTTCTTCACCGCCTCCATCAGAGCCTACTGTTGTTGACACTCCCATAGAAGCAAAGGAGGATATTGAAGAGGGGGATGATAACAGGGATGATGAAGCACTGGTTTCATTGGATGATGAGTAATTGTGCAGCATGGCAAAATAAAGTTACAGATTTAAGTTTCAGGGGTTTGTTAAAGTTTGCATTTTTTAGTGTTTAAGTGAATAATTAAGGGTATGTCTACACTACAAAGTTAATTCAAACTAACAGCCGTTAGTTCAAATTAACTTTCATAAGTGCTACACATACAAACCGCTAGTTCGAACTTAATTCGAACTAGCGGAGCGCTTAATTCGAACTAGGTAAACCTCATTCTACGAGGAGTAACGCCTAGTTCGAATTCAGTAGTTCGAATTAAGGGCTGTGTAGCCACTTATTTGAACTAGTGGGAGGCTAGCCCTCCCCAGCTTGCCCTGGTGGCCACTCTGAGCACAACCAGGGAAATGTGGCTGCCCCTCTCCTGGACCCGGAGCCCTTAAAGGGCCACGGTCTGGCTACGGTGCCCATGCCAGGTGCAAGCCTGCCAGCACCCAGCCAGCAGACCCTGCACCTGGCACGGCACGAGCCAGCCACCCGCTGCCACCCAGCCCTCCGCCTCTTCCCGGGACCAGGCTGGCAGCTCCCAGGAGCCTGCCCGGGGTCGCAAGAGGCGGGCGCCTGCCTGGTCTAGTGCGGAGATCGTGGACCTCATCCAGGTTTGGGGGGAGGCATCCAACGTCCACGATCTCCGCACTAGGCACAGGAAAGTGGCCGTCTAGGGCAGGATAGTTGCCAGACTGGCCACCCAGGAGCAGGTTTGCATGAATGTCAAGGTGGTCCAGTGAGACCCCTGACCCTGAGCCCTGAGCTTAGAACATAAGAACATAAGAATGGCCATACTGGGTCAGACCAAAGGTCCATCTAGCCCAGTAGCCTGTCTGCCGACAGCGGCCCACACTAGGTACCCTGGAGGGGATGGACCAAAGACAATGACCAAGCCATTTGTCTCGTGCCATCCATCTCCAGCCTTCCACAAACAGAGGCCAGGGACACCGTTCCTACCCCCTGGCTAATAGCACTCTATGGACCTAATCTCCATGACTTGATCTAACTTCTCTTTAAACTCTGTTCTAGTTCTAGCCTTCACAGCCTCCTGCGGCAAGGAGTTCCACAGGTTGACTATTTGCTTTGTGAAGAAGAACTGTCTGTTATTAGTTTGAAGCCTGCTACCCATTCATTTCATTTGGTGTCCCCTAGTCCTTCTATTATAGGAACTAATGAAGAACTTTTCTTTATGCAGCCTCTCCACACCACTCATGCTTTTATAGACCTCTATCATATCCCCCCTCAGTCTCCTCTTTTCTAAGCTGAAAAGTCCCAGTCTCTTTAGCCTCTTTTCATATGGGACCTGTTCCAAACCCCTGATCATTTTAGTTGCCCTCCCCTGTCCCACCTCCTTTTCCCAGTCTCCCCTAGTTTTGTTAAATAAAGAGAGTTTCTATTTTTGACCACACGTGTCCTTTATTTTGTACATCAGGAAGGGGGGCTAGGGAGGGGTAAGTGGAAGGAGGCGAGGGAGGAATGGGGTACGAGCCCCCGATGAGGAGGACTGGAGTGGCTCTGCGGGCTCCTCAGGGTGGAAATTCTCCTGCAGCCTCCCGATTGACCCCCCCAGATGGCAGCCTGCGGCAAGTGCAGCCGGGCTGATGGCCGAGTGCTGTGATGTGCTGAGTGTGGGCACTCAGGGCACTCCAAGCCAGGACTGCTTTGCTGTCCCTTATCGAGGTAGACAAGCAAGCGGGGAACCCTGAGAACTGTCTGTCCGGGGTGGGAGTCGGGTCCCTTTAAGCACAGCCCTCGGCTAGCCTGAGACAGCAGCTCCATGCTCTAAGTCCTAACCTGATGCCCTGCCGGCACTGGTTCCGGCCAGCCTTAACTTTGGTTGAGGGTCCACTCAATGTGGACATGCTAGTTCGAATTAACAAAATGCTAATTCGAACTTGTTTTTAGGTCTAGATGCGCTAATTCGAATTAGCTTAGGTCGAATTAACTAATTCGAATTAAGTTAGTTCGAATTAGTGCTGTAGTGTAGACATACCCTCACAGACTGTATATATCAGCAGTGTATATATCTGTTGAAGTGTATATACACCTGTATCAGTTTTCAGTTTCAGCAGCAGCCTGTCACCTGCAGATCCACCCATTCCCCGCCGACCCCCGACCCTCCTCCCCAGGCAGTAGAGGAAAGAGAAATTGCAAGCCTGTTGGCTGTGGATCCAGCCCGGGGCAGTGTAATTGACTAGAACCTCTTGAAATAGCTGCCTGCCTCTCGCCCCCCTCTCTGGCTCTGCCGCTTGCAGGCTTTTCCTTCCTGCAACAGGAGGGAGGTTTTGGCACTCCCCCACCCCACCGACTACTACCCTCCCCCGTCTCCCACCTCTCCCTCCTACGGGCAGTAGAGTTCAACTGCTGCCTCTGTTTTTTTGCGCAAGCTCACTCACTTGATCTTTTGATCCTGGACTATCCGATCTACTGGTAAAAGCAGCAGGGACAGGGAGGGGAGATGATCTCTTGTGAGTTTCAGCAGCAGTGAGTTTCAGCAGTTCCACGAGGTGTACCGGTAGTTCGGAATAGGAACCTAGTCCGAACTACCTAGTTCGAGCCCCGTGTAGCCGCGCTACACGGGGTTCGAACAAGCGGGGATTTAAAAATGGCGGCTTCCCGCTTATGCAAATGAAGCCCGGGAAATTCAAATCCCGGGCTTCATTTGCAAGTGCGGTATGCCTACATTACCCCCCTAGTTCGAACTAGCAGGGTAGTGTAGACATACCCTGTGGGGTTGGATTGGGGGGGAGGGAGGGTGATGACTATATTCCTTTAAATTGCATAGATGTTGCTTAGGGAGGAGCATGGCTTTTGGAATTGTTTTTAAGCAAGGCTTTTTTAGTGTTGGGTAAAGTTTTCAACCTCTGCAACTAAGCAAGAAACCATTTAAGATTTTGCAGCAGAGGTCTTGATAGCTCTTTTACTCCCTTTTTTAGGAAGATATTTGCCTCTCAATACACCTTTCCATTTCAGTGACACTGGTTTGATTCTGGAGATTGCTGAAGGCAATCCACATGGAGAAAGATGGATGCAGCCATTGATCACTATATCTTGTGTTGAAAAATCCATGTTTTCTTAGCTATGTCATCATCTGTGCAGTACAGACAACTGGTTAATCAAGTCCTTCAAGTTACACACTCTTGGGGATATAGAGAATTACAAAACTGTAGTCTCACAGAGAAAAGACAGTGATGCAGCATCCATAATATAATAAAAAACCTTTTTATGCATAACCCATCTTCCTAGTCAAAGGATAATAGCAGCATCTTATGTGCCTACCAGTCACGGGTGATTATAGTTTTGGATCAGAGTAGACTGGTTTATAGGCAGACATAACTTTGCTTCAATCAGTTATTATTCAGTTTACCTGTTCAGTCCCTGCTTAGGCTTTGTAGCCTACATCCCACCTGAAAGGCCTCTGCACTGTCCCACTGTGAAAGTCTCAGAGGGGTAGTCGTGCTAGTCCCGTGGTCACCAACCTGTCAATTGCAATCGACTGGTCGATCCTGGGGGCTCGACCAGTTAATCGCAAGGCTTTCAGCACCCCCTGCCTCCATCCCCAAGATAAACCCCATGCTGACACTACTTCCTGTGACAACGGAGGTAGCGCGGGCTTCCTGCGGGGTAGTGGGATGTTCTGCAGATACATGCCAGGTCCCAGAAGTGTGCAGGCTGTTCTTCCCCCCTCCCCAAACAACTAGCGTGGTACCTAAAATGCCGGTCTGTTGTGAGCTGGGGACTTTCTTCTCCTGCTGCCTTTCTGTGCATGCGGGAGGTAGGGAGGGAGTGGGAGTCTGGGACTGCACCATCTCCAACTGCTCAGGCAGCGCATGGTTGCTGTGGGGAGTGGAAGAGCAAAGTGTGTGCTGCCTGAGCAGTTGGAGCTGGCACGGTCCAGGACTCCCACTCCACTCTTTCTCCCCCACGCAGGAAGGCAGCAGAGGAAGAAAGTCCCCGGTGTGCAACAGACCAGCGTTTCAGACCTCACCGCTGTTTGGGGGACAGAGGAGCAACCCGCACGTTTCTTGGGCCTTGACGCACAGCTGCAGGATCTCCAGGTACCAGTTCCTGTCCCCACCCCTTGCACAGACCCCAACAAGTACCCTGTCTCCTGCCCCAGCACCCACCAGCACCTGTCCCCTGCCCGGCACCCACTGGCACCCTGCCTCCTGCCCCAGCACCCACAGGCACTCTGTCCCCTGTCTTGGCACCCTGCCCCAGAACCCACTGGCATTTTCTCCCCTGCCACAGCACCCTGTCCCCTGCCCCCACCAGCATAGCTGGGGCCACATTAATGAGGCTGAGGGGTTTGGAGGGGTTGTGTTTTTGTATCTAATGTGTATAGCCCCAACTGGCTTTTCTGTGGGTCAATGACCCCTGACTCAAAACAGGTTCCCCACCCCTCTCATAAATAAAGACATTGCTGAAACCTTTTGTGTTTGACATAATATTTTATTTAAAAATGAAGCCTGGCCAATAAGCCCTCATCTGGCTCCGCATCATAACACTCATGTACCTCCCACCCTGCCCCCAGATCTGAGCCTATCATACACTGGAACCCCCTGTCCTGAACCTCTCACTTCCCCAAACTCCTGTACCTCCACATCCTCAATCTTCTACCACAACACTCCTGCACCATCCACACACTGGAAATCTGTGTCCTGAACCCATCATACTCCCAACCTCCCTATCCTGAGCCTCTCAGAAATTCCTGCACCCTCACATCCACAAGCCTATGGCTTGTTCACAATTCTCCACCTGAGCCAAACACTCCCCAGCCTGGAGCCCTCTCCCTAAGCCAGCATCCCCTCCTCCACATCCTCCTGCATCCACATTCTCTCCCAGAACTTGCACCTCTCACCCTTTCCCATACTCAAATCCCTCATTCCCACCCCAGAGTCTGCACCTTCTGTCTCAACCCAGTGAGGGTATGGCTAGACTACAGGAGTTTTTCCGACAAACACGCTCTTTTGGCAGCCCCTGTATTCCTCATTCCATGAGGCATAAGGGTGCTTCCAAAAGAAGGGGGTTTTCTGACATTTGGCCCAGTCTAGATGGGCCAAATGTCAGAAAAATCTCTTCCAGCAGAAGGATCGAAAAAAAGCCACAATGTAGCTGTATCCTGAGAGTGTATAAGGGCCAGGGATAGCAAGTGATGGAGAGAAGGGGAACAGAGAGGGCGGGGCCTCAAGGAAGGGGTGGGGTTTTGGGGAAGGGATGGGGTAGATCATGGCTTGTCCTGACATTTAAAAAGTGATCTTGGGTGTAAAAAGGTTGGAGACCTCTGTGTTAGTCTGTAACTTTAAAAACAACAAGTAGTCCTGTAGCACCCCAGAAACTAACAAAATATATAGTATCATGAGCTTTTGTGGGTAAAACCCACTTGACCAAGTAGAAATAACAGAAATCAAGATATAAACCACAAAAGTAGTACCTGTCAAGTGTAGGACCCATGTTAATGAGGCTAATTAAGTGGGCTGGATTTGTCCTATACACAACTTTTGATGTGAAAATGCAGAAATTAAAGGAAAGGAAAATTGGCTTTGTAATACACCAACCAATTAATGTCTTTATTCAATCCCAAGATACAGTGTCAAATTTGTAGCAGAATAGCAATTCTACAGTCTCTGTAATTGGGTGGTGAAATTCCTTTGTAGAAGAATGCCTACTTTTAAATCCATAATTGAGTGTCCAGGAAGGTTAAAATGTTCTCCTACAGGTTCATGTGTGTTACCATTTCCGATGTCTGGTTTGTGTCCATTTATTCTTTGTCGTAGAGACTGTTCAGTTTGGCCAATAGACATGGCAGAGGGGCATTACTGGCACTTGATGGCATATATCACATTTAAGGACGTGCAGTTGTATGAGCCCCTGATGCTGTGGCTTATGAGGTTAGGTCCTGTGATGGTGTCACTTGTATAGATGTGTGGCTAGTGTTGGCAACAGGGTTTGTTGAAGGGGTAGGTTCTTGGGTGAGTGTTTCTGAGGTGTGATGTGTGGTTGCTGGAAAGGACTTGCTCCAGGTTGGGGACTGTTTGTAGGTGAGGATTAGCCTGTCTCCCAAGACTATGAGAGTGAGGGATCTTTTTCCAAGGTCTCTCTTAAAAGTGGTAGATCTTGCATTTGAAATGCAAGTATTTTGTTCCAAGCCTCTTTCTTTACTGAGGCTGCTTTACTGTTGCTTTTCCCAGAGCATTTGCTCTAACTGTTGTGGATTTACTGTTAAACCATCTTTATAGACAAGCAGTGCACACTCCAGAAAATGACACTCTTGGCTATGACAGACATGGAGAGTAATTACTGATCATTTCACATTGAGCATTTATATCCAATGTCATTCCAGTGGCCCATTTGGCATATTTGTTTCTGTCCTTGCTCTTGTATGCCAAAGGGATAGATGCATGGGAGTACTTCTGAGTTAATTTCTTATGAACAGGGGGAAATAACTGAGATCCATTCAGGAATAATTGCACTATGCTTTCTGTACATGTGTCTGACTCAAACTAGTGTTAGAAATGCCTCTCTTTCATGAGAAACAAATTCACTCTTGAATACTGATGGGGATTTTAATGCAGAAAACTAATTATATCTACCATAGGGAGGAAGTGGATACATACATCTACACACATACTATGTGAGCACTGGGATGCATGGCACCTGAGATTGTTAGCACCAAAGAAATATGTATGTGCAGTGTGGTAACCAGTGCATCCTGTATTTGTATTACTGCATTGATAAACAGTGGCTTCTAATCTTTGACTCTAAGGTAGGGCTATATCAGGGTAGCGCAAAATATGGCCCAGGGGCTGGATCCGGCCCATGACCCTCAGGCACACAGCTGCCATGGGTTTAAAACACAGGCTGGTGGCTCTCTGCTCTGGAGGGAGGGGGATGCTTCATGTGATCTCCCCACCCTCAGTCCAATCCTCAGCTCCTATTGGCCAGAAACAACCAGCCAACAGGAATTGACCCCAGCCACTCTCTCAGCTCCTATTGGCTGGAAACAACCAGCCAATAGGAGCTGAGAGATTGGCCTTGGGGGATGAGGGCAACATGAGCTTTTTCCCTCTCCTGAGCTGAGAGCCACATGGAAGGAACAGCCTGCAGCAGGTAGGGAGCCCAGCCTGCCTTGGGGGTGCTGCAGGGGTACTGGCTTACGTAAGCATCTTCAGCCATACCCTGCTTCTGGCACCCCTGCCCCTCCCAATCCCAACTCCCTCCCCTAGGTCACCATCCAAACCCTCTGTATCCTCTGTCCCAGGTCACAATTCCCTCCCAGACTCTGTATCCCTTCCTACATCCCTACCCCAAGCCAGAATCCTCTCCTGCACCCAAACTCCCTCCCAGACCCTGCACCCCAATCCCCTGATCCAGGTCACAACCCCCTCCTTCATCCAAACTCTCTCTCATACCTCGCACCGTCTCCTGCACCCCAGTCCCTTACCCCGTGTGCCCTTCTGTACCCATCCTAGATCCCACATCTCCTCCACAGCAAAGTGTGGCCCGTGAACACTTTCCAGACTCTTGGAGTGCCCCCCCCCCACACCAAAAATTATTGCCTACCCCTGGGCTAGATTGTGCCCTACTACTCTAAGGATGAGGAGGACAAATGGCTTTCCCTTCCTGTACTCCTGCACACTATTGCAGTCCATTGACAGTTTGATGCACATGGGCTATGACCATTAATGAGTTTTGATCCAAACACAGGGTGGTCTGACACCTATTTTCAGAATCCTGTGTCAGACAAGAGAGCCACCCCTGCCACTCTCCCTCAGCCAACTCCTTAGCTGCAAAAAATACATTGACAAAGCAACTTTTCTTTCCTTTGGTCATGCTGAGGTTAATTTGTATGCCTCAGGACACTCAGAGCTTACATGCTGGTGTTTATACCACCTACAACTGCGAGAATGATGGGAGGCAGGTTGATATTTAATGCACTGTATTGATTTTCTGTCTTTTACAGTGACAAGTCTCACAAACAGTAATTTTTTAAAAAACAAGCAGCAACAATTCCTTATTCTATTACTTTTTAGCCTGAATCTTGTGTCATTCTGCCACTTTGAGGTAAACAAGAGACATCAAAGTTTGCTTCTGCTCATTTCCCCCAGTTGAAAAACTACTGCTGTTTTGTCTCATGCATTAAAAATCTGTCTTTGAATTAGTTCCTAATAGTGCTTGCTTTGAAATAAGCTCAAGAGGTTATTAGTAAACTATCAAAAACTTTCAATTTAGAAGTGGAGCCAAGCCTATTGAGCAAAGCATGGGTCAGAGATGGACAATCATTTTTGCAGGGAGGGGCACTCCATGAATTATGGGAAGTTGACAGGTGCTGAGCCCCTGGAAGGGGCAGGGCCTCATGTTAAAGTGGTGGAGCTGGGGCTAGAGAGAGACACTGTGAGTGTGTGTGAGACAGAGCTGGCTGCTGGAGAAATCTTAGGAAGAGTGCACTGCACCCATCTTGGTCACCATTCATACTTCATACTGGAGCAGTACTCCTGTGTCCCCCTCTCCCTGACCCCTGCTCTGGGTTATAGGGATATGGGACCCAATCAGCACTCCCTTCCCATCATGTGTCTCCCTCCTGTCCAGCACAACTAGAAGAAGGGTCTTGGGAGCAGCTCAGCTGCAGGATGGAGAAAGATGGTGGTGGGGCAGCTGAACACATGTGGCTGCTGCTGCTGTTGCTGCCTATAAGTAAGTATTCTGCTCATCAGCTGAGCAGGCTGGATAATAGGGTTCCCAGATGGTTTCAACAAAAATACCGGACACACTTGCCATTACATCACAATCTACATTACATCTTATTTAGAAAATACCGGACATTTATATTTTCTCAGTTATATTTTCTCAATTTGTTTCCCGAACAGAAAGCTCAAATACTGGACTGTCCAGTTCAAAACTGGACACTTGGCAACCCTAGATAGAAATGTTGGGCAGACCAAATCCACCTGCAGGCTGTATTTTGCCCACCTCTGGCATTGGTACATGTGGATTCATGCAAAAACAAATGAACAATCACAACAGATTAATGAAGTTTGATAAGAACCATACTCAACAAACTCCTTAAATTATTGTTGTGTAAAAGTACCTGGGCTATCTAGTGATTCATTTTGCTTTGAAAGTTTGCAAGGGACTGTCTCCTGCCATGTCTTACCAGTTCGACTCTGCATTATCAAGATGCAGGCCCTTCTCAGCAACTCAAAGAAAGAACTAGATAGCATAGCAATGGCCTCAGATAGGGATTTTCATCTCCTTACTCCCATCACACTGCTCTCTCTCCTCCTCCACTACGGGACCAGCCTATCCCTTCCTCTCCACAGTACAAAAATAAAAACCCAACAAAAGTATACTCCCAAATCTTCACAAATTCTCACATGACTCCACCGATATACAGTGGCAAGGGGCTGTCTCTACTGTACAGCAAATAGGAGGTGGCAAGACTACAGCTAAAATGGGCACTGTTGTTTAAGCTAGTCACATTTATGTCCAGATTGCTTACATCTAGGACCCTACCAAATTCACAGACATGGACCCTGAAATCTGGTCTTTTGTGTGCTTTTACCCTATCTATATAAAAAAGATTTTGTGGGGCTCACCAACATTTCTTATATTGGGGGTCCAGACCCAAAAGGAGTTGCAAGGGGGTTGCAGGGCTGGGTTTTTTTTTGGGGGGGGGGGGGGGAAGAAGGTTATGATATTACCACCTTTTGCACTGCCTTCAGAGCTAGGCGGCCAGAAAATGGTGGCTGCTAATTAAGGGCCAGGTTCTGCAAGCAGCAGTATAGATGTAGAGGTGGTAATACCATATTATGCCATGCTTACTTCTGTGCTGCTGCTGCAGCTCTGCTTTCAGAGATGGGCTCCAGGCCAGCTGCTATCGCTATCCAGCTACTCAGTTGTGAGTGTAACACTGCAAGCAGCTGCAGCAGAGAAATAAAGGTAGCAGTACCCCAATCCCTCTACAGTAATCTTGTGACCCACCCCCTCACGGCTCCTTTTTGGGTCAACACTCCTCCATTTACAACACCATGATATTTAAGATTTAATGTCTGAAATAAGATTTTAAAATGGTAAATTTCATTATGACTATGAAATGGATGATGAATTTGGTAGGCCCTACTTATAGCCTCTGGAACGGGTTTAAAACATGCAGGCTGGACTTTGCCTCAGACTTAGCAGCTGTGCAGCTTTTAAGGAGCTCTCAGTAAATCACCAGTCCACACCCTTCTTACTACATCAACTGCTGTCTCAAAAAAATTTGAAGATTCCATGAAAAATGAATTCTGCTCACACATAGCTCACACATTTCTTTATCACTAGCTGGTTCTTTTCCACTGCTGGTCAGAATTCACCGTTTATGTCATTATAATCAGTTCCATAGCAACAACAAAGATGACCCAAAAAAGAGGATTACATTTTTAGGTGCAGAAACACCAGCAACAGCAGAACTCTTCAGAGATCAAAATCTTGTTTCCATGAAAATTTCTGCAAATATATAAGGAGAACACACAATATGCTATGTACACAGAACTCTTCCTAAATAAATAATAGTAAAAGATTTTCATCTTGCAGCAGCAAGTCTTTAAAGTGTAGTTTTACTCAAAAGAGTGATCTTAGTGTTTTGTACATAGAATCTTCTCTTGCAATAAATTCCGTCATTCAGGGAATTTATAAACCAATAATAACAGTGTTGTAATTACAAGAAAAATCTGGCATTTGAAAAAAAAGTTAAGCAGTTTCCTTTCTGCTTTGTAGGTCATCATCAGTGATAAAAATGTATGAAGACTCAGTTGACAATTGGGATGATGAGTGCACAAACCAAAATCCAATACAGCTTTACTTTTCTGTTGCTGTACTGACTCTGGAGGGCTGCACCAGTGCCACTGACTGAGGGCATGTCAACACAGGGGAGTTATTTTGAAATAACAAGGCAAGCATCCACACTACCAAGCTTGTTATTTCAAAATGATGGACATGTTATTTTGAAATAACTGCTGCTTGTGAACAGGAATAAGCTTTTTTTTCAAAATGGGGAGTTATTTCAAATTATCCTATTTTGAAATAAGCTGGTAGTGTACACATAGCCTCAGAGAGGTGCAGAGCTTCTGCTTCTCCTAGGCATCAGGGGAACTTGCAGGGTCAGGGTCAGGGTCAGCTTATGATCACTTCTCAGGAAGAGATGGGAGAATCCAAGGTCTCCATGGTAGCGTCCTCTGAAATGCCTCCAGTTCCATGTGCAGGGCCAGATAGACAAGCAGACCTGCAGTTTGCCTCTAGAGATGAGATGGTGTAGGAAGGAAGTATTTACATTTATTAAGAGCTGGGGAAACTTTAGGAAAGGGGGAGCCTATATAGGAAGATTCCACCTAAACCAAAATGGAACCAGACTGCTGGCACTAAAAATTAAAAAGGTTGTAGAACATTTTTTAAAGTAAAGGCTGAGGGACAGCTGTAAGGGTGAAAGAGAATGTGGTTTGGACAGAGACATTCCGGCTTAGGGGGATGATCTGTTAATGGAAGTTCTCTATGTTCTACTAAGGATGAATGGTGATAAAATACAGGTAGGACCTAATGAGAAACAGCCAAATGAAAAAGAATCCCATTCAATCACATCATGTAATGACAGACAGCTAAAAAGTGATCATTTTAAAAAATGTTCATATACAAACACTAGAAATCTAAATAAGATGGGTGAACTTGAGTGCCTCATATTGAATAAGGATATTGATATAATAGACATCACAGAAACTTGGGGGAATGAAGATTATCAATGGGACACAGTAACACCAGTGTACAAAATATATTGGAAGAACAGAACAGGTCATACCAATGAGGGAGTGGCACTATAAGTGAAAGAAAGGTTAGAATCACAGGAAGTAAAAAGTCTTAAATAAACCAGACTTTAGCAAGGGATCCCTGTGGATAGTAATTCCATGCTCTAACAATTAGAATATAGCAGTAGGGATATATTAGTGGCCACCTGACCAGGATGGTGATCATGACTGTGAAATGCTAAGGAAGGTTAGAGAATCTATAAAAAAAACTCAGTGGGGGATTTCAACTATCCTCATTCTGATATTTTACTCCATATTCCTGATGAAACTATATTGAGGATATGGATGAAATAATCAAGATGTATTTTATACGCAATGGCTCATAAGATATCATTGGAAAGGTTGTGATTTACTGAATGTGATTACCCACTTTGTATGCCTGTATTATTTCTATATCTGAAGCTAGAAGGATTGACCAAGTTTCTGTATTTCAAGTAGACACTTTGAGTATCCCCCACAACTAGCCCTTCAGGTACAACAATGAAAAAGCCAGACAAGGCCTGTGGCCCATTAGCCAAGAGAATGAACTGTGAAAGAACCTAGTTTTCCTGTGGATGCTCCAGTCAGCTTGCAAGTAATGGCTGCCCAGAGACATAGATCCTATCACCTGCTATTAAACACCTTCTTGGACTTCTAGTAATTGTCCACTAAAAGGAGGGGGAGATCAAGACTGGGAAACAAAAGATTCCTGCCTTATGTAAATCGTATGTAAGACTAGGCAGTAAGTTGATCAGGGTTCACTCTTGACTAAATAACCACCCAGGATGACTTCTGGAAACACTTAGGCTATGTCTAGACTGCAAGCCTCTTTCGAAAGAGGCTCTTTCGAAAGATACTTTCGAAAGAGCCTCTTTCGAAAGAGAGCATCTAGACTGCACGTTGAACTTTCGAAAAAGCGGCTTGCTTTTTCGAAAGAAAGCATCCAGTGAGTCTGGATGCTCTCTTTCGAAGAAGCCCTATTTACATGGAAGAAGGCGTTCTTCCTCGTGAAATGAGGTTTACCGCCATCGAAAGAAAAGCCGCGTTCTTTCGATTTAATTTCGAAAGAACGCGGCTTGAGTCTGGACGCAGGGGAAGTTTTTTCGGAAAAAGGCTACTTTTCCCGAAAAAACCCCTGAGTCTGGACACAGCCTTAAGGAACAAGGACAAAGGAAAAGGGAGATGTGTACTGAACCGAGGCTGGAAAAGGGATGTGGTCTGTGAATGAGATAACTGAAGATTTAAGCTGCAAACAGGGTAGCTCACCTTCAAGAATTTCTGCAACCTTCCTAAATCAACATTTGGGTGAGAAAAAACTACTTGCAAGCAGTTTCTTTAAGATTTTAAGCTTGGTAAGTGTTTTGTTTCATTTGCTTAGTACTCTCCTTTGTTCTGTTTGCTATCCCTTATCACTTAAAATTCTCCTTTTGTCGTTGCTTATTTCTTGCTTATAATATAATTCAGTTTGTCTAATTCATATTGGGGGTGGGGCAAAGTTGTGCATCTCTCTCCTCCAACATTGAGGGAGGCGGCAAATTTCATAATACAGTGAACCCTCGCTACTTCGCGGTTCGACTATCGCGGATTCACGACTTCGCGGACTTTTTTCATTACATTATGTATATACGTGAATCCGCGATGGTCGAACCGCGAAGTAGCGGTTACCAAAACTTTAAAAAGCCTCCGGGGAAGCCGGCGGGGGGGCATCCCAGGCGCGCCTGGGCTGCTCCCCCGCCGGAGCCCCTCCGCGGCTTTCAAAGCCTCCGGGGAAGCCGGCGGGGGGGGCATCCCAGGCGCGCCTGGGCTGCTCCCCCGCCGGCTTCCCCGGAGGCTTTGAAAGCCGCGGAGGGGCTCCGGCGGGGGAGCAGCCCAGGCGCGCCTGGGATGCCCCCCCGCCGGCTTCCCCCGAGGCTTTGAAAGCCGCGGAGGGGCTCCGGCGGGGGAGCAGCCCAGGCGCGCCTGGGATGCCCCCCCGCCGGCTTCCCCCGAGGCTTTGAAAGCCGCGGAGGGGCTCCGGCGGGGGAGCAGCCCAGGCGCGCCTGGGATGCCCCCCCCCCCCCGCCGGCTTCCCCCGAGGCTTTGAGGATCCTACTTCTACTTCGCGGATTTTCATCTATCGCGGTCGGGTTTGGAACCTATCTACCGCGATAAACGAGGGTTCACTGTATACCTTTGGGTCTGCACTCCTGAGCAGCCCCTTCAATTGTATCTTCCCTGAGCTGATCTCAGAATGTGTGTCGTTCTGCAGTTGGATGTGACCCTGCCTGTGTGTGCTCTAGAGGAGGCTTAACAGCCAAGACAGGATAAAAGGGTTCCCAGGCTGGCAGAACTGGTGGACTCAGTGGTATCCCAGGAAATTAATTGGCATCTTAGAGGGAGCAACCTGTCACACCCACATTGACTGAGTACATGTCGCTTCAGGAGGGACTGCAAACAAAGTTTCTTGACACCATGAAAAAAAGGAGAATATGAATGACACACTGGAGTATGCTTAATGCAAAATGCCTCATGTAAGGTACTATTGCAGAGCTTGTAATCTACTCAATAGAATTACCCATCTGTGTTCATGTATCATTACTGTATTTGAAGTTAGAAATATGGAGTATAAATTCTATATTATTAAAGTACTTCAGTACCAGACAAACTGGTTGAAACTGTAGTGAAGAACAAAGTTGTCAGACACACGGATTAACATAATTTGGTTGGGGAAGACTCAACATGGTTTTTGTAGAGAGAAATCATGCCTCACCAATCTAACAACATTTACTGAGGAGGTCAAAAAAATGCATCACAGACCATGACATATTGTCTTGTGTGCTTTTACCCTATACTACGCAGATTTTAAGGAGGAGACCAGTGTTTCCTCAAATTGGGGATCCTCACCCAAAAGGGAGTTGCAGCGGGGTTGCAAGGTTACTTTAGGGCAGTGGTTCCCAACCACTGGTCTGTGGAATGGCGCATTGCTGGCTGCTAGGCTGCAGTGGCTTTCAGAGCGGAAGCCAGCTGTTCACAGCAGCTTAGCTCCAGCAGCTGTGATGGCTGATTTTGTCCAGTGGCAGCGCTGGGGGGCTGAGGCAGCAGGCAGAGCACGATGCTCCTCCTCCCTCTTTTCCCCCACCCAGGTAAGATGATGGCCCAGCTGGAGCTTCGCTCCTCCCCCCCCCCACCTCTACTCATCGGGACATGAGACACACTTGGGGAGGGAGGGGGCAGGAAGGAGGAGGGAGTGCACCTTGCACCAGCCACCACAAACTGCTCTCCCTGGCCACGTGGCTGATTTTGCTCAGTGACAGCACTGGGGCTGAGGAGGTGCAGCAGGAGGCACATCCCTCTCTTCCCCACTAGTCCCCAGGTAAGACTGTGTCCTGGCCATGGCTCCACGCTCCCCCCTCCACCTCTACTCATGGGGTCATGAGACGCGCTTGGGAAGGGAGAAGGTGTGAAGGAGAAAACATGCAGGGGGAGAACTGTGATCACGCACACATGTGAAATGCAGCCAGAGCCAGGCATGAGGACATAGCTACTCTCCGGGGCCAGCCACAGGAAAGCAGGAAGCCCTCCGGAGCGGTGATGGGGAACAGGCTTTCCGGGAGAGCAGGTAGAGAACTAGATGTGCACTGGCCCATGGTGCAGTAATAAAGTAGCAGGAGCCGGTGACACAGCGCATTCCTTGCACAGCACCATGCCAGGGGAACTGAAAACACCAACTGACTGAGTCGTTCAAGGCTGCAGCCCTGCTCTCGGGAGCTTTAAATCTTTGTCTAAGTAGGACACTGGAGCTCCCAGCTGAGTCAGCGCAGAAAGGTGGGGTACTAGCCAGTGAGATGGATCAGCTCAGCAGGGGGAGCCCCTTGCTGGGTTACAATAAGCTCAGTGAAGCATCCACTGGCCTGCCACACAAGCAGCTTATAACCAAACAAGCAGCTTGCTTATTCCTTCCCTCCACCCCCTGTGCGGAAAGCAGGAGGCACAGTGGGAATGGGACTTCTGCCTGATGCCAATTCTAGTGACATTTGTCCATGGAGACAAAGGAAACCAAGAGGGCTCCTGCTGCTGCTGCCTTAAGACCAGTGTTGTTTACTCAGGTTTGTACAGGGGGCTAAAGGGTAGGTGAGGCTTGCCCCTGCCAACACCACAGCTACAGCTCACATTCCTCCCCCCAGGACTCAGACCTGTTCAATGCCCTGTCCCAAGCAGATCACACTCGCAAGGGAGGCCCTCATAGCATGCCCTGAAGGCCGAGACACAGGCCACCGTGGAAGGGGAATCTCAACTTGGATCACTAATAAGGTGCCTTGCACATTTTTGTCTTCACTGTTGGGGGGTTTTTTGGTACAAGGTGGCTGTCTGAAAGAATTCCAAATGACATTTGAATATGCTTTTATCTAAGAAAAGTCCAAATAATAAACAAAAACATCTGCAAATATTTCCAAAATTTCTCAAAGGCCAAAAAAAAAAAAGTTTGTGAATGGGTTTGCCAGTCCATGGTACAAAAAGTGTTGGGAACCACTGTTTTAGGGGATCACAGTTTTGCTTCTGCACTGCCTTCAGAGCTGGGGAGCTGGAGAGTGGCAGGTGTTGGCTAGGTTCTCAGCTTTGAAGGTAGCATTCTGTCAGTAGCAACATAGAAGTAAGGTATGGTATGGTATGGTATGGTATGGTATGGTATGGTATGGTATGGACATGCTGGCTTCTGCTTTCAGAGCTGGGTGACGACAGAATGGAGATTGCTGACTGTGGGGGCAGGACTGAATGGAAGCAGTATTGCAGGGACACATGAGGACAAGAGGAAGTGGAGGTGAAAGGACACATGGGGATAGGTGAGGAGGGGTGGCTGAGTAGAAGTGCAGGGCTGCCTGCGTAGGAGGAGGCAAGTGTTAGAGTGGGGAAGCGGGGCACTGAGGGAAGAAAGATGCAGGGACACATGGGGACAGGGAAAGATGTACTTAATTGAATGGGAGAGGCTAGGGGGCAGCCAGACTTTGCATGAGGAAGGCTTCCCAACTCTCTAACAATCCCTCTCCAAAAAAGGCTGTTCTAGACTCCCCCCATCTACATCCAACAATCCTCCAGGTTCAGTCTCAGGCACTTCCCAGCTCCCCTGTTATCTCTGGCTCTCCTAAGCCTTTGCACTACTTCTTAGGAGAGCAGGAAATATGTTTCTGTAGTGTAGCTGAAATGAACTATTACGCAAAGCTGTGAATTAACATGCCTAGTAAGGAAGCTAATTGTCAAACAAAATCCTGAATCTTTTATTGCCTGTATTATTAGAGACATGCTTGTTGACAAGCATTTTAAAATAAATTATCAAAATAATTGAAATTGGTTTGGTTATATGGTGTTATTGTGACAAAATATGAAGGGTTTTGCCCAGTTTTAAAATATTGTGTGCAGAATATAATTTCTGGCACAGAATACTCTCAGGAGCAGCAATTGCATTGATGCATAATGTAAAATTCAGAAGGAATGTAGTCCCCATACCACAGAAATGCTAAGCTTTGTCTTTAACTGTGAGGCTATGTTTAGACTACGTTCTATTTTCGAAAGACGATATACAATTCTGTGGGAATTTGCATCTCTTCTTCCAATCTACTTTTAAAAGAGAATCTTTCGAAAGTGAAAATAGTCTAGATGCTGTTTTTTGGGGGGAAAAAAAACCCTGTTCAAAAAAACCGCTCTTCCTTAAAAAATTAGGATTACGTGGTTTTTTTCAAAAAAGGGGTCACTACTGTCACTTTTGAAAGATCCTCTTTTGAAAGTGAGATCGGAAAAAAAAATGTAGTTTAGACATACCCTCAGGGAATACATGTCCTGGGAATTTAAGTGTGATTAAAAAGCCCTCAACCTCATATTCAATATGACAGCACAAGCTACAATGTAGCTGAATAAAAGCAAGAGAGAAAGCATATTTCATAAACCCAGTTACCTAGCATCAGACCCTGGTTACTCACTGAGTGTGAGGCGTTAACACATGACCCTACATTTCAATGAGCCTGATACTAATTAGCTTCCCCCAAAAGGTTTGATTGGGGAATGTAATTAGCTGATCAGGGTGAGAGGATTAATTAGCTCATCACCTAAGAGCTGATACAAATAGCACAATATAGAAGTACAAGGGGGAGGAATGGACTAGCATTAGAAAAATCTTTTAGGAAAGGGAGTCTGTACTTGGGCACGGGGGAAAGGGCTGGGCATCGAAGGGACTTTTGAAATAATATTCCTGCACAAACTGTACAGGTGGAAGAACTATAAACAAACAGCATGATGTGGCTGTCCAACCAGTGGAGAATAAGCAAGTTACTGTGGTGAAAAAAGGCAGGAGCAGAACATTCCCTGGCATAGAGTTCTGAAAGCTGGATTTATAATTTGAGACCAGGTACAGAGAACTACTTGCAATTGATAAACAGAAAATAGATACTTGCAAAGGGCCTCTCGTATGGGAATGTATGAAATGCCACAGAATACATCTTAATGTAGGGAGCAGGGGAGGTTTAGATTGGACATTAGGAAAAAATTCCTAACTGTCAGGGTGGTCAAATATTGGAATAAATTGCCAAGGGAGGTGGTGGAATCTCCCTCTCTGGAGATATTTAAGAAAAGGTTAGATAGACATCTGTCAGGGATGGTGTAGACGGAGCTTGGTCCTGCCTTGAGGGCGGGGGGCTGGACTCGATGACCTCTCGAGGTCCCTTCCAGTCCTATTATTCTATGAATCTATGATTCTATGATTAAATCATCCGAGTCAGATGACTCTTCTCCCCATTCTTTTAGCCTGAGACGTGATGTTTATTTACTATCAAAAGCTGATTTCCAATAATTAGAAGTTGTCCTGAGATCGCACCACTAGAATATGGAGCCCCTATATAAATCTGTGATTATGTGACAGGAAAAAGTCTGCCCATATTAACTCAAACTGCTTTATAGCAGCAGTGGACAAGCTAGGCTAGTGAGTGGGCTGCATGAGTGGTGCTCTTTCATCTCTGGGTACGTCTACACTGCAGAGATTTTAAGGCCACTCTGCAATCACGTTCTTTCGAAAAAAAATCAAAAGAACAGAGGGGTTTTCCCGACATTAGTAAACCTCTTTCTACGAGGAAGAAGCCTTTTTCCAAAAGAGCTCTTTTGGAAAAAGGCGCGTGTGGACAGGGAAGAGGCAGTTCTTTTGAATGAAGGGGAAAGAGGAAAAAGCACAGGTGCTCTGATGGCCACTCCATCCATAGTAATCACAGCTTAAATGCAAGATAGAGTCCATTCAGTCTGGACACTCTCTTTCAAAAAAGCAAATCGCTTTTTCGATGCGCTTTGGTGGTGTGGACACTCTCTTTCGGAAGAAGTTTTTTCGGAAGATCTCTTCTGAAAAAGCTTCTTCTGAAAGAAGCCTGCAGTCTAGACATAGCCTCAGTGGGCCACAAGATTGTCACAGCCAAGACAGTCTCCTGGGATAGGCTGAATGCGCTTAAATACCTAGTATTTGTGGGGAGTGCCAATTGAATTATAGCAGCAATTTGACTGGATGCAGAGGGAGCACCCAGTCGATGTGTTGTGCAATCAGTATGCACTTCACGTCATGTTCTCTCCCTTTATGTGCATGTCACTTGAGTAACACTGGTTGGAAAAAAAACTATACGCATGGAAACCAGTGGAATTTGTCAGTATGGACAATGATAAAGAAAATGTCTTGTGGGCCACACCTAGAACCCAGATGGGATGTTTATGGCCCTCAGGCTGCAGGTTGCCCATCACTGCTTTATGGGTTTGATTCCTGTTTTGTTCGATATTAGAAACTGTTGTTTTGATGAATTTGTGTCTATATTTAGACACCTGTAAACTATTTACCGAGAGATTATGGAATTCTATTCATTCTACTGAAACAGGTACATATTTCATAGAGGAGGACTATGCAGTGGTATAAATAATCTTGGCTATTAGACTAATAGGGCAGCTTTACCTTCATTCCCTTTGTGACAGTAGCTTAGTGCAAAGGAGACTTCAGGACAAACAATGCAAACCAGCAGGGAGAGTGAAGTTGTACTATCAAGGGGCATCTTGCCCAGCCCCTTGTGAGGGCAGCAAGGGGCCCTCTGTGGCCCCTCAAATTCTCCTCTAAGGTGGCGTGGCCAAACAGCCAGAGTCCAGTTCTCTTCCCTTTTCTCCCGGGGTCGTGTGTCCTCTCAGCCCACATCTACAGTAATAGCCTCCCCTCTTTCAGGGCAATAAGGCCTAGTAGCCACACAGTCTATATACAGCACAGCCAAGCAACCAGAGTCTATATAAGGCCCTCTGTGGTCAGCATACTACCCCCTAGTAGCTAGCGACAGAACAATAGGCAAAGCTCCCCATGTGGTGTAGATGAGGAGGGTGTAGGATGATTTGGACCCTCCCTTTCCACCAGTTCCCAGCCTAGGGCCCTGTCAGCAATGGAGCAGTCCACTGCTAGCTCGGTGAAGAATCTCATCACAACACAGTAAGCTCCCAGGAAACAATTCCCCGCTCTGGGCTGCTTCCTACTAATGTCTGGTGGATAATCCTCTCCGTCCCTTTGCTCCAGTCTGGGTCTTCTCCTGCAATCCCTCTCAGCCTGGCCACTGTGGCTTGGCCCATCAGTGCTTACTCAGCTGGAGCTGCAGCAGTCAGCCCTGACTGAGCAGCTCCACAGGCCTTTGGAGCGAGTCTCCAGCTGGAGCATGACCAGCAGGGCTGTGGTGGTGGGGGTCTCTTCAGTCAGGCGATCCAGGTTAAGCCCTTGTTCCCAGTGCAGGGTTGATACACCCTGTCACATGTACATCCTATACATCAATAGGCTTCCATGGAAAATACAGATGCTATTTTCATTTGTATGCAGTAAACATGCATTTGTTTAATTCGTTATTAATGCAAGTTCCACTTTTGCAAATGACTATCTTGCCTATGTCTTGCTGGTTTATTTATAATTTTCTGCTGTGAATCTTTTCATTCATCTTCAATAATGAAACAAGTTATTTTGCAAACAGCTTTAATCAGTATTCTATGTCTGTAAAAGTGGGCTTAGTCCTATACGCTAAACATACATCATGTGCACCAGTAACTATTCTGAAGTATAAACAGAGTAACAAAAACAAGCAAATATGTATGACTTTCTTTTTATTTGCTGCTAGGGGAAAAAGTTTCCAACGCTCATGCATGCAGTGCACATACACCTGATTGTCTACTCTGTTTCTTCTTCGAGTGCTTGTTCACATCAATTCCAATCAGGTGTATGCATGCTGCATGCATGAGCGCTGGAAACTTTTCCCCCTAGCAGCTCCCCTAGGGTCAGCTGTGGAGACCCCTTAGAGCGGCCCCGCTATATTAGTACACATATGCCACCGCCAACCCTATCCCTCCGTCAGTTCCTTCTTACCGTCCACGATGGTAAGAACTTCCTAGTTGTGTTGCCTAGGCAAGCACGATAGTTGATCATCTCATTTTTATTTCTGTGTTTTTCTTGAGCCAGTTCAGAAGAGGTGGGTAGCTGTCCATAGACAGTTAGCCCCTTAGGGCTCCAGTGCATGCCTACTGCCCCAGGGTTTAAGTCATGCGCCATGTGCCTATGCGCAACAGCGATTCGCATGACACATCTCCACTGCTCAGGTCAGGGGTTCTCAAACGTGTGATACTGTGACCCTCCTCTCAGTTGCTCGCGACCCCACTCTAAGTTGTTCCTGACCCCTTGGGGGGGTGTAGTCTAGACACACTCTAAGTGATTGGGCGACAAAATGGCAAAAGAAATTTAATGTTGATAAATATAAAGTAATGCACATTGGAAAAAATAATCCCAACTATACATACAATATGATGGAGACTAATTTAGCTATAACCACTCGAGAGAGATCTTGGAGTCATTGTAGATAATTCTCTAAAAAAAACCCACTCAGAATATTAGGAATCATTAAAAGAGGGAGAGAGAATAAGACAGAGAACATCTTATTGCCATTATGTAAAACCATGGTATGCCCACATCTTGAATACTGCATACAAATGTGGTTGCCTCATCTCAAAAAAGATACACTGGCAGTGGAAAAGTTTCAGAAAAGGGCAACAAAAATTATTGAGGGTTTGGAATGGGTCCCATATGAAGACAGATTAAAAGGACTGGGACTTTTCATCTTAGAAAATAGGAACTAAAAGGAGATGAGATAGAGGTCTATAAAATCATAACTGGTGTGGAAAATGTGAATAAGGAAAAGTTATGTACTTGTTCCCATAACATAAGAATTAGGGCTCACTATATGCAATTAATAGGTAGCAGGTTTAAAACAAAAAAAAGGAAGTTTTTCTTTCAAGCAGAGAATTGTCAGCCTGTGGAACTCCTTGCCAGAGAATGTTGTGAAGACCACGATTTTAACAGGGTTCAAGAAAGAACTAGATAAAATCATGGAGGTTAGGTCCATCAATGGCTATTAGCCAGGATGAGTAGGAATGGTGTCCCTAACCTCTGTATGTCAGAGGCTGGGAATGGGTGACAGGAGATAGATTACTTGATGATTCCCTGTTCTAGTCACTACCTCTGGGGCATCTGGCATTGGCCACTGTCAGCACACAGGATCTTGGGTTAGATGGACCTTTGGTCTGACCCAGTGTGGCCGTTCTTATGTTTTTCTTCTGTAACCCATCAGGGTTCTATATGTGGCCCATGAGACATTTTGTTTGCCATGCTGTGATGGATAGGAGGAATGCTAGTCAGCACCTGGTGACTAAGGGGTTAAACTGAGGTAGGTAGCAAGGGTGTTAGAAGGGGGCCAGAAGAACCAATGGGATACAGTGCTGAAATCTGAATTGGATACAGATCTCGTCTGCTCTTCCTTTGTGTCATCTAAGTTTAGAGATGGAGGGAGCAGATATAGTAGTCAGAATTACCATGCCTGTAAGAAATATTGGACATGGGAATGAACTGGGCCTTGAAGTACAGATCAGCATGGATGGTGAGTAGAGGGAAAATGTGTATTCAGTCGCTATCAAGGTATTTTTCTTTATTTTGGTTGTTTGGTTAAACTTCTCTTTGTGAATCTGTGCCTTCCCTCCCCCACTCACCATTTAAGTTACAGCCTGAAGAACTATGATTCTTTGTGGTTTTGATTTGTTTTTCTCTTAGTTGCTCTGTAACACTAGCAACCAAGTATGCTTTATCGAGTATATCTTTTGGTTTTGTTAATAAGATCACCTTTTTTAAGGCAATGATTTGATTCTTGTGTCCTAGAAGGTAACGGGAGGTCTGTATGTGTCTGCCTTGCCTTGGAAGTCAGCTATCAGAGATACAGTATGTTTTTCTGGGCTTTTTGCTTCTTTTTTCAAGCTCTCATGGGGCAAAAGAGCTTAGGGTACCCCTGGGGAAGGAATTTAAGTGTTCCTTCCTGTTTTTTCAGGGTTAAATCACTTGATGGAGGCAGTTACCCCGCACGGTCAGTAAATCTGTTACTCTGGAGAGTTTCTGTAAGCACAGCCTATAGAGGCAAGGTACCTTGCTGGCTCCTTTCTTCTGCACTCAGAGTACCAGAGTGGGGCACAGCCTTGACACATGCCCTCATGCAGGGTTGACAGATTCCTCTGGTTTCCGTTCATGTAGGTTTTTTCCCCCTACCAGTATTACTAAAGTGACACGCATATAAAGCGAGGTATATTCTGATTGCACACTACACTGACTAGGGATGTAAGAAAGAGCTTATCTGTTAGCACTATCAACTAGTTGCATCCTCCCCCGCTGACACTCTTCGATATTAAGGGACAGAGGAGCTGGTGTGTGAAGACGCTGGCTCAGTCTCTGCTCCCTCGGGTCTCTAAAGTTTGATTAGAGACCTGCAGGAGCAGGGACTGAGCCAGCATCTTTGCGTGCTGACTCCTCTGTCCCTTGCAATGTGGAGCGGCAGTGGGGGAAGTTAGGCTGGGACCATTGCGAGCCAAACTGAGTGCTGGAACTGCCTACCCTTATCGACTAATCAAGTAGTCAATAAAAGATCTATCAACTAATCAATTAGAAAAGTAACCACATTTTAACATCCTTAACATGGACTGTGAGAGATATGTGCTCCCTCTGTGATGTTTCAATTGGCACACCCTGCAAATTGAAGGTATACGAGCGCAGTTAGAAAAATTACCCTATCCCAAGAGACCATTTTGCGGCCCACTGAGACAAAGGAGAGCCACTCATGCAGCTCACTCCCTAGCCTCATTTGCCCATTGCTGGTGTAATGGCTACTAACACTAGCTATGAGAGCCTGTCTACTTCAAGTGGAACAGCACCTGCTTTTCAATCTGAAGTCAGTGGTTCAACCTTCCTGCAGCAATGGAGTCTTTTCAGCTGTCAGTTTTCAACCATTACTGCAGTCACTGTCTCCCATCATTCCCAAAAATGGCAAGAAAAAAATCAGATGGCTGGACAATACATTGTTACTTTTCTATACTAACTTTTCCAGTTACCTTTAGTCTCACGGGGTTAGCAATGTTCCCTGCAGAAAAATGAGAGGCAGTGAGAGACCAGCTTTGTGTTATAAATAATAAATAAATGTAGCTATCACAGCATGATGTTGAGTGCCTCCATGTTTTGCAGAACCAACTGAAATGCCACAAGGGCTCGATTCCCTGTTGCACGGAGCTTTTGTCTGATATCAGAGCTGTCAGGGATAGGCAGAGCCCTCTATCCTTGACATTTACAACAGCAAAATTATTTTGCTCTGGTCTGTGAGGGTTGAAAGCTGAGTTGAAGTAGATAGCTATGGTTCAGCAAGGGATGGGGCTTCCGCTGGATAAGAAATCCCTTGACTTGGCTGGATTTCAAATGGTTGAAAGCACGACCACATTTCAGCTTTGGTTGTTATACTTATATAGATATTTTGTTAAAGACAGTTTGGTAGTGCAGGCTGAGGCCTGTTCTCTTTGGATCCTTAACTCCCCAAAAAGTCTCTCGCCACCTCGCAGGATCAGGCTTTGTGTGCTCTCAACCATTCCATGGACCTCACCAGCTAACCAGTCAGAGTGGAAGGAGTTACTCCGAGAGAAGGAGAAGCACACATTCCTCCAATTGTATGGCTCCCTGTTTGGTCCCCAGTGGAGATGAGGGCAATCCTGAAGTCCACTCTAACTTGCACCTGGGCTACAAGGACACCTCTAGGTCTTGCAGTAATTGGGGCATATATAACATTACTCCCAAGAATGCTTTCTGCACTGGAAACTCCTGCAGTGGCTATTCCAAGCCCTCTGCATAGTATCTAAGTGGTGGGAGGCTGTTTCACACTCGTTAGCAGCTGACGATTTTCTATTGTGGTATACACCAATAGGGAAGGAGCTCTGTCTAGACATTACAGGTCTGAGAAGTGCTCAAAACTTAGTCACCGTGTTGGAAACTTGAAAGGGGACCTTTCCCTACTTTGATCTCTCCTTTGTGAGCCCTTTGAAAACAGCAAAGGAAATAAGTGTTTACAACAATTTTCACAGTTTTTAAGGACAAACTGTGTTTTGCAGTGATAAAAACTCAATTTAAGTCTATTTATGTTTTATGGGGTTTTACAACCCTAAGTTCCCACCGCCTGGCAACTGCGTTTACAGGGAAGAATCATAAGGGAGTCTATTAGAAGAGGAACAGAGGCAAGAACAGCAGGAAGAATTGAAAAAAGTAACTGAGGCAGGAGGCTGTGATTTTAAAGTGGCAATGGAAGAATAGCCTGAAAGAAAGCTCTCAGTGGGAAAAGCTCTGTGGGAGGTTGTATACACAGGAGTTGCCTTCTGCACTCAGGAGACACATGTCATATTTCAATATTAAATAATGCAAAATTCTATCTCGAATCCAAGAAATCATTGGGGAAATGCAAGAGATTATCTTAATCTTACATGTTTTGAGACCCCTGATGATCTGAAAGGATACCAGATACTTCTAATGCAGTGTTTCCCAATTGGTGCTCCGGGGAACCCTGGGGTTCCGCGAAGCAAAACTAGGGGTTCTGCGAGGAGCCGGCACTCCCCCGTCCCCTCTGAGAGAGAGAGAGAGAGCTGGCTAGCCAGCAGAGGCATGGGCGGCGAGTTGTATGGGCTCGTGTTGCCCATGCTCCACCAATATTTGGAGCTGGAGCAGCCCCCCCCGCCGTGCGTCATCCCACCCCGGCCCAGAGCATCTCTCCCCCAGCCCCGTCCCTGGCCCATCCCTGCCGTGCGCAACCTTCACTGTGCTCCCCCTTGCCAGCTGCTGCTGCCCTGCACGGTGTGCTCAAACCGGTGGGCGGGGAGATGCCTGGGCATGACGTAACATCACAGCCCAGGCTTTTAAAACTGCTGGGCACTGCGTTGCGCCGCACAGCTGAGTTGTGGGTTCAGAGTCCGGGGACGGAGTGCAGACTCCAGCCCCGCAAAGTGGAAGGCAGAAGGTAGGGGAAGGGGAAGGGCTGGGAGAGGAAGGGGCTTGTGCAGAGGGGGAGGGAAGAGAGAGGAAGGCACCAAAGGGACAGGGTAGAGGAGAGACAAATGCCAGGGGGCCAAGTGCAGACAATGAGGAAAAAGGCAGGAGGGGAGGTGTCAGTGGGAGGGGGACAGGGTGATGCTGGGAGGGGAGAGGGTAAGGGCATTGGGGGCTGGAGGGGGAGGTGCTGGGAGAAGGCTTGAAAGAAGGGGTGGGCATGAGGAAGGCCGGGATGGAGCAAGTCATGTGTGAGGGCACAGAGGGGAATGAGAGGAACGGGGGCAGAGGATGGTGAGGGGGTGGGCATCAAGGAAAAAGAGGGCAAAGGAGGTAGGGGCAGTGAGGGAAGGGGGAGGCACCAGGAGGGTGCAGGAGTAAGAGAAGATGCAAGTGCCAGGGGATTCTGGGGGTGAAGCAGAAGAGCAGAAACCTGCAGGGGAGGGACCAGCACCAGAGGAGAGATGCGGGGCAGGTTTGTACAGGGAAATGTTAGAAGAGGGGATGAGGAGGGATAGCTTACATGATCAGAGGGGAGGAGAGAAAGGCTGGTGGAGGGGAGCAGGTCTCAGGAAGGCTGAGGGCAGTGAGAAGGGCAGGAGTCAGGACAGCAGAGGAGAGTGAGGAGTTGGGAGGCAGCAGGCACCAGGGGAGCTGATGGAACAAGGGGAGGAGACATGGCAGCAGAGAGAAAAGGTAAAGTTTTAAAAATATGTATTAATAACTTGGGTGCCACAGTGGCACATCTAAACAAGCCACATGAACCCAGTACTTGCAAGCTGTGCTTTTGTACAAGGGCATCTATGGCAGTGTGGATGCTTTCTTGCCCAAGAAAGTGCCGATGGCCATTTTAGCCAGAGGGCTTTCTTGCGCAAGAAATTCACGTTGCCTGTCCACACTGGCCTCTTGCACAAGAACAGTTGCGCAAAAGGGCTTATTCCAGAGTGGGAGCATCATAGTTCTTGTGCAAGAAGCCCTGATTTCATACATGAGAATGTCAGTTTACTTGCGCAAGAACACACGGCCAGTGTAGACAGGAAGCAAGTTTTTGCACAAGAGCAGCCGCTTTGGCACAAGATCCTGCCAGTGTAGACACAGCCAAGGGCAGGGTGGGAGGGAGGCAGGCGCAGGGAATCAGCGCTGGCTCAGCATGTCTGCATGGTTTGGGGGAAGGTGCAGGGAAATTGAACTCAGCTGGGTTGCAGAGTGGGGAGGTCCGGGGAGCTGGGCTGGGCTGGGCTGGGCTGGGCTGCGGGGTGGGAGTGTGTGTGTGGGGAGCTCAGTTTGGCTGCAGGAGGAGGAAGGTGTTGAGAACCAGGGCTAGACTCAAGGGGAGGGAAGGGCAGGGAATCAGCTCTTGGCTCAGCAGTTTTGTGGGGCTTGGGAGAAGTGCAGGGAAACGGGTCTCAGCTGTGCTGTGTGGGAGGCATGCAGGGAACCAGTGCAGGGCTCAGCTGGGCTGAGGTGGATGGGGAAGGGCATATGGAACAGATGGGCAGCTCAGCTGGGCTGTGAGGGGCTGCAGGGAACTGGTGCTGCACTCCCTTGGATTGTGGGGGATGGTTTTGGGGGAGGTGCAGGGAACCAGCAGGGGTGGGCAGCTTAGTTGGGTTGCAGGGGATAGAAGTGCAAAGAAGCCTAGTGGGGGGAGGGGGGGAACCAGGAGCCCTGAAATGACCTCCCCTGGTCCAAAAATCCCTCATCTGGGACCAGTCAGGTCCAGAGGGTGTCAGATCAGGGAGGTTCAACTCCTACCCAAGTCCCCTCCCTGTCCTGGCCCCAGCATCCTGCCTCACACCCCAGGACTCAGCACCACCCTGGCCCTGGCTCCAGCACCCTGCCAGTCACCCTAGTGCCCAGCAGGACCATGTCCTTGACCCCAGCACCCTGCCACCTGAGCCAGCATCCTTCCACCCAGCAGCACCCTCTCCCCAGCCCCCACTTTCACTCTGTCCCCTGCCCCCACCAGCACATTTGGGATCACATTAGTGAGGCTTGGGGGTTTTTGGAGGGTTTTTTTGCATCTCACTTGTGTGGCCCCAACTGACTCAAAACAGGTTCCCCACCCCTCTCATAAATAAAGACAATGTTAAAACCTTTTGAGTTTGACATAATATTTTATTTAAAAATGAAGCCTGGCCAACAAGCCCCCAGTTGGGTTCAAACCCCCATCTCACTGCAGCATCATAACACTCCTGCACCACCTGGCCCCAAATCTGAGCCTATCATACACTGGAACCCCCTGTCCTGAGCCTCTGACATCCCCAAACTCCTGCATCCCACATCCTCAGTCTTCTGCCACCACACTCCTACACCATCCACACATGGCAAATCTGTATCCTGGGCCCATCATACTCACAATCTTCTTGCCCTGAGTCCCTCACATATCCAGCCCAAACTCCTGCACCCTCACATCTACAAGCCCTGGCTTGCTCAGCATCCCAGCCTTTCACCTGAGCCCAACACTCCCGAGCCAACAGCCCCTTCTCCTGCTTCCAAATTCCCTCCCAGAGCTTGTACTTCTCACCCCTTCCCACTCCCAAATCCCTCATTCCCACCCCACACCTCCTGTTTCAACCTAGTGAGAGTGTATAAGGGCTGGGGATAGCCAGTGATGGAGAGGAGGGGAACAGAGCGGATGAGGCCTCAAGGAAGGAGGGGGGGGGGGTGTCTCAGGGAAGGAATGTGATTTTCATGCATTGGTGGGAATTTTCCCTCTCACCCCCCCCCCCCCCCCCCCGTTTTTTGGTTGACAAACCTAGGGGTTCCTTGAAATTCTGAAAAGCTGAAAAGGGTTCCTCAGCCAAATAAAATTGGGAAACACTGTTCTAATGTATACTTCACTAGCATATAGTGCCTGTATTATATGGTCACTTAACTGATAGTTAGCTCTGCATGCTACCTTTGAATTTCAATAAGGATGATAAGTGTTTCATTAATGTTCATTTCTGCTGTTGGTGATCATTCCCATGCTGAGATTTGACTGTGCACAGACTTAGGAAATAAATCAAGTAATTGCCAAACTTAATGTTTGGAAGAAAGGAGAACTGGAGAAAACCCTAAAGTTAATGACATTTGTGGCAATATCTGGCTTCCTTTTCTGCACTTTAAATATCCTGATATTGGTTTTTATGAGGTACCCACTGGCAGGAAACAACACTAAATAATTTTCATAGTAATTCATTTGGGGAATGTAAGTTATCAGATTCATACAAATAAGTACTAACTAATAAGGGGATTATAAGGGTATGTCTACACTACACTCCTAGTTCGAACTATGGCGGGTAATGTAGTCATACGGAGTTGCAAATGAAGCCCGGGATTTGAATTTCCCGGGCTTCATTTGCATAAAGCCGGCCGGCGCCATTTTTAAATGCTGGCTAGTTCGGACCCATAAATGCTGGCTAGTTTAGGAAGCCTAATCCGAACCAGCTAGTCCGTGCCGCGTGTAGCCGCACGGCACGGGGTCCGAACTAGCCGGCATTTAAAAATGGCGCCGGCCGGCTTTATGCAAATGAAGCCCGGGAAATTCAAATCCCGGGCTTCATTTGCAATTCCGTATGACTTCATTACCCCCCATAGTTCGAACTAGGGGGGTAGTGTAGACATACCCTAAGAGATTTAGAGGGCTTTAAATTATTGCTTGGGTCCTCAGTGATGTTATGTTAGGGTCCCATGCAATCCTAAGGAATATATATATATATATATATGTGTGTGTGTGTTTAAAAAAATGTGTCTAGTCTAAACATTGCAATCCTTTGAAGTCTGTACATTTGTTTCTTTCCCTGTTTGACACTGACACACACTCCCAAGGATGTAATATAGAACAAAATTTCCTTCAATTTCCATTTAGGCCTACACAGTCTGAGTGTACCTTCTTTTATATTTCTACATTTCATTATGTACATCTATTTTATGACTTTTGGATTTATACTTTCTCTGAAAAAGAAATGGGGCAATATTATTGCAGTGGGGATTTGAGTATGTTACAGGATTTCAGCTATAAATATACAACAATAAAATATCTGAAGAAAACATGATCAGGAAGGTTTGCCTGCATTTTTTTGGTCCAGCCATCTGTATGGATCATTTTGCAGAAGTAGTGACTCTCAGGAATTCTTTAGTATGCTATACAGGCAGTCCCCGAGTTACGCAGATCCGACTTACGTCAGATCTGCACTTACGAACGGGGCTTTCTCTCCCCGGAGCTCACAGGCAGCGGGACCGCCCAGAGCGCAGCAGTCCCGCCACCTCGACCTCCAGGGCGAGAAAAGCTGCTCCCGGTGTCCCTGGTCTGCTGGAGACGGTCCCCAGCAGGCCAGAGACACCGGGAGAAAAGCGGCAGCGGCGGCGGAGTCCCGCGCCTCCCCAGCTTTGCCAGAGCAAAGCCTCAGAGGCGCGGCACCACGCCGCCGCTGCCGCTTTGCTCCGGGTGTCTCTGGTCTGCTGGGGACCGTCTCCAGCAGACCAGGGACACCAGGAGCAAAGCTGGGGAGGCGGAGGGGTCCCGCACCTCTGAGGCTTTGCTCTGTCAAAGCTGGGGAGGCGCTGGACTCCGCCGCCGCTGCCGCTTTGCTCCCAGTGCCTCTGGTCTGCTGGGGACCGTCTCCAGCAGACCAGGGACACCTGGAGCAAAGCCGGGGAGGCGGAGGGGTCCCTCGCCGCTGCAGCTTTGCTCCCCATGTCCCTGGTCTGCTGGGGGGTGGCGCAGCTAGTGCCCCCCCCAGCAGACCAGGGAGTGCAGCTAGTGCCCCCCCCCAGCAGACCAGGGAGACGTGGAGCAATGCCCCGGGCCTGTGGTAAAGCAGGTGGGGCGCTGCCGGTTGGTCCCGCAGCACCGGGCCTTGGCGCTACTGGACCAACCCGGCAGCACCCCAGCTGCTCTGCCCCAGGCGTCCCCAAGTCAGCCGCTGCTGAAACTGACCAGTGGCTGACTACAGGAAGCCCCGACCCGGGGCTTCCTGGAATCAGCCGCTGATCAGTTTCAGCAGCAGCTGACTTAGGGATGCCTGGGATTCTTAAGTTGAATCTGTATGGGTATGTCTACACTACCCCGCTAGTTCGAACTAGCGGGGTAATGTATGCATACCGCACTTGCAAATGAAGCCCGGGATTTGAATTTCCCGGGCTTCATTTGCATAAGCGGGGAGCCGCCATTTTTAAATCCCCGCTTGTTCGAACCCCGTGTAGCGCAGCTACATGGGGCTCGAACTAGGTAGTTCGGAATAGGAATCCTAGTCCGAACTACCTAGTTCGAGCCCCGTGTAGCCGCGCTGCACGGGGTTCGAAGCAACGGGGATTTAAAAATGGTGGCTCCCCGCTTATGCAAATGAAGCCCGGGAAATTCAAATCCCGGGCTTCATTTGCAAGTGCGGTATGCATACATTACCCCGCTAGTTCGAACTAGCGGGGTAGTGTAGACATACCCTATGTAAGTCAGAACTGGCGTCCAGATTCAGCCGCTGTTGAAACTGATCAGTTTCAGCAGCGGCTGAATCTGGACGCCAGTTCCGACTTACATACAGATTCAATTTAAGAACAAACCTACAGTCCCTATCTTGTACGTAACCCGGGAACTGCCTGTATTATCAATCAAATATTCAATACATTTTCCCTAAGCAGTTGTTTGTGATGAATTCTAAACAATCCCAGAAAATGCATTTAATAGCAGTTTGCTTGGAAAGTGATGCTCCCTTCCTGATCTTGCCCAGGAATCCTTATGTAGTATTTCATTCTGAAATGCATCCTCTGATGTTGTTGTTTGACTGCAGAGAATTTGCGATTTATGGACTTGGGTAGCTAGCCTGTGCTGTTGTGGCCACACAATGCGCTAAATACAGCAATCTAGAGCCAACTCACATGCATCCATCTATCCATGATGCAAATCACACTAGTAGCTGCTGTGAATACATATATTTAATGTTACAATTTGTATATAGAAATGAAGAGGTGATACTGTGCCAACCCCTTTTCTCCAAGTCCAGCTCTGCTTCTAAAACAATTCCAGTGTGACTTTACTACTCATCACTTAATTATTTCTGTAAGCAGGGTCTGAATCAATGCTTCCATTACAGCTAGCTGGAATGGGAAAGAAATCCTGGGTGTGTTTATGTAAATACAGTTTGCCCCTTTTCCTTTAGAGGTGTTAGATATTTGGTAGCTACAAAGGTGTTTTGCTCATTGTAATCAACTTGGCTGGTGTAGGGTCACAAATTGTGTTAACACTAATTGCAATGTCTGTATTTATTGTGGGAATACAACAGAAGAATGTCGGTGTTTAACTTGGCACAAAGAAGAGAAACACTGTCAGGCTACAGCTATACCATGACTTTTTCCTCAAGAGGCAATGCAAATGAAGCACGGATTAGCATTTTCTCACGCTTCATTTTCAAACTCTCTTTCGTTCCGTTTTTGCGCTAGGAGGTTTTGTGCAAAAACAGACAGTGTGGCTGTCGCCGTTTTACTCAAAAACCCCTTTTTCCACAAGATCCTTATGCCTGTCCCGGAGAGACATAAGGATCTTGTGGAAAAAGGGGTTTTTGCGCAAAATGGTGATGGCCACACTACCTGTTTTTGCACAAAACCCCCTAGCACAAAAACGGAATGAAAGAGAGTATGCAAATGAAGCATGAGAAAATGCTAATCCGTGCTTCATTTGCATTGCCTGTTGCAGAAAAAGTCACGGTGTAGCTGTAGCCTTGGTGTAAATAAACTTGAATGGACAGAGGCTCCAGTTCCAAAACCCTGTGAACTTAAGCTGAGTCAGCAGGCTATATAGCCTCTCCCCTCCAGTTGTGAGCTATAAGACTGGTTCAGGCTGTTTCTCCTCACTGTTTCAATGACAGAGCTAAATTTATTCCAGTGGATGATGGAATTTCTTGTGGCTGGATTGGTCTTTGGGCCAAAAGCTGAATCTACCACAAGCCAGCAGAAGCATCAAGTGGGTGGCAGAGAGATGTGACAAGTAACCAGCAGAGCAACAGCAGCACGATGATCGGCCAGCAAAGTGGCAATGGAGAGGCGTAATGAGTGGCTAACAGGTTGGCAGCAGCAAGTTGAGATGAATGTGCAGCACCAGAGAGCAGTGAACAGGCAGATGGCAAGTGAACTGCAGAGTGAATAATCTGCCTCTTAACCTTTCTCCCCACCCCACTCAGGATGGGAAGTGAACTCTGCAGATACACCTCTGAACTCTGGGTCTGCTCTTCCCAAGGCCAGCAACTGTGAGTGGGGTGCAGAGAAGGGTTGGGCATGTGAAGGGGATGTTTACATTAAAAATGGGCGTACTGGGTCAGACCAAAAGTCCATCTAGCTCAGTATCCCGTCTCCTGACAGTGGCCAATACCAGATGCCCCAGAGGGAGAGAACACAACGGCTGTGTCTACACTGGGCCACTTATTCCGGAAAATCAGCCACTTTTCCAGAATAAGCTGCGAGCTGTCTACACTGGCCCTTGAATTTCCGGAAAAGCAACGACGCTCTACTGTACAAAATCAGCTGCTATTCCGGAAAAACTATTCTGCTCCCGCTTGGGCATAAGTCCTTATTCCGGAACACTGTTCCGGAAAAGGGCCAGTGTAGACAGCCCAGTAGTCTTTTCCGGAAAAAAGCCCCAATCGCAAAAATGGCGATCGGGGCTCTTTTCCGGAAAAGCGCGTCTACATTGGCCACAGACGCTTTTACGGAAAAAGGGCTTTTCCGGAAAAGCAGCCTGCCAATGTAGACGCTCTTTTTCCGGAAAAACTGAAAACGGAATAGTATTCCGTTTTAAGCAGTTCCGGAAATTCATGCCAGTGTAGACACAGCCTACAGGTATTCCTCACGTGATCCCTTCCCTCTCACTCATTTCCAGACAAACAGAGGCTAGGAATACCCTTCCTACACATCCTGGCTAATAGCCATTGAAAGACCTAACCTCCATGAATCTATCTAGATCTTTTTTGAACCCTGTTAAAGTCCTAGTCTTCACCACATCCTGTGGCAAGGAGTTCCAGAGGTTAACTGTGTGCTGAGTGAAGAAAAACTTCCTTTGGTTTGTTTTAAACCTACTGCCTATTAATTTCATTTGGTGACCCCCCCCCCCCCAGTTCTTATATTGTGTAAATAAGTAAATCATTTTTCCTTATTCACTTTTTCCACAGCAGTCATGATTTTATAGACCTCTGCCATATGGGATCCATTCCAAACCCCTAATCATTTTTGTTACCCTTTTCTGAACCTTTTCCAATGCCAAAATATATTTTTGAGATGAGGCGACCACATCTGTCAAGATGTGGGTGTACCACAGTTTTATATAGAGCACTTATATACACTGCAGGACTTAAGAACTGAGCAGAAAAGGACATTACCCTACTTACTTGAGGTGGGACTGTTACTCATGGTTTGGATTATGAATTCTTGTTTGTAATATTTCCCCAAATTAATGGATGTTACTTCCCTTCCCTTTTATTAAACGTTTCTTTTTCTACACATACTCTGTGCTTGCACGTGGGGAAGCATTGCCTCTCAGAGACGCCAGGAGTATTGTGCGAATTTCCCAAGTTATGGGGTGGGGGCTTGAGCCAGTTCTGTGTTGGATGGATGGGAGGAACCCTTAGCTATTGATCCCAGCCCTAGTTGCTGCTGGTGCTACCAGGCAAAAGAGTTAAATTTCCAAATGAAAAATGTTCTCACGCCTTGCAAAAACCAAAAAAGTCATCTCCTTCCATGCTATTACAGAGAAATAGAAAGCAGAACAACCTGATTTCATTTGGGCCAGGTTCTGATACCTTGGTATTCCTGGAAAAAGGTATTGCTGAAGCTGAGTTTCTCCTTCCCTAGGGCTCATTAGGGATGTTAAGTATTGGTTAATTAAATAATTGAGTAGTCGATGAAATTTCTGGCTGGGTCTTACTACATTTAAAGTGCAGAGTTGCAGCAGGGTTAGTTCCTGGGGCGGTGCAAGCTGGGACTGAACTGTCCCAGCTGGCTTTGCCCCTGGGTCTGCTGCAGCTTTACCTCCCCTGCCCACCCTGCACTGTGGAGACAGTGCTAGGGGGAACCAGCTTTTAAGCCAGTTCCCCGAGCACCAGCTCTTGCTCTCCCCCTCCCCCACTTGCTGGCTCTGATACAGAGGCAGTGGGGCAGGGGGAGAAAGCAACTTGTTGAGTAGTCATTGGACTAGTTGCTTACATCCCTAGGACTCACCAAACAGACCATCCTCTTTTATACAATGGGGCTACGTCTACACTGCAGACGCGTTCTTGCGCAAGTAAATTTACAGTAAAGCATAGGAAAACAGGGCTTCTTCCAGAAGAGCTATTCCTCTCCCCAAGAGGAATAAGCCCTCTTGCGCAAGAGCTCTTCCACAAGAAGGCAGCATAGACAGGCAATATGAATTTCTTGCGCAAGAAACCCCTATGGCTAAAATGGCCATCAGAGCTTTCTTGCGCAAGAGAGCGCCCATACTGCCATGGATGCTCTTGCGCAAAAGCACATCTCTTGTGCAAAAGCACATGGCAGCGTGGACGTGCTCTTATAGAAGACCTTTTGCACAAGAACTCTTCCACAAAACAGTTCTTGTGCAAGAAGCCTGCCGTGTAGACATAGCCTGGTTGTGCAATGATTTCTTAACTAACAGTTTATAACTAGTGCTTCAGAAGTCCTTTAGTCTCTCTTATCTAGGCAAGGAGAAACTTACTGTGTCACAGTAGGATTAGGGGGAGATGGGTTATTGTCAAAAGGGAAATACTCAGTACTCTTAATTTTGTATGATTGTTGTAGTTATTTTACAGTCTGTCAAAAACAAAAGGCATATAGTTAACTTGTTCTAACAAAGCCCCCTCCCCAGTGTGCTTGTGTGTGATCAATACAAACAGTAGGACATGTGGGCCATTGTACTGTATATCAGAATCCCTCTTAAATCATGCTCTCTTCCACTTCAGATATGCCTTTTAATTCCCTGACAGTCTCTCTGCATTAGGGCTTTGGCAACTGCTGTTTTTAGTAATTTCTTGGTCTCTCCTCTACTGGCTTGCATTACTTGACCCCAGTGTTCTCTGTAAGCTGAATGTTTGGGTGTCACCCCAGAGAGATTCAGGTGCCATCCAGGTGATTAGCAGAGCGCCCACAGTTGCTAGCATATGTTTCTATTGGTGGTGCATGTACATGCCTTGGTGCACATAAAATTTATTCTTCACATGGGATGGAAAAAAATAGAGGGAACACTGTTTACCACTGTAAAACATCTAAGGTGATACATACAAGCAGAGAAATAATACTCCAGGACCCCTTGAATGTAATAAGAAACAAAAACACAAAATAAAATGTAATTGTTGCTTTGCAGGTATTGCTACAAAATATCTTCAAGCACGTAATGCTCCAATATTTTAAATCTTACCTATATTTTATTTTTGATAGTCTGTGATATGGGGCGGATGCCCCATAAAGTGGGGAAGAATTTCTACCAGACAAAGGCTTGCCCATGCTAAAACCATGGCAACTAACAAAGAATGGCTACTACAAAGCTGTTTCACTAAAAAGGATTTCAGTTATCAATATTCCTCTAAAATCCGAGAGAGTTCCCTTTTCCCCATGTCCTGTTTTACATGTTAAATTTTTAAAATAAAAAAACCCCGCAGTTTTATCTCATATCATTAAAAGCTGTATGTTTAGCAAAATAACATGGAGAAGATGACAGTTTACAATTCTAAAAAGTCAGGAAAGGAAGAGGATGCAGAGAGTAGATTTGTGGCTGGTTTTGCTTTACTTGGTTTAATAGTATTGAGCTTTATAAAGTTGCGGGGTGGGGACACACACATTCTTATCTGTAATAAAAAGTGCCATTTATTGTTTTAAATAAGATAGTCTCTCTGTGTTTTGGGTAGCATGTGTAAATTTAAAGCTTTCTTTAAAGATTACAAGTAACAGGTATTTCCTTTAGGTAAAACTTTAAATACCAACTAGCAATATTTTTTAAAGGATGGTGAATTTTTTACACAAACTTATGTTATGTACAGTGTTCGTCTTTTCATTGATTTAGCTGAAAGGTTCTTGCTATCCTTGGCTGTGCTACTGCCTCTCTCACTTTGTGTCTTCTTTAATAACTTTATTTTCTCTAAAATACATATTCTGTTACCAATATTTAATGCTTTTCTGTAAAAAATGCGTAAAATGTATTTTCTCCAAAATGCCCATTAACATATTTCTATTGTAACACTTTATTTCTCTGCTTACTAAACTTTATTTAAAAGGGCCCTAACATGTAAAAAGACTATATTCTTCAGAAGAATCTTTTCCCTTCTAACCTAAAGCTCTTTAAATGGTTCTAAATGTGAGGAAAAATACACACATGAGCAGTTCTAACATTTACCATGAAAAAATAAAAAAATTCAAAATGGCCACCATTTCAGAAATATACACAGCCAAAAATGATGCGAGGGCAGAACATGAAGCAAAAAGGGGGGTATGGAAATCTGTCAGAATTAGGTGTAGAGCCCTTTACTACTTAAGTTTAATACCAAGAAGTAAAACATTTAGAACTACAGAGGTGACTTGTGCTTGTTTCCTTTGCAATATGAAATGACAATTTTCCCAGCTCTTCCTCCTTTAAGGAATGCTATTGAGCTATTTAAGATCAAAACTACACTCATCTTAAAACAGTCACACTGTGGCAAGGAACAGCCTCTAATTTCTAAATGTCCATTAATATAAATATCTCTTCACCGTAACTTGATTTTAGGGTTACCAGATGATTTCAAAAAAATACGAGACACACTTGATCTCAGATAGGAGTGGGGACTGGCCAGGAGGGGAGTGGGGCTGGCCGGCAGGATGTCAGGGGGAGCAGGGCTGGCCAAGGGAGAATGGAGGGGGTGGGGGAGGGGAGTCTAGCCCTGGCCCCACCCCCATCCCCCTCCTCTCTACTGTGTAGTTGCGTACTGCCTGGCTGGTACACACAATCACGCACTGTCAGCGTGTCTACCAGCCAGGCAATACGCAACTACGTACCGATACTCATGATGATAATAAAATGTACTTAATTAGAAAATAGCAGACATTTATATGTCCGGTATTTTCTCAATTTGTTTCCCAGACAGAAAGCTGAAATACCAGACTGTCCGGTTCAAAACTGGACACCTGGCAAACCCTTTGGCCCTGGCCTGGAGTGCCCTCCTATATTCCAACCCCTTTCATCCCCAGCTGCACCCCTAGGCAGAGCCCCCACCTCCCCACACTCCAAGACTCTGCTCAGAACTCCCTCCCAGGGCTCATACCCCTTGCCCCCTCCTGCACCCCAGCCTCTTGCACCAGCCCTGATCCCCCTCATACATTCAATCTCTCTCCTGGAGCCTGCATCCCACACCTCTCCCATACCCGACCTCCTGCCCCAATTCAGAACCCCCTCTCACATTCAGAACGCCTTGTCCCCAGCCTGGAGCACCCTCCTGTACCCCAAAACCTCTTATCCTCAGCCTCACCACAGAGTCCATCCCCCCAGCTGGAGACCTCACTGCCTCTCACACTCCACACTCTGAACCCCTAATTTCTGGCCCCTCCCTGGAGTCCACCCCCCCAAACAGTCCTCACCAGTGAAAATGAGCAAGTGAGGGAGGGGGAATGGCATGAGTGGGAAGTTGGATCTCAGGGAAGGGAAGTACAGGAGTGGAGCCTTGGGGCGCAGGGCAGGACAAGGATATTGGGTTTGATGCAGTTAGAAAACTGACAACCCTAATCTGACAGCATGACCCTCTGTGCATAGGACGGCACTTTGGTAGTAACTTTTCCATTGGCCATACCCATGAACTGGTAATGTTTGACAAACTGCGTCTGCTTGCTTTCCTATCAAGGCTTAGGGACAAGCCATAGCCATATTGTTCCCCTACACCCATGGTGTCCAACATGCTAGCCACTAGCCACATGTGGCTATTTAGCCAGCTGAGTGTGGCTAGTTCGCTATAGCAGTAGCTGTAGAGAATCGGCAAGTATAGTGCTTTGGCCGCGTGACAGAGCGTCCCAAGGACGAAACCAAGCAAGAGTCCTGAGCCAACAATAACATCTGCCTGAGTCAATGACCTTCGAGAATGCTGTGTTTTGGACTGGGAAAAAGCAGTTTGTAAAAAAGCAGTTTGTGGACTTTTGGGAAGTTTGAGAGGGTATAAAGATAGTTGTAATCTTGCAATAAAATGATTTCGTGCTTGCACCGGCCAGAGTCCGTGCCTTCATACGCCACAAGTAGCCACTAAATGGCTACTGCTTCAGAACTGGTTGGACATCATGGCCCTACACAAAGCTACACACACGTTGCTCCAATAAAAGCTAATGAACAGAACAGCTACTGTTTTGTTACACTAATAAATAAAAATACTTTGCCCTTCTATGTATCTGAAGTCTAGAATTCTTTGTACTTTATCTGAAAATTGCCAGGTATTTTTACAAGTATTAATTTAGCCTCTCAACAATCTTACAAAGTAGGTGTTCCTACAAAATAGTTACATTACAGACGGTTGAGAGAACACTTTCAAAACAAGAAGAAACTTAACCAAATCAACTTTTGAGTTATTGCCGAATTGTTAGCTGGTAAACCGGTAAGCCACCCTTAATGGGTGAGGCTTACCAGTTATGATTAACCAGTGGGGGATGGAGCAGACTCACACTGCGAGCAGCCTGGCTGGAGCAGCCCCCATACATGGTGGGGGGGGGGGGGGTCTTGCCACCCCAGTCAGGCTGGAGTGGCCTTCCCACTCGCCTTGTTTAATTGGTTAACCAGTTAAACATACCGTTTAACCAATTAAATGTGATTTTACATCCCTAATTGTTAGTCATACTCTCCTATCATGTAAAAATGCAGTTCTTCTACTTGTTTACTTGTATGACAAATCTATGTTGTTACTGCTTTTAAATCCTGTTTGCCATGGAAAAGCCACACAATTGCAGGTAACAAAGAACGAGATGCATTATATTCTTTCTTGTTAGTAGGTAGTAAGAACTAAATTGCCATAACTCTCTGCCCAAATTCCATGATCTTTTGTATCTGAACCAAAAGTGTTCCAGATCTATTATTCTAAGCACTCTGAACTTAGTTTGAACTTTAGTGTGTTGCCAATGAGGGTTTGTGTATAGTCCTTTACTCTGTCCCATAGGGAATGTGTCCAGATGTGCAGAAAGTGACCATTTGTAATAAATGAAGGATTCTTGTTATTGTAGCTGTCTTCTGTGATTGATGAGGGAGAGCTGTTATTGAAGCTGTCTATTTTAATTGACAAGACAATAATCTATTGAGAGATAATTTAGCTAAATCTGGAGTTGTTGCCAGAAGTGGTTTCTGCAATAATAGCTTGGTTACATATGTCTTCATTTTATTCATCATATAAGCTAAGACACCATGAAAGGAATCCCACAGGTAATAAAGTTAGCGGAATGGTATTGCTTTGTCTCAAGCATAATATTGAAGGAGGTGAAATTTTGAAAGTTGGTTGAAAGTGAATCAACTGGCAAGACCTCTTTCCCAGATTGGCCTGGTAATGTATGACTTTTTTGTATTCAGTATTGTGATGATTAAGCTTTGACTAATAACCTTTGATTTATAAATATGGATTAAGCCTTCTCATTTTACTTCTTCACAATCAAACCTAACCTTTATACTGTGTTTTGCTTAATTAAGCTCCACATGTGCTTAATGGCACAAGTATAGCGCAGATGCCAATAGGGCACAATTTGATGACAATGAGTTGCACTTGCAGAATCTTTATTAGTGGCAATGCGGCATGGAAGAAAGAATCCAGCTTCACTCGCAGGGCACACACTCAGATTACAGGCCTGACACTTGGTCAACAAAACCTTTGCAATTGCTGATCAAATGTGCGCACTTAACAAATCATTCAGGGGCAATAATCATGATTTTTACACAATCATTTTTCAGAGCAAAAGTTTGGAACCATCCTTCTGTCCCCTTGACTGAGCTACATGTCTCCAAATGTAGGCACTACACATTACATCAACTAATTAATATCTGTGCAATGCAGTCTGGAAAGCCACTAGAAAGTAGAGAGCTGAAACTATTCTTCCTCAGCTGTTATCATTCAACAGAAACAGTAGAAAAGTCTAGACCATCTCTCTTTCCAGAGGAGATTGGTGGGCACCTGCAAAATTTGTGCCAAATTTTCCTGTGAACTCCTGTTCCTAATTAATAGATTCTCAGCTGTGGCCTGGTGCTGGATCTGTACTGATAGCTTACAATGTAACACAGCTAGTTTTTTAGGGAGGAATCTACTAAGCTACTAGGTATCTAAGCCCAGATGGAGGCATATTTTGGGCATGTCTAAACTTACCAGGAGATTGGTGCTGTGGTGATTAATTCCCATGGATCAATTTATCAAGTCTAGTAAAGACTATCTCTTGTCAACCCTGGTACTCCACTAGAACAAGAAGTGTCAGAGAAGTTGACAGGAGAGTTTCCTGCAGTGAAAACCCCATGGCAACTTGACCCAAGGTATGTTGACTCCAGCTATGGTATTCATGTAGCTAGAGTTGTGTATCCCAGGGTGTGTCTAGACTACAGAGTTTTGTCGACAAAAGTGGACTTTTGTCGACAAAACTATACCTGCGTCTACACTACCGCTGAGTTCTATCGACATAACGACGACAGAACTCAGCAGTTTTGTCGACGCTGGTAAACCTCATTTTACGAGGCATAACGCCTTCTGTCGACAGAGTTCTGTCGACACAAGGTGTTATTGCATGTAGGGTTGTGTCTAGACTACAGGGTTTTGTCGACAAAGCAGCTTGCTTTGTTGACAGAACTGAATGTAGTCTAGACGCTCTTTGTCGACAGAAGCTTTGTCGACAGTATCTGTCAACAAAACTTCTGTCGACAAAACCCTGTAGTCTAGACGTACCCCCAGGTCAACATTGTCCCGTAATGTAGACCTGCCAAAAGTCAGTCACTTAAGTTCCCCACTGTGAGCCATAAAACTCCTGCTGAATGCTGTAGGCATCTAAACTCACTCAGATATTTTCAAAGTAAATAGTCCATAGGTATCTAAGTTTGTGCCTCTGGCTGGACAGAATTATCTGTCCAGGATTGTTTACACTGGCAGAAATACAGCGTGGGCATTTATAGTGCTGCTTACAGAGCACTGCAGGGAAAGTGCTACTGGAACATATCTACATTAGCAGCTCTTGCAACAGCACAGAGAGCAGTGGGCAGCTATCCCACTGTGCAACTGGCTGCAGAGCGCTTTGGAAAGGCTTTGCAATGCTGCATGGGGCAGACAGCGTCACATGATGCAGGTTTCCCAATCCCACTTCTCCGTGGTCATTGACAGCCATTTCTCCTATCACACTCACTGCCGCTTTTCAACTGAAAAGTGGGAGTTACATGAGGAATCTGTATGGGAAGGGGGGGGAGTGTGTGTTCTGAGGGGTGTCAGCATGCAGTTTTGTAACCTGAGACAGTATCAGAAAATAACCTGTCCTGAGACAGGGCATCAGTCCCCAACCCTTCACACACAACCCACACACACCCCTCCTTCTGCGTTGTTCAACAGCAGGAATGTTTGACTGAATGGTTTGCTCTGCGTCCCAAAGCACAGCATGCACGCTGTCAGAAACAGAGCTTTGAAAGGCGCGATGCACATGCCTACAGGGCAGCCAACTGAGCTTTTTCACTTTGAAGCCTGTTTTTGAAGGGCTTTTTGATTGATGGTGGGGTGGAAATTATTGATATCCCTGTAGAATTCTTCCAGGGCCTTCTTCCCGGAGGTCCAGCTGATGAAGATGTCATCAATGTAGCATAAGGAGTGGCACTCGGGAGTGAGAGCAGAGGTAGCATTGTTTTTAGTCAGCCATAACAATGTTTGCGTACTGTGGGGCCATGCGGGTACACAAAGCAGTGCTGCTAACTTGAATTGCATCGCAGAGACTGGGAATGGCTCTCTCATTACAATAAGTAATTTTCTGTATTCTCACCTTCTTATTACTGTTGGAAGTGGGCCACATCCACACTGATTGAATTAGCACTGATGTAATCCTACCATCTCTGATGTACGGATAAATTCTTACCATCTGATTCTTCCTCTTCACATATCTGAAGAAGTGAGTTGCACCTCACAAGCTTCTGCCCTAATAAATTTGTTAGTCTTTAAAGTACCACCAGATTCCTTGTTGTTTTTGCTGAAACACACAAACATGGTAACCCCTCTGAAACCAATGACCAGAGTGGCCTCATGAGGGATTATGGGACATTTCTGGAGGCCAGTTACTTTGCAGGAGACAACTGAAGTGTTTACACTGTCATCCCAGTGCTATAGCCACTGCATAGAAAGCTCTACACTTTTTGTCAAGTTGGTTTACCTAGAGCGCAGCAACTGTGGAGTTAGTGCACACAAGTGCCTTGCCAGTGTGGACATCTCGAGAGTTACGAATGCTGGGAGCTGATTTACTTTACTGTAATTTGCCAGTGCAGACATGGCCCAGGTGTCTGGATAACTCTCTCACACCTAAGCCCCAGAGTAATTAATGAACCAGGAAAAAACAGGCATATAGCCACCTAACTTGCCTGGGGGGAGGGGGCTGATCTAGTAAGCACCCTTTAAGTGTGCCTACAGGCTCAGGCCCCATTCAAAAGCCAAAGAGGCAGTGGTGCCACCACTGGCTACCTTATAATTTTCATCCCAATGATTAGAGTACTCACCCGGGATGCAGGATACCCAACTTCAATTCCCCATGCCCTGCAGAGGGGGAGAAAGGATTGAAACTAGGGTCTGCTACCTCACTGGAGAGTATTCTAACCACTGAGCTATAGGATAGTCTGATGTAGGACTCCCTCGCTCTGTCCTTTTGAAACTGTTCGCCTGTGGCTAAAAAGGGAATTATTGAAACAGGTGGATGAGACCCCAGCCTCCTGCTCTCAAATGGGTGTCGTAACAACTGGACTATAACATCATTTCCACTCTCTTTCTCTCTCTGGTCCTGGCAGGATATTTCAGTATTACTGTAATAAGTTCATTATGTGCTAAGCAGATATAGAGCATGATCCAAATCCATTTAAAGTCAACGGAAAGATTCCTCTGGACTTCAGTGGCAGTTGCATTGAGGCCTTACATTCTTTCGCACTGTGGTGTCCAACCAGTTCTGAAGCAGTAACCACTATAGTGAACTAGCCACATTTTAGTGAACATTATAGCCACCATAGTGAACATTATAGCCATTATAGCCACTATAGTGAACTAGCCACTATAGTGAACTAGCCACATTATTCTGAAAATGTAAATAATTTTGTGAGACTCTCGGAACATACCAATTCTTGTCTTTTAATGTCAACAGAACACTTCAACATTTTAATCCATGAGCCATATGCACCTGGCACGGGCACCATAGCCAGCCCGTGCCCCTTTAAGGGGTCCGGGGCCGGGAGGGGGGCAGATGAGTTTCCCTGGTGTTGGCCAGAGTGGCCACCAGGGAAACCTGGGGAGGGCTAGCCTCCCACTAGTTCGAATTAAGGGGCTACACACCCCTTAATTCAAACTAGCTAGTTCGAACTAGGCTTAATCCTCGTAAAATGAGGTTTTCCTAGTTCGAACTAAGAGCTCCGCTAGTTCGAATTAAATTCGAACTAGCGGAGCGCTAGTGTAGCGCCTATTAAAGTTAGTTCGAACTAACATCCATTAGTTCGAACTAACTTTGTAGTGTAGACATACCCTCAGATAAAAAAGCCTCCCCCTTCCAGAGATGAGTGAAGTGAGTTGGGGGAAAGGGCTTGAGGTAGCCTGCGTCATGCCTGCCAGGTGTAAGCTGTAAGACTGGCTCAACCTGTCTCTTTCGCCCCTGTTCTAAGGATAGGCCTAAAGCAGACTCCATCAGGAGTCTTTTTGTTATTCTAGTGCAGTGACCCCCAACCATTTGAGCTGCCGGGCACCGGGGATGTGGCCATTCGCCTGCCGGGCGCCAGAGGGCGGGGACACTCGTGTACCCGGGGGCGGGGCCGCGCATATGCCACACCCCCATGAGCCATATGCCTGGAGCCAGCAACCCTATGCGCCGCGTGGCCATGGGGAAAAGGGCCGCCCATTCGCAGCAAGCCTGGGGCCAGTGTCCTCCAGAGCCGTGCACCCAAAGCCAGCACTCCCCCCCCCATAGTTGCGTGCCTGGGGGTGGGGAAGCCAATTTGCTGCGCTCCCGGGGCCAGCGGCTCCCACAGCTGTGCGCCCGGAGATGGCCAATTCTTCGTGCTCCTGGGGCCGGCACCCCCCATAGCCGCGCACCTGGGGCTGACGCCCCCCACAGCCACCAGCACTTGGCAGGCGCAAACAAATGCCCCTGCGGGCGCCATGTTGGGGACCACTGTTCTAGTGAAAGCTGGAATCTTTTTGCCAACCTAGGTGGTGGCTAAACAGTTGAAATCACTAAGGCTATGTCTACACTCGTGGCTTCTTGCGTGAGAAATATGCAAATGAGGCTAAGCATGGACTATTGCCGAGCCTCATTTGCATACCTAATGAGCTGTTATTCCTGAAAATAATCGGTATAATGGCATTGTGCAAGAGGGTTTTTCTTGTGCAAGAAGGCACAGCGTAGACAGCTCCTTTTGGCGCAAAAGCCTCTTCTGCAAAAATGGTGGCTCATTAGGAATGCAAATGAGGCTCGGCAATATTCCACGCTTAGCCTCATTTGCATATTTCTCATGCAAGAAGCTGCGAGTGTAGACATAGCCTAAGAGCTGAAGTCAGTGATAGGGCCTGGAGCCAGACCCATTGCAGCCAGCAGAGTGGCTGGTGAGAGCAACTGGCGGGCAGTAGGAGCACTGGCAGGTAGCCAGCAGGGTGGCTGGTGGAAGTGACCGGCGGACGGCTGGTAGGAGCAGCGGCGGGCAGCCAGCAGGGCAGCTAGTGGAGCAAGCGGGCCACAAGAGCAGTACAAAGGTGGCATAGCCTCAGGCTCAATGAGTGGCGTCATCAGGGTTTTGTGTTTGGGTCTGCACTGACTGGACAGAGCTGTAAGTGGGGCATTTGAAGTGGAGTATGGAGAAAGCTTGGGTAGGTGAATGGGACCAGTGAGCCTGAGAGGCAAAGGACAGTGCTCAATTCATTTGAGTTGGGATGGTTACTCATGGGTTGGTTATGAACTCTGGTTATGGTATTTTCCTAAGCTAATGCCATGTGACTTCTCTCTCTCTCTCTTTCATTAAAAGTTTCTTTTCTACACTCAGACTCTGTGCTTGCGAGTGGGGAAGCATTGCCTCTCAGAGGCGCCCAGGGGTCTGTAAATTTCCCAGGCTACTGGGTGGGGCCTCAAGCCGGTTGTGTGTGAGATGGATGAAAAGGGACGCCTAGATATTGAACCCAGCCCTGGCTGCCACTGGCACTACCTAGCAGAAGGGTTACATTTAGAAAAAGCCTCATCCACTTCTTCTACCTGGGTAAGTGGTCTGTAGTAGACCCCTAGCATCCATCTCACCCTTGTTTTTACCCCTTTTAACCTAAACCAGAGACTCTCAACACATCTGTCTCCACCTCAGTCCAAGTATATACATTTTTAATATATATAAAGTGACACCTCCTCCCTGTTTACCCCGCCTATCCTTCCTGAGTAAGCTGTACCCTTCTATACCAATATTCCAATCATGTATATTATCTCACCAAGTCTCTGTGATATCAACTATGTCATAGTTATGTTTATTTATTAGCACTTCAAGTTCCTCCTGCTTATTCCCATATTTCTTGCATTTGTATGTAGGCACCTAAGATACTGATTTGATTTTTCCTCCCAGTTCTGCCTAGTCCCTCCTTTTTCTCTGCTATTATAGCACATGTTCCCTCCCATTTCTGATTCATCTCCTAGGTCTCCATATTTTTCACTTAAGTGTGGACTTTGGTCACCTGCCCCCATCGAACCTAGTTTAAAGCCCTCCTCAATAGGTTAGCCAGTCTCCATCCAAATATGCTCTTCCTCATCCTCGAAAGGTGAACCCCATCCCTGCTTAGCAGTCCTTCTTGGACTAGCGTCCTATGGTCAAGGAACCCAAAGCCTTGACCTTCTTATGTTGTCGATCTTATTTGCCTGAATTGTTGTACAATATAGCAAAAGCATTGGCTTTTTATTCCCCTTAATGATGGTATATTCCAATTTCCATTTCTCTTGAAATGTACATTTGATGTCCTTCCAGTCTTTTTCTTTGCTCTGCAGTTTCTGCTGATGATTTGTTCTTTCCAGCACTGTTTGACTCTGTACTAGTACTTCACCTGCTTCAGAATTACGCTCTCTCATAACAAACCGATGCATGGATGCAATTTTACTTAAAGATTTTTTTAAATTTTCAAAAAAAATTCAAACTGTTTTCTTCAAATGTGTGCTTGTATGCTGGATTTTGTTGTTTAGAAGTTTAGAATGGCCATAAACAGCCACCAAGAAAAATAAATTATTATATTTTTGGCTACTTAATCGCCAATATTTGAACCTAATTGTGTGCCCATGATGAACCTGCATTTAAATTAAATGTTGAAATGAACGCCAGGAGAAGACTCGCCAGCTTGAAAACTGATCTGCTTCACACAAGAACAAATAATTTCACAGAGAAACTCATAAGTAGTTTCAGAAAGGCTTCAGAGATAAATACAGTAAACTTCCGATAATCCGGCACCTTTAGGACCCAGGGGGTGCCGGATTATCAGATTTGCCGGACTATCGGAAGGGGGGGCTATGAGGGGTCTAGGGTGGGGTGGGGGGGATGCCACCCCAGACCCTCATAGACCCCCTTCCGATAGTCCGGCTCTGCCCCAGGCGTCCCTGATTCAGCCGCTGCTGGTCAGTTTCAGCAGCGGCTGAATCGGGGACGCCTGCAGCAGAGCAGCTGGAGTGCTGCTGGGTTGGTCCGGTAGTGCCGACCCTTGGCCCGGTGAGACCAACCCGGCAGCACCCCAGCTGCTCTTGGGGACGCCTGGGGCAGAGCAGCTGGGGTGCTGCCGGGTTGGTCCCACAATGCTGCTCCTTGGCACTACTGGACCAACCCAGCAGCCCCCCAGCTGCTCTGCCCCAGGTGTCCCCAAGTCAGCTGCTGCTGATACTGCCCAGCGGCTGACTACAGGAAGCCCAAGGCAGAGCTGCTCTGACCCAGGTTTCCTGGAGTCAGCTGCTGGTCAGTTTCAGCAGCGGCTGAATCAGGATGCCTGAGGCAGAGCAGCTGGGGGGCTGCCGGGTTGGTCCCACAGCGCCTAGGAGCGGTGCTACTGGACCAACCCGGCAGCACCCCAGCTGCTCTACCCTAGGTGTCCCCAAGTCAGCCACTGCTGAAACTGACCAGCGGCTGACTCCAGGAAGCCCAAGGCAGAGCAGCTCTGCCTCGGGCTTCCTGGAGTCAGCCGCTGGTCAGTTTCAGCAGCGTCAGAATTGGGGAAGCTGGGGGCAGAGCAGCTCCAATGGTCCCGCTGCTGCCCGGAGAATTTCCGGGTTCCTGATGGTGCTGGACCATCAGGCGTGCCGGACCATCAGATGCCGGACCATCGTAGTTTTACTGTACCAATTGAAAACTAATATCATGTGGCTTACGATAATGTAGGATGATTACTGCCCTAAGTGGTATATTTAAGGTATTCCGTAAACTAGTGAAAGTCTCTATCCAGCAGACAGGCCAAATTAATGGAAAATGGCTTTAGAACTCAGAAAGATCTTATGAACTTTTGTTTATTCTTTGAAAATTTTTGGTTTTTGATTTAAAATTTTTTTAACACAATGATTTTTGAGTTTTTATTGTTCAAACCAACTAGCCACACTCAATCAGCCAAACAGTCACATGTGGCTAGTGACTAGCGTGTTGGACACCACAGGTTTAGCATATGTTCATAAAGAGTGCCATTATCTGTCCTGATTTAACTGTAGCCCTGATTTCCCAACTCAAACCTAGTTGATGATTTGAGTGGAAAATGCGATAGTTGAGAATCTCTGTTTTTCTTTAACAGATAGTAGGTAGATTATCACCGTACGCTGAACAAACTTTTTAAACCATTAAAAAGGGGATTTCAGGTTAGAATCTGGATTTACAGAATAGTAACATTAATGCAATACACTGACCTGCAAGGGCTCAGAACTTGCATCCTACATCTGACCCAATGGTCCCAGTATTGTTAGGGGCTAGGCTAATTGACTAGTTTCAGGAGGAGGAGATCATTTAATGTCACTCTGATGCATCTCTCAGTTTTTCTTGTCTAGCACAATGACGATTCCAATTATATGGGTGCTTAATGAGGTCATGTTGAAGTTGACTTCATTTTAGTCCTATAGGTGAAACTGACGCCTATGCAGAGAGGATAGCACAAGATCAATGCACTATGTCATTCTCATTCTCATTAAAGCACTCCACAATAAGGCTAACGGGGTGTATAACCTTTCTCCAGGATCTCACATTCTTATATTGGAACTTTGTTTGCAACAGACTGAATTGTGGATGTGAGACAACAAGAAAAGCTGAACAATCTGGTATTTATTCTAGATAGCTGCAAAGCCCAGCAGGGACAGCATGAGAATCTGGCCCACTGCAGCTGTCACTTATAGGAAAATCAAGCTGATGCAAAGCAAAATAGGAATGTCCTCCCTGGCTTTGTATTCATTAAAGGGGATTAGGTCTTACACTGACAAACTAACAGTTAACATTCCATTCACCACCCTGACTCCTCACATTTGCCCTAACATGATACAATTTTGCTGAGGAGAAGCATTTCACTAACAGCCAGATCTTTTAGTCCTCACAATCTTGGTTAGTTCCTAACATATGAATTATCTTTGGGAAAGACATTTACTTTGTGGTTTATTCAGGAAGGAAAGACTAAATAAAACAACTCTTGGGGCAGACCTGGGGTAAGACACAATGTCCTGCTGGCCATTACCACAGATCAATTGAAAGTAAATGCGATGATGTCTTGCAAAACAGAGCAGCACCAAAGAAGTATCTACCAGCTTTCACACACACAGATCCTTCCTCAAACTTCGAGTCATTTCACAAGCCATGGCCCTGGTCTACACTAGGACTTTACTTCATAATAACCCCTCCAACGTTGAATTGATAAGCACACTACCAAACCCATTATTTCCAAATAACTGGGCACTTAATTTGAAATCTGTAAGCCTGCTTCTCATCAGGAATAGTGCTAATTCTGAGATAGATATTTTGAAATAACGGTTGGGTGGATGTGCCGGTGCCGCTATTTCGACATAACTGGCCTCCAGAGGCCTCTCGCAGCTGCAGCTCTGACTGCTCTGGTCACACCAGGAGTCTCCACTGCTTTCTTCCTGTAGAGCTCTCAAAGTCCCAGCCAAAGGAGAAGGGCTTCTCGCACGTGGTCAGTTTTGCAAGCCCTCTGCAAGAGACCAGGACCCGGGGTAGAAATGAGTGACCCCAGTGCTCCCTTAGGCTCTCCAATGGCTGCCAGCACTTTTGCTGCTCCTACATCTGCCACTGCACGGGGATGCAGGAGAACTCCGAGCCGGACTGATGAGGAGATCCTGGACCTCATCAAGGTGTGAGGGGAGGAGTACAATATCCAGGATCTTCAAATTAGGAAAAGGAACGTGGATATCTAAGGCCAGATCACTGCCAGCCTGGCCGAGAAAGGGCAAACCAGGACTCCTGACTAATGTTGTATGAAAACAAAAGATCTGGAGCAGGCCTACCACAAAGCCAGGGAGCAAAGGCGGGGGCAGCACTGCACACCTGCCGCTACTATGAGTGGTTTGATGCCATCCTGGGAGGAGAGCCAGTCACCTCCCCAGCTGTCGTCATCAAGTCCAGCCAGCACACACCCAGCATCAGCCTGCAGAAGGAAGAGGAGGAGGAGGCCAGCCAGGCGACCATGCCCACCATCTGCTCCTCACTTAGAGCCGGTCCTCCCTCCCAGGACATCTCCCAGGCTTCCGAAGAACCCGAGAAGGGCACATCAGGTGAGTTCTCTACCTTTCCTTATCTACATGTGGTAGCAAGCAATGGACTGCAAGGGCTCTCTTGGCCTACTCAACTTGGGGGTCACACAACATGTGACCTGTTCATGTGTGTGCACATGAAGCACCAGTCCAGAGCACACAGCCCTATGACGTGCTCACACAGGAACCCCTCATTTGTTCTCATAAGAGTCCTGAAGAGGGCTGCCTTATTCCAACCACTGTAGTGGTACACCTTCCCATGACAAGCCACCACTAAGCAGTCTGAGGTATTGGAACCACACAGCAGTGCCACACACAGCACAGGGCCATGCCCGCACTGGGGCAGCAACTACTCCCAAACAAACGTGGTGATGTGGAGAAGACTGATATCATGCATGGGAACTTTCCAGGAAGAGGATGAGAACCCAGGAGCACTCTCTCTGGCAAGTGGTGTCAGCCGCACACACCTCCCCTAAAACCCTATCCCTCCTGCTGGCAGGGACAGAAGTTCTCTCTCTGTGCCAGTGCTGGACCTGGTGCATGTGGGACACAGAAGGAAGCCAAGTCACCCCATTCCCTTCTCCTGCCTGCAGGCTCCTGGCCTCGTAAGCACCTTCCCATTTGTTTGTCTCCAGGATGTGGGTGTTGCGATGATCATCTGTGCCCCTGCTGGAAAGTGCCCATTGTCTAGGCAACACAGTGTCTTCTGAGATGACTGCCCTTGTAACTTTTCTTCACAGCTGGAACAGCTGCAAGCTTGACACATCCCCCACCTCCCACTCCATCTACCCAACTGAACGGGATCCACAAGCAAAAATGTACCTGAGCAGAGCTCACACAGGAGCAGATGGCCTCCCTGCAGTCCCTCATCCATGCAGTCCCCCCACCCCCTCTTCCCCACTTGCTGCCTCTGTATCCTACCAGCCTGAGCTCGTGTCTCTCCACTAGAAGTGGCATTCCACAGTGTCCAGGGGATTGAGGGGCATGCACAGCAACAGGAGTGTCAGTACTTGGCTGAGCAGGGCCTGCGGGCCACGCTGGGGTTTGTCCTCCTCATCCTCGTTCTCGTCCTGCTGGAGCAACATGCAGGCAGTTTGGAAGTACCCATGCCATGAGAGGCAGCACGAGACCTGTGACCCTGGCACTGCTTTACAGCATCTCTGGCTCCATGGTGTGAGTGGGAGGCAATGGAGGAGTGACTTGAGATGCAGCCATAGAGAGGAGCCCCTGTAAGCACGCGTCGCAGACTGCAGGATCAAGCAGCCACAGGAAGTATCCGCCCTCCCCAGAGTGCTTCTGGGGGCTCTAAGTCCAAGGTGGGCTCTGTTCAATATGGATGTTCTATTTCAGACGAATTCGAACTAATTTTGAGGCTTCCCAAAATGAGGACACACTAGTTCAAATTTGTTAAATGAAGAGATCTGAAGTCAAATGTAGTAATTTCGCAATAGTTTCCTAGGGTAGACATGGCCGTAAAGTCAGACACCAAGCTACTGAAATAAGTTATGAAGTTGCTCTGAAAGCTGACACTGACTTGGGACAAATCTAGCTACTTACATGGTTTCCATCGCTCTAGCTTCTGAACGTTTCCCTGGTTAGAAATAATTTTTCTTCTTCTTCAGTCTCTAGGAGAAAGTCTTTAATTATTTCATTGGAGTTTGGGGTTTATGTTGTTTCCCAAGTTACATGGCACTGGCAGTGCAGCACAGTGCCTTGTCCCAGCCTAGTGGGATGCAACTGCACTCTCAAAAGCAATGAAAGACTTCAAAAGGAAACCAGGAAATCATCTTCAGCTGAAAGGATGTAGGAGAGTTGAGAGAATAACTCTCTCTTATGGTTACACAATCCTGATGATCAGAATCACAGAGCTGGTGATAGTTTCCTCTTTCCACCACCCCCAACAACTCAGGGCCGATTACAGGGGGAAATACTGAAATGCATCAAAACACTTAGCTGTATGCCCGATTGTTTGCCGCCTGAGCCTGGTAAGTGTAATTCTGTCTGATTCACATCTTTCTGCTGCCCCATCATGGTGTTGTCTGAGCCCCTGTATTCTCATGGCCGATGAGAAATCTTCTTTCTGGTGAACTGACTGGTTTTTTTCAGCTACTGAGGTATGCCTCAGAGTGAAACAGTGAGCTTGCCATTTATCTAATAGGAGTCCTGGGTAAGACAGGTAATCAGTAATAGAAGGAGCTCACTAGGGAATGCAGCACTGGCTCTTGTTCAGATTCTCCTATTATGCATCTGCTGGCCAGTTACTCTGATGGAATAAAAACATCTCTGCTTACCAGCCCTTTCCTCCCCAGAGCATCAATAAAGCCAATAAATATGCAGGTTTATGGCATAATTAAAGCCTCTTTTCATTTTAACTGACAAACACCATGGGCAACAAGAAACATATGTACTACTTTTTGTCAATAACTGTATTTGCTCTTCAGACAGATTAATTTTCTTTACTCTGTAGTAATTAAATGTTTCACCTATCACTCGTGAACACTTTGATGAATGGATTGGAAGGCAATCTAGTTTCACTACGACCTCTGTAATCCACTGAAATGCTATTACATAATGCTCTACAGTAGGGGCAGGCAGTACGGCCCCTGGGTCGGATCCAGCCCTCCAAGCCACCAGATCTGGCCTGCAGCAGCCTCTGTCAGGCTCCCTGCCTATTCTGTCCCCACTCTGTGCTCAGAGCAGTTCTCTGAATGCTGTCAATCCGGGAAGAGGAGAGGAGAGAACATTTGTGTGCTACCCATGCCCCCAGCAAAATTTTGCAGCTCCCATTGGTTGGTTTCTGGCCAATGGGAGCTGCTTGTTTCTAGGATAGGCAGCACGTGACGTATCCTTCCCGTCATCCAGGCTTGCAGTGTTCAGACTCACCCATACATGGCCGCTGCAGCCAGTCCAGTGGCATGGAAGGCAGGGACCCTGGCTGAGGAACCAGCTAAGCTGCCCAGCTGCCTTTGGCATCCCAGTTCCTCCTTCCCCCATGTAAGCCAAATCCTTTTCACCCCTGTCCCTGCACCCATAAACCTTCCCAGACCTTCTATCTCAATCCTGTATGCCCAGTCACAACACAAATCTCTGCACCTCCTCTTGCACTCCTGCCCCAGGTTACAACTCCCTCCCAAACTCTGCACCCCCTCTTACACTCCTCCTCCAGGTCACAACCCCTTCCCAAATCCTGCACCACCTCCTCCACCCAGTGTTCTGCCCCAGGTCACAACTCCTCCTTCAACCAAACTCCCTCCCAGATCCTTCCAGCACCCCATTTTCTTACCCCAAACTCCCTTCTACTCCCAACTTCCATCCCAGACCCCACATTTCCTTCATTAATACCATGGAAAAGTACAGTCATTGACCACTTACCAAATTCTTGGAGTGGCCTCCTAATCAAAAATTATTGCCCACCCCTGTTTCACAGTATGTCTCTCATAAATACAGAAGATCATTCTTCATTTCCTACAGTAACAATATATTAAGGGTGTTTCTTTTCTTTTCTGAGCCACTTTTGGAAGGACATAGATTTCTCCAAAGCTCTATGATAAAACACAACTTTAGTTTGTTTGATGACTAATAAGAACTGATAAAATTCAGAGGTCCCTAATGACATAATTCAGTACTTGCAGAGTTGAACAATACATTGTAGGAGTGGGAGGAATAGTGTGTGTGTGTGTGTGTGTGTGTGTGTGTGTGTGTGTGTGTGTGTGTGTGTGTGTGTGTGTGTGTAAATTTTGAAATGAGAGCATCTCGGGAAAGCAGAGAGTAAAGGAAGGCTGCTCCAGAGGGCAAGAGCTTCAAAGGAGAAGGCTCTTTCAAAAGAAGTGGCTGTAAACTCATTAATTACTGGCCAACTTTCTGCCCTTTCACACAGAGAGGGGAAGAGATCCTATGAATTTGCATGAGCTTGCATCATGGTGTACTTTTGACACTGAGCCTGATCGGCACAACCTCGGAACGTGAGTATGCAAATGAAGCCCGGGATATTTAAATCTCAGGCTCATTTGCACTTCCGAAGTGCTTGATTTGCATCCCTCTTTTGGCAGAGGGATGCAGTCTAGACGTAGCCATAGAGGCAGCAAGGGGGGTGGGGAACTCGACTAGTCAACCGACTATCCAATAAGCAAAGCAAATGCTTAACGGATAGTCGACTAGTTTAACATCCTTAGTAGGAATTAGTAGGAAACCTGCTTTAGTGCCCCTGCTACACTGCTGACTGGGAACCACTCCCTTCTACCCCAGCCCTGACCCACCCACCCACCCAAAATCCAGAGCTTCCTCGGATATGCCAAAGCTCGCATACAGGCAGTCCCCGACTTACATGGATCCGACTTACGTCGGATCCCTAGATACGAACGGGGTGAGGCAACTCCCGCACATGCGCAGCAGCATTCCCGGGGCTCGCTCACCTGGGTCCTAGGATCCTCCTCCTCCTCGGGCCGGCTCTGACTGGGGTCCCGCAGAGCTGCCGGGCAGAGGAAAAGTGCCTCCCCCTGCCAGCAACAGGCTGCCCCCTCCCCTGAGCAACAGGCTGCCGAACAGACAAAAGCAGCCTCTCTGCCCCTCCTCCCCTCTATACATGCCGGGCTCCCGGAGCGCAGCAGCGTCCCTGGGGCTCGCTCACCTGGGTCCTAGAATCCACCTCCTCCTCCTCTTCGGCCGGCTCCAACTGGCCTCTGCCTGCAGCAGCTGGCCACAGGGACAGGGATCCCGCAGAGCTGCCGGGCAGAGGAAAAGTGCCTCCCCACGCCCGCTGCCCCCCCCCCCCGCGGCCTCGCATCCTGCACGCCTCCCCCCTCCCCCCCTGCCAGCAACAGGCTGCCCCCTCCCCTGAGCAACAGGCTGCCGAACAGCAGACAAAAGCAGCCTCTCCGCCCCTCCTCCCCCTATACATGCTGGGCTCCCTGGGCAAACAAAGACTCCACCAAAACAAACAAAGTGCTGGCCTCATTGTGTTAGCAAAAAAAGGACCCTCCTCCTAGAACCCTGGGTGGTGTGTGGAAATAAAGCTATTAGCTCAAAGCATGGTGCAGAGCTGTTTGGTATTTGATGAGTTACTCCTTTAGTCCTGAGTTTGTCACAGGGACAGAAATAGATGTGAAATCTTCTGAACAGGGGAACAGACAGCAAAACAAACATTAGAGGGGAGTTAACCTTTCCCTATGCTATCCAAAACTAAAAAAAAATTTTGGCTAGAGTTTCCCCTACAATATGTACCAGTTCCGACTTACATACAAATTCAACTTAAGAACAAACCTACAGTCCCTATCTTGTACGTAACCCAGGGACTGCCTGTACTTAGCTCTGCCCCAGAGCTCATACACTTAGTCAAATTGCATTGGGTCACCGGCATCAACAACTGTCTTTAACTGGGTCATGAGAAAAAAAGTTTGAAAACTACTGCCCTAGATGAAACCAAGGTTACCGACAGTGAAAGTTAAAAGGAGGGACTGAGCTGAGGAGGAGGAAAATAGAGAAGGCAGAGGAGTATCTGAGCATGATTTTCTTGCACAAGCTCTCTTATAGGACACTGTCAAGTTAGGGCTAGACTACCTATCCCATGGCAGTGGTGGGGAAATCTCTGAAAGGAAGCTGTTGCACAGGACACCCCTTCACTGCCTGGCATACATATACCCTTTCCAGTCAGAGGGATGTGGCCCCAACTCAAAAGGCCAGGAGATGCACCTCCAAATTACAGTCCCATGCTGCATCATCTTTTCTAAGCCCAGCAGAGGCAGATGGTACAAGAAACACATGTGCTTTTCTCATTCCTGCCCCACAGTCTTTTTTGCATATTTTTCTCTGCTTAGAGAATTAATGTAGATGAGGCACTTTCATTAAATGTTCAAAGCACTGCAGTGTTCATGGTGCAAGAACTGCAGGAGGTTGTATTTGCTTTACTTTTAAAAAGGGAACTTTCCACTGACATTTTTAAAGATCAAGGAAACACTTCTCTTGGTTTTAGCTTCTGGGAGAACTGTTTACACAAAACTAACACTGGGGGCGAATTTGACTTTGTCTCTTTCAATCCTGGGAAAATAAACATAAAAAGCACATCAACCTGTTCTACCCACAGAAAAAAAAATGTTTTGCCCTTACCTACGTGACCCTGAACTAGATTCAATATGGCACACAGACTGCAGAACTTTAAAAGGTGATCTGAGACTATTATATATGATGGATTAATAGCATTCCCAGACCAACACTGTCACCTTTCAACTTCCATCAAAATCACATTCTTCTGAGGGAAAATAAATACAAAATGAAGTTCGATACACTATCACTTAGAATCCATCTGATATCTATACAAATTTCCCTGCAACTGGAAAAGTTATAAAAATGTGAAATTCAACAGGCTATTGTACTTCTGCCTCTTTTCCACCCTTTTATCATCATCACAGGTATGCATCTCCACTGATGCAGAAACTTATTCAGGAACCACAGGATTTTAGGAAAGCAAATAAACAAGAAGCAGTTGCTCGCTCTTGCCTACTTTCCCTGGCATACAATGACAGCACAGTTAAACTGAACTGCTTCTCTGTCATAAAATGACAGAGATTATACTTTGGTTTTCAATTCTCCATTGCATTTACCGTCTTTTAGCATATATAACTTGCAGGTTATACACGTTTTTACAAACCCTGCCCCCCCCATCCCCATGGGGTATACGTGTCCACGGAGTATACAAGTTTATTTTTACTCACCTGTGCTGCACTCTCTGCTCCTCCCGCCTGGAAGAGGGTGGGTTGTGCCTGGCTGCGGCTGCGTGGAGCCTGAGCGCGAGTGCGGCTCCCCTCCCACAGGCCGGCCAGCTCGCCTGCGCTGCGCTCTACGTTCCCCCTGCCCGGAGGAGGGTGGGTTGTGTCTGGTTGCGGCTGCGCGGAGCCTGGGCACAAGTGCGGCTCCCCTCCTGCAGGCCAGCCAGCTCACCTGCCCCGTGCTCTATGTTCCCCCCGCTGGCAGTAGTTGGCTCCCTAACAGAAGATGCGGTTTATCCTGGTATGTGCAATTACTTTAAAGTAGCGTATATAACCCACAAGTGAGACACATCCGCGGGTTATCTAAAACTTTTTTTATACATCCAGGAAAAACCATGGATTATGCACAGGTGTGGGTTATACATGCTAATTTATGGTAACTGCCATCTCACTTTTACTATAAAAATTCACAAAACATATTTGAACAGGACCAGGGTTATCATACATCTGGGTTTTCCTGGAAATGACCTCTTTTTTGGTCCTCTTATCTCTGGGCAGATTTTTGAAAGACAAACAAATGTGCCAAGATTTGGAATTGCCATGCTTACTTTTGTGCGGCTGTCAGAGCTGAACGGCTGGAAAGTGGCAGCTGCTGGTCAGCCACCCTGCTCCAAAAGTAGCACCCACCACCATCAGCAGCACAGAAGTAAAGGTGAGATGCAGTGGTACAGCCACCCTTGGTGCTGCACTGATGCTGGAGGCAATGCAGCCTACCAAGCTGGACAGCTGGAGAGTGGCTGTTGCTGTACCACCCCTCTCGCCGGCAGTGCCCTACTACTGAAATGTAGTAACCCTAAACAGGACACCTTATATTTACAACATTGCAAATGATTTGTAATCATCAGAAGTTGTTCCAGTAGTTAATTTATTAACTCAGGCTTTGGGTCATCATGTTAAACAATGTGAGGGAATTATCAGCAGGGGTGATGTGTGTAGGGGGCAAGGAGGCACGTAACCCCCCCATGTCATTGCAGGAGGGGCAAGGGGTCAAAGGGTCTGGGCTGCATGAGGAGCTAGTGGGAGGGGGCTGGCACTTGCAGCAGGGGTCAGGTTCCTGCGTCCTCACCAGCAGTGGCGGGGGGAAGTGGAGCAACGGGGCTCCACTCCTCCAGCTTCCATTCGGGGGAGGGGTGGGACCACCCCCTGCACTCGCCGGTGGGAAGTGGAGCAACACGGCTGGGAGCCAGGGGAGCAAAGTGAGGTAGGATTGCATCACTCCACTTCCCTCCATCACTGCTAGTGAGGAGGGGCCCTGCCCCTGCAGCTTGGTCCTCACTAATGGCCTGGTCCGCATCGGGGGAGCAGGCTTAGGAGAAGAGCAGGGCGGGGCAGAGCAGAGGCAGTGAAGGAGGGGGGAGGAGCAGGGGTAGGGCTTAGGAGCACAGTCAAGGCTCTCTCCCAAGATGGAGGTGGCACAGGCAGGAGTCACTTGGGTGGGGTTCTTAAACTGTGGATTGGGAACCCAAAATGGGTCCCAGCCATCTTTTAATGGAGTTGCCAGCTGGCTTAGACTTGCTGGGAACTGGAGATGAAGCTAGCGCCTGGGCCCCACAGTTTGGGGCCAAAGCTGAAGCCTGATTACCACTGCCCAGAGCGTCAGCCCTGGAGGGTGGGTCTTGGGTTACAGAGGGCAGTGAGGCTTAGGCAGGCTGAAGCTTCAGTCCCCCTTCTGGGTTATTATGGTTGCCAGAAGGGGGTTGCCGTGCACTTAAGTTTGAGGACCGCTGCTCCATATCTTAGTTACACTCTTCCTTGAAAGTAAACAGCAATTTACTTCTGTCTTGTTCCATGTTCAGTCAGCCAAACCTCTCCCTCTCCGTGCCTTGCAGCTTTGCATGCAGACTGTCTCCACGAACCGATCAGATGTGCCGAAGCAGAATGAGCAGAGGAGCAGATCTAACATTCCCTTCATGTGAATGCTTCCAGCTGCTATGAGACTGATGAACTAATGTTACAGACATTCTCTCTCCAAAGCATTAATGTTATGTATGAATAACACCACTAGGAATACATTAGTGTGATAGTGCAGAGCACAGAGTGTAAAGAACTATTACCTATACATGCTAAATATTATATGAAGAAGGCTAATTAGCCAGTAGTCCATATCAAGAGACTGCATTCTGGATCCAGAAGCATCACATCAACTTGTACCTCTTTTTCCACTTTCTATATTCAATTGTATCCAGATTCCCTTCCTTTCTTTTGAACTTGTTTCTCAATGCCTCCGTACGCATAGTGAAGAAGCAGGACACATAATTATACTCCTCACCCTAAAGTAGGCAGTTATTTGGTACCAAGTCCCTGACCACCCAACTGGTATTAGAGAATCAAAGGAAATAGATTCCTTTGTAGGCAAGAGGATTTGTGATTTATCTACCATAACTAAACGGCTTCGGGCTAAGGAGGCAATCTAATCATTTGACCACTAGGGGCAAAATAATCTCTCACTTAAACCAGTGTAAACTACCAGCGTTAACTCTAGATTTACAGTACAGTTGTCCTTCGACGTCTGAGCTGTATAATGATGAGACTAAATCCACATAGGTCAGAACTCAGCCAAAGCATTCTAGACAGCCATTTAATCTGTTCCATATTACTGTCCAGAATATGTAATTACATGATACTTGTCCTTTGGGGTTGCTGGGCATACTGCCTTCAGTCTCATGTCTCTGAATATATCTTGGAGATCCATCATGACATAAGATCAAGAATAATAGCACAGCTCTTCCTGTTTTGCCCCTGCTCTATCCTGTTCTTCAAAAAACAAAAATCCCTCACAAAATAAAATCAAATATGCCACTGAGATAAATCTGTGTGTTGTTTTCAAAGATCTGTTTGCTTGCTTTTGTCAAACCAAACCTCTTCAGCCAAACAGTGTCCTATATGATGCTAGGGGGAGAGGGAGGAAAATAAAATTGTATTTTATATATAAGTTTTTCCTGCCAGATGTCAGAATGTTGCTGCCAGGTGTCAGACTCTCAGGGTGTATCTACACTTCAGCTACGTCAATTGCATAGATTATTTCGAAATAGCTTATTTCAAAATTGGGAGCGTCTTCACAGCACTTATTTTGAAATACAGGCAGTCCCCGGGTTACGTACAAGATAGCGACTGTAGGTTTGTTCTTAAGTTGAATTTGTATGTAAGTCGGAACTGGTACATATTGTACCCCAGGTGTCCCTGATTCAGCCGCTGCTGAAACTGACCAGCAGCTGACTACAGGAAGCCCGAGACAGAGCTGCTTTGCCCCGGGCTTCCTGGAATCAGCCGCTGATCAGTTTCAGCAGCAGCTGACTTGGGGACACCTGGGGTAGAGCAGCTGGGGTGCTGCCGGGTTGGTCCCGCCGCACCAAGGGTCGGCGCTACCAGACCAACCCGGCAGCGCCCCAGCTGCTCTGTCCCCGGCGTCCAGATTCAGCCGCTGTTGAAACTGACCAGCAGCGGCTGAATCGGACACGCCTGGGGCAGAGCAGCTGGAGTGCTGCTGGGTTTGTCTGGTAGCGTCGACCCTTGGCGCGGCGGGACCAACCCGGCAGCACCCCAGCTGCTCTTGGGGACGCCTGGGGCAGAGCAGCTGGGGTGCTGCTGGGTTGGTCCCGCAGCGCCGCACCTCGGCGCTGCGGGGCAGCACCCCAGCTGCTCTACCCCAGGTGTCCCCAAGTCAGCTGCTGCTGAAACTGATCAGCGGCTGATTCCAGGAAGCCCGGGGCAGAGCAGCTCTGCCTCGGGCTTCCTGTAGTCAGTCACTGGTCAGTTTCAGCAGCGGCTGACTTGGGGACGCCTGGGGCAGAGCAACTGGGGTGCTGCTGGGTTGCTCCAGTAGCGCCGCTCCTCGGCGCTACTGGAGCAACTCAGCAGCACCCAAGCTGCTCTGACCCAGGCGTCTTGGGCAGAAAAGCCTAGTCTGCTGGGGGCGGAGGGGGCACTAGCTGCGCCCGCCACCCCCAGCAGACCACAGAGACGGGGAGCAAAGCCTCGGAAGCCGCCCACAGCAGGACAGCCCAGGCACGTCTGGGCTATCCCGCTGCGGGCGTCCTCTGCGGCTTTGCTCCGCGGCTCCCTGGTCTGACCAGCAGACCAGGGAGACAGGGAGCAGCTTTTCTCGCCCCGGAGGACGCAGGCGGCGGGACCCCGGCTCATCTGGGCGTCCCGCCGCTCCCGTCCTCCAGGGCGAGAAAAGCCCCGTTCGTAACTGCGGATCCGACATAAGTCGGATCCGCGTAACTCGGGGACTGCCTGCATAATTAATTTTTACATAAGAATGGTCATACTGGGTCAGACCAGTGGTCCATATAGCCCGGTATCCTGTCTTCTGGTCAAGGCCAGGTGCTTCAGAGGGAATGAACAGAACAGGTAATCAAGGGATCCATCCCCTGTTGCCCATTCCCAGCTTCTGGAAACAGGCTGGGACACACAGAGCATGGTATTGCATCCCTCCCCATCCTGGCTAATAGTCACTGATGAACCTATTCTCCAGGAACTTATCTAGTTCTTTTTTTAATCCTGTTATAGTTTTGGTCTTCACAGCATCCCCTGGCAAAGAGTTCCACGGGTTCACTTTATGTTGTGTGAAGAAGTACTTCCTTTTGTTTTCTTAAAACCTGCTGCCTATTAATGTAATAGAATCATAGAATACTAGGACTGGAAGGGACCTTGAGAGGTCATCAAGTCCAGGCCTCTGCCCTCGTGGCAGGACCAAATACTGTCTAGACCATCCCTGATAGACAAGTAGGCAAGTAGGAATAAGAGATCCTCCGGAATAGGGCTCTATTCCGGAGGATCGCGCCAGTCTGGACGCTCTTTTCCGGCTTTTCCCCAAGCCGGAAAAAAAGCGGTGGCCATGTTTATTTAAATCCCGCGGGGGATATTTAAATCCCCCGCGGATGTCCCTATTCCAAAGTTAGAAATTAGCATGCCTCTTCCGAAGAAGGGGCCAGTCTAGACGTAGTCTATCAGAAACTCAGAAACTCAGCTGACACACAGCGGCCCCTGACCCCCCCAGCTGTGCTTCCCGCTCCCCCTTCCTCCCAGTCCCCCCTTCCTCCCAGCCAGCGCCGCTGCACCCCCCCACCCCCCGCCAACTCTGCTTCCCGCTCCCCCTTCCTGCGAGCCAGCGCTGCTGCACTCCCGGCCACCTTCGCGGCCCCCGCTCTCCCCCCAGCTGTACTTCCCGCCCCCCCCTTACTCCTGGCCAGCCCTGCCCCCTTCCAGCCAGTCCCCCCCCCCCGATATCCCACGGCCAGCCCCGTTCCACCCGCCCCGCCCCCCATGACCAGCCATGCTTCCTGTTGGCCCCCCCATATCCCCCCGTTAGCTGTTTCCAGCCCCCCCTCATGTGGCCAGCACCGCTCCCTTCCTGGCTGGGCCACATCCCCAATGAAGCATGGCAGTGGGAGGGGTCGGGGGCCGTGGCACTGGCCAGGAGGAAGGGGGGGTGGGAAGTAAAGCTAGGGGGGGATCGGAGACCGGGGGTCTGGAGGAAGGAGGGCGGGAAGCAGAGCTGGGGGGGATCAGGGAGGCTGGCCGGGAGGAGGGGGGGGGGCCGGAGGAAGGGTGGCAGGAAGCACACCTGGCAGGGAGGGGAGGTGCAGCCACTGGCCGCAGCCGGAGTCCAACAGGCCGCGCCCCTGGCAGGCACTACCTCTAGTTGCTAGTAGAAGCTGGGCGGGGGCAGGGGGAGTGGCTGGGAGGCGGGGCCACGATTGGCGCTGGGAGCCTCTGGTTGTGTGCAGAAGCCAGGCGGGGGGAGTGGCTGGGAGTCTCAGTCCCCGCCTCGCCCCGCCCTGCCCGGCTTTTGCACGCAACCACAGGGCTCCCAGCGCCAATCGTGGCCCCGCCTCCCGGTCGCTCTCCCACCCCTGCCAAGCTTCCATCCAGAAATTCAGAAAATACCGGACATTGCACATGTCCAGTATTTTCTGAATTTTTCTACCAGACAGAGGGCGCAAATACCAGACTGTCCGGTAGAAAACTGGACACCTGGCAACCCTACCAGCAGCTGGGGGGAGAGCCAGGTATGACCTTTCCCAGGCCCCCCTCTGCGACTGTCAGGGAATGGGGAAGAGCTACGGCCTGGGGAAGGGGAGGGGGACAGCAGGCACTGGAAGGGGGCAAGAGCCAGGGCAGCCTCATGGCTGGTGGCAGCAGGGAAGAGCCGGACCAGCTGCAGTGTTGGCCTGGCCTAACCCCCTGGTAGTCGGAGGGAGAGAGCTGGGCTGACGACAGCCCAGGCCTGCCTCAGCTCGGTCCAGCCTCCCGGTAGCTGGGGTGAAGGGAGAGCTGGGGCTGGCCCAGCTTCAGGGGAGCCCAGCAGCTTAGGGGAGACCCGGGACAGGCCAGGGCTTCCACGCCTCAGCCTGGCTCTTTCCCGGTGGCTTGCGGGAGAGCCGGGGCTACCTACCCCCAGAGAGAGGGATTGGTGAGAGTAGTGAGCAAGGGGCACAGACCTCTAGTACTTTAAAAAAAATCCTTCAGTTAAAGGCCTGAGCAACACCAGGTACATCTGCTAGTTTAAAATAAAGATGCAAGCAATAGCAACTGCTTTCTTAACTACATTTCTTCAGCAGTGTGGGACAGAACTAGCTGCAGAAAAGGAACTGGATTCATTCTTCTAGCCTGGGAAAGAAAGGACAGACAGCTGAGATACCAGCACTGTCTTGTGACTTGTGCGTCTGTCTGGGGCAGCACTGACAAAGGAAGTGAGCAGCAAAATCCATGATGCAGAGATGGGCCAGGGACATTTGTACCTGAAACTGAACTTTCTCTTGGTTCAAGCATGTTTGGAAGAGGGTTATTTATCCTTCCAGGTCTATTTCTAGCACAAAATGTCAGCCCATCAATAATCCATACTGGAGCCAACAGGCCACCTGTTCCACTCAAACAAGCAACTAAGCCAGCACACAAACAACTCCAGCTCTCCCTTTGCATTCAAATAATCCCCTGACAGAATCTTATTGTGCTCTTGGGTGCAAATTGGTTGGAAAGAGGTGCTTTCCCACCCCCTGAACTCCTGCACAAGGGGAAATTGTGTTCTATTTACTATGAATTTTCATTCTAGCATTATGTCAGTTTTCACTCTGTAGTGTTCCTTGTCTCCATGGCAACTAGAGGCAGAGCAAATCTTTTCCTGAGCCTGGGCTTATCACCACTCTTCAGGAAGAACTCACCATTATAGCTTCCAAAGCTTGGGGGGGAGGGGGGGACGGGAAAGCTAGCAACACAAAAGTTTATAAGTACACTAAAACCTCTGTACTCCGGGTGTCCCTAATCTGTGAACACCAGTGGTACCAAGGAGAAAGCAGTTTTCCATGCTGCTGCTGCTCCCCTCCATTTGGGGGGAACGGAAGCATGCACAGCTGCTTCCCCTGCTGCTCCCACAACAGCGGGAAGTGTGGAACTACGTGTGACCCTGAGAGTGGGGAGGCAGGTAAGAGCCCCTTACCCACCCTTTCATGCCCAGAAGCTGCAGCACCCTCCCTGGCGCGGCAAAACCTTTACTCTGGCACGCACTGTTTCCCAGGGTTGCTGGATTAAAGACGTTCCAGTGTACTATTCAACTCAAACTATCTGCCACACAGCCTTGACAAAGTGTAAAGATTTTCTGGAAGAACGCTTTCTTCCCCTTTAAACTACTTAACGAGTGAGAAATATCCAGAAAAGAGCCCTTCACATAATGCACTCCCCCAAGGAAGGATCAGACTGACACTGAATTATAGACATGCAGGACTGGAAGTGTACGCCTACACAGCAGGGCTAAAGTCAAATTAAGCTATGCAACTTCAGCTACATCAACTGCATAGCTGAAGTCGAAATAGCTTAATTCAGCTTTTGGCGCTGTCTTCCTTCCACTGCACTTACTCCTTATGAAATGAGGGTTACAGAAGTTGGAGTAAGAAGTCCTCCAACTCGCCATTATTTCGAAATAATGGCTTGCAGTGTAGATGCCTGTTATTCCAAAATAATGCTGCTGTATATACATACCCAAAGGGACCTGGATAGATCATCTAGACTAATCCCCTATGTGATGGAGTGCACTCACCCCTTTGGGGTTTTCCTGGAGTGTTGACAAACACACTGACATTCTCCTCCTTGCTCTCTGGGTATGGTGACCATATTTTCTGAACCAAAATTAGGGACACATTAGCCACGCGCCTGACCCCCATTAGTTGTGCAGAGAGGGCACCGGTAGAGCCAGAACATTCCCTGCTCTGCAGCACTCCTGCTGGGCTCTGCGGGGTCTCTGCTGGGACTCCGGCAGCAGCTCCAAGGAGCACCTCACTGGCTGCGACCAGCGCCCTTCCCCCTCTGGCAGAGGTGGCAGCCACCTGTGGGTGGAGAAGGCCGGGCTGGGGGGGGGGGGAAGGGCATGCCAGACAGCAGCGTGTGCTGCATGGGAGCTTGGCGGTCTGGAAACTACACACCACCAACAGCAGCCCTGGGTGCCCGCGCAAAGCAGCAAGGGAGCCACTTACGTGTGGGGTGGAGGCAGGGCGTTGCTGCTGTGCCGCGCTAGCACTGGGTGTGTGCGAGGGTGTCCCGGAGAGGGGGGGGAAATGGCAGTGCCATTTGTAGCTGGATCCCAATGGGTTTTCTGGGACCTTTATCAGGACACTAGGACAGCACCTTTAAATCCGGGACAGTCCCAGAAAAAGGGGGGATGTATGATCACAGTATCTCTGTGACCTGTCCTGCGGGGCCAGATCTCTTCCTCTTCCCAGCCAAGGCACAGAGCCGAGAACACTGCCCTCCCCCCTAAAGATCAATATAGACACTGAACCTCTTCACGTCTGAGGAGAATGCAGTTTTGGGCACAGCTTTCAGGAAACCCACTCCCCAAATGGGACCCAAATAAATCATTCAGGTAAGCCCCCTTAACGATGAAAGGAGGATGTACACCCTGATTGCTCCCCCAGGTAACAATTATTTACATTGGGCTTGATAGTAAATAAAAGTGATTTGATTAAGTACAAGCAGTAGGATTTAAGTGGTTGCAAATGAAAACAGGCAGAGCAAAGTGAATTACAAACTGAAAATAAGAAAATAAGAAATAGTTGTCTCACACACTCAAGCTTATTGCAAACTCACCCAAACACTGTTCTTATTTTAGCTAACCCTCCAAGCTAGGGAAGATCTTTTCTCTCTGGGGTCTCTCATTCATTCTTTTGAAAGTGACAGGCGAGCCAAAGACAAACTTTGCATCCTAAATAGCCTATTTCCTGACAACTTTGCATCCTAAATAGCCTATTTCCTGAATAGGCAGGAATTCTGTTTCTATCCTTCCATGGAAAACTATCTGGTCAGGCCCTTCCAGTTAGGGAAAACACATGTTTTACTAAGAACAATCACTGCTAAGACTTAAAGGGGCTGTTTACAAGTGATCACCCAAACACTGAGGAAAACACCCTTGATGGCTTTAATTTGCACATTTAAAACAATAAACCATTCCATGTTCCATGTTTCTAACTTTTCATACAAGAGTGATACATACGCTGAAATAAGATCTACAGATCCAGCAGATCGTGACATTAAAATTGATAGGTCACATGAGACATTTTGTCCAAAGCATCTTCAAGTTATGGATATTTGTATCCATAAGTCATTTTCATAAAGCATGGGGGACTGTCACAACCCGCACTGAGGCAGGACTAAATATGATCTCTACAAGGGATAGGCAACCAGGTGCAGTTGCTAGGATTAGCCTCTAGTAGGCCACCAGCACTTTCTTTACCTGCGCATCCACAGGTATGGGTGCTCACAGCTCCTGTTGACTGCGGTTTGCGGTTCTCAGCCAATTGGAGCTGTGGGAAGTAGCGGCCCGGCCTGTACCACTTCCCACAGCTTCTATTGGCCAGTAATAGTGACCCACGGCCAAGAGGAGCAGCAAGCAGCCGTTATCTTTTAAACCATTTTTTAGATAACCTCTGCTTTTGAATTTTTTTCCCCACACCTTTTTAGTTTTCCAACTGAAGCTGGATGCAAAAAAATTAATCAACAGGCTTACAATCAAGCTTGTGATAACCTCAAAAGTCTAGGTCATCTAAAAACCCTAACAGCCATGAAATCAAACCCCTATTTATGCTTAAGGCTGGAAGCTTTGCTGAGGATTTGAGGTATCTTGTTCAAAATCCCAGCTGTTGTTATTTTTCCTCCTCTCTAGAGATCTAGAGGGGAGACTTCCATGAAAGGTTTTAAGACTTTCTACTGCCCTTTTTAAGTACAGACTGTGCTCAACATCATTCACTGGTCCCTGGGCCAAACCCCCGAGACTACAAATGGGGAGGGTTTCTGCAAGGGGCACAGTATGCTTCCAGACAGACTGAAAGGACAGTCTGCAGACTTGTAACCTGCATTATCTCCATGAAAATAAGAGTAGCCACTTTATGGACTCTAATGGGACTCCTGAAAGAGGAGAAGAGGTAAGCCCAACTCTTAGGGAAGAGAACTTGAATCACATCACCAACACTGACTGCTGCCGGGAATGGACTGAGTGGAGCCAACTGCACAAAGAGAGACATGAGCTAGCACCATTAAGGACAAACAAGTCACTGCTATCAAAAAGGTCACAGAGGCCAACACCATTCATGGCACCTGAGACCTTGCACCTAAAACAGCAAGTGGGAAGGGGGTAAATTTTGTGGACGTCTTAACTACCTCAGCACAGCCCAGGCATATGTGATAGGTAGGAGCAGGACTGTTTTCTTCCTGGTTATTATGGGAGGAGACCTTGCCTTCTCCTGAAATTGAGAAGGCTCCAGGATGGGTGACAGGTGAACACCACTCATGGAGGTGGCTAGTCCCTGGCATCTCCCCCTCTGTCCAAGGTCCCACCCCCTGCTGTCTTCCCTCCCCCACGTGCTCCCATCAAACTTTTCTCAAGGGGTGGCAAGGCCTTATCCCTACCACCACATGAAAACAGAATTCCTGGGGCTTGCTGTCCTTCACCCTACTCACAGGGCCAGAAGAATTGTTTTCCATTTAGCAGTTTTGAGAAGGAAAACACCAAAGCCAGTGAAGAAACAGACATTTAATTAAAAATTGTTCAAAGATCCTGTGAAATTTCTGCTTCAGAGGAAGCCCTGGAGTCTGGCACATATGCTGCTTGGAGGCATAAAATTCTAGGAGTGCTTCCTGCATTACAATCCTAAACCCAGTTTTAGATCTGTTCCTTCTCTTGTTACCATGAAGACTGGGAATGCCCAATTGTTTTTTGGCCTCTGTGTCCAAAATGGAGGAGACTGAGAATTAAATTATAACTACTAACCTCCCTTAGCTCTGAATAAAAAGAGACAGCTGACAAGTCAGCACTAATTCTTTAAACTGTTTAATGAACTGCTCTGAATAGAGATAAACTTTTATTAACCTTCTTTGAAAATTGAATTGCAGGAGCTCTAATGAACTGACGGAAGGTTGTCTGGTTTCCCTATAGTTGCTATACATTTCCCAGTTTCTTCTACTAAAATGTTGGTACCTTAGTTATTTCCTATAGCAATACTCTTCTGAGTCCCATCATCTCCTATTACCAGGGCTCGACAATTAGTGTAATCTACTCGTCCGTGGTAGCCCCTTCTGACCTGATTTTAAATAGATGTAACTAACTTGTCACCTCAAAAAAGTTAATTGAATTTTAGCTGACTGACAAAAACCTATTAAGTGCAGGATGGCAACATATAAGCTTTCCACCCAACTCTGCCAATGGACCTCAGTCTTGACCTGCAGTTTTTCCCACTATTGAAGTCCTGTGACACCACAGAGCATTGTCAATTCACCACCTCTCTATTGAGATACAGAACAATCTGTATTCTTATGTACAGGCACATTATCAAGATACAAAACCAGATTCTAATCTCTTTTACAGAAGTGCAAATTAAGAGTTACACCATTTATGTCAATAAGTTATAGGACTGCAATGATAACTTAAGGCAGTCAGCTCTTAATATCATGTCTCACATTAGGGATTTCTGAAAGCCAAGTTTATTTTGTGAAAGAACGGCTCCCAACTTACTAGATGGAGATTGTAATATAGCATGGATGAAGAAATAAGGAAAAAATGTTGTGTTCCATTTAGCCCAAGCTTGCAACAGAATGGTGCACTGAATAGTGTTGATGCAGAATCACAAATAGAGCTGCAAACACGTGTGTCAAAAACTTTGTGTTATAGGCATATAGCAAGAAACAGATCTATCCTGTCCGTCCGTCCCCCCCCCCCCCCCCCCCCGTCTTCCTCCACTTCCTGCCCCTCCCCCTTTTTTTGTGGTGGGTACTTCTGAGACTCACTCCTACCTCTCATCTGGCTGAAAGTGGTGATGAATTTGCTGGTCACAGACTTGAGTTCATTATTGGCTAGAGTGATGAGATGTATCCCTTCAGTGACATTCCTCATGACTTTGTAAATGCCAATAGGGAACATCATCAGCTTGCAGTCAGCCAAATCTGTAGTGAAACAAATTGAAAAAGACAAACATGCAGAGCAGGATAGCGTACTCAGAATGGCTTCAAGTAACTACCATGTTCACATATTTTATTCTATTAATTAAAAAACAACATAAGAAGAGACAAATTGTCAAGCTTCTAAAGTTACTGGTGCATTATCAATATACATTGCTCAGGGGACATATTTTACTGAGAGGAGTTCAAAATCATAGGTGCTGGGAATGCTACCACACCTCCTGGCTTGAAGTGGTTTCCATTATATACAGAGTTTACAGTTTGGTTTAATAGGTCTCAGAATTCCCACTAAAAAGTTGATCCAGTGCCCCTGCTCAAGATGATGCAACAAGATTTTTACAGCCTACAGTTTGCCCAGAGATATGAGAGTATTCGTTTTTGCTCTGAGGATGTTATTTCTCTGCCCCATCAACTTTTTAACAAGGAGAGTGACATTTTATCAGAGGGCCTTTTCCCCACCCAAAACCCTAGTTTGTATTCTTGTTGGAATTACTCTCATCAGACATTACAATGATCTAAAATTCCTAGGATGCAAGAACCCCCAATCACTCCCTCTCCTGCCCACGACATGCCCCCCCCATTCCTGAATAGAGCCACCTCCAAGGTTTGGCACAGAACTTGTCCTCTGGCTCCTGCAGGGAACTTCTTGCTCCAGCCCCTTGCACAGGGGGCACATGTAGCTGCTTTGTGGCTCCATGGCCGCAGCACAAAGGAACTGCAGGGCAGCCATGATGTAGGCCCAGAGTGGAGCGATGGAACAGAAACAAGGGAGATACACACAGCATACACAAACTGTACAATCAACTTCTGGTACAAAGCAGTTGTCTTTGGTCGGTCTGTAGCAATGATTATCATTCTTGCTGAAAGCTCTGCAGTCTACAGCACACCACTTAACTTACATGTGGCCAGGCAGATAGGAGCAAGGGGAGCAACTGTTGCTGAGAGATAGAAACCCAGTCCCCTTACATGTAGGGGCAAGCATCACCCCTACTGGCCCAGGGAAGTGCCAGTAAGGATGGCTGCACCCGAGCAGGGCAGATTATTTTTCAACTAAGGTGCCTATGGGAATCCTGTAGATAAAGGCTGCAATGGGCATGTAATGAAGTAGAAACTCCTCAGCCATCCTGTCCATACTCCTCCCTGATCAACAGCCACCCACTTTTGGGCTTGCACTGGCTGTCTGCAGGCAACGTTGCTGCTCCAGAGTATAACTGTAGCCTCTCATTGGCAGAAGTGTAAACGAGAAGAGATTATTTCTGTAAGCAGGGTCTGAATCAATGCTTCCATTACAGCCAGCTGGAATGAGAAAGAAAACCTGGGTGGCTACGTCTAGACTGGCATGATTTTCCGCAAATGCTTTTAACAGAAAAGTTTTCCGTTAAAAGCATTTGCGGAAAAGAGCGTCTTGATTGGCACGGACGCTTTTCCGCAAAAGCACTTTTTGCGGAAAAGCATCCGTGGCCAAACTAGACGCACTTTTGCGGAAAAAAGCCCCGATTGCCATTTTCGCAATCGGGGCTTTTTTGCGCAAAACAAATCTGAGCTGTCTACACTGGCCCTTTTGCGCAAAAGCTTTGCGCAAAAGGGACTTTTGCCCGAACGTAGTATTTCCACAAGAAGCACTGATTTCAGACAGTAGGAAGTCAGTGTTCTTGCGGAAATTCAAGCGGCCAGTGTAGACAGCTGGCAAGTTTTTCCGCAAAAAACCGGTGTGTTTATGTAAATACAGTTCACTCAGTTTGCTTATCCTGCTATGATATTCAACTGTTACAATGGTGTTTTGCTCATTATAACCAATTTGGCTGTTGTGGGATCACAAACTGCATTAACATTAAATGCAGGAATTGTGAGATATGATCACCAATGCTTGCAGTTATTGGGGGAAGGCAGAAAAGTCAGACTGTTTAACTCAGTTCAAAAGGAGAGAGGCTGACAGTGTAAAGAACCTCAGATGGACAAGGGCCCGTCTGCCAAGATTCTGTGAAGTTAACGGGGGGGGGGGGGGGGGGGGGGGAGCCTGTAGCACTCTGAATCAGCAGGCTACATGCCCTCCAGGTGTGAGCTGCAAGACCAGTTCAACCCATTTCTTTCCCTCCCCCCAATGATAGAACTAGAGCAGAACTAGACTCCATAAGGAGTCTCTTTCATTAGTTTAAATTTATTCCAGTGGATGCTAGAATTTCTTGTGGCTGGATTGTGTTTTGGGCCAAGAGTTGAAAGCACTAAGCCTGACCCAAAGCCAAACCCACCACAAGCTAACAGAAGATGCGACAAGCAGCCGGCCAACAGAGTGGCTGCAGCATAACGAGCAGTCAGCAGAGAGGAGTAATGGCCAGCAGGGCAGTGACAGAGGTGTGCAATTAGCAGTCAGCAGAGCGGCAGCAACGAGGTGACGAATAGCCAGCAAGGTCATGGCAGAGAGCAGCAAGCAGGCAGATGGCAAGTGACCAGTGGAGTGAGTAAGATGCCTCCCCCCACTCTGTATGGGAGGTGAACTCTGCAGATGCACCTCTGAACTCTGGGTCTGCCCTGACCAAGGGCAGCACCTGTGAGTTGGGTAAAGAGAAGGGTTGGGCATGTGAAGGGGACATTTATAAGGTTGCCAGATGGTTTCAGAAAAAATACCAAAAAAAAATCCTCCCACCCTCGAGAGTTAAGCAAAAAAACCAAACCAAAACAAAAAAACCACACACAGCATGGCCCCTTTAAAAAAACACGTGGTGAGGCTTTTCGGCCTTAAAAGGCTGCCAGCGGCTGCCCGCCAACTTGCCTCCTTGCATGGGACCAGACAGCTCCCCTGCAGAACCCAGTAAGCACTAGGGCTGCCGGGCTGCCTCTGTATTGAGCCGGGATTTTCACCTTCTGACCAGGAAAAAAATCAGAGAGTACCAGACATTTTAGGTGTCTGGTATTTTCTGAATTTTTTTTACCAGACAGGAGGCAAAAATACTGAACTGTCCAGTTCAATACTGGACACCTGGCAATCCTAGACATTTACAGTGCTGGACTTAAGAACCTGAGAGGGAAAAAAAACATTGCCCAATCTATTTGAGGTGGGACAGTTACTTGTGGTTTTGGTTATGGTTTGTGGTGTTTCCCCAAATTAATGCTACACTACTTCCTTTCCCTTTTATTAAAGCTTTCTTTTCTACACTCAGGCTATGTCTACATTGGCATGATCTTGCGCAAATACTCTTTAACGCAAGAGTTCTTGCATTAAAGTATTTGCGCAAGAGAGCGTCTACACTGGCATGTGCCTTTGCGCAAGAGCATCCGTGCCAGTGTAGATGTTCTCTTGCGCAGGAAAGCTCTGATGGCCATTTTAGCCATCAGGCTTTCTTGCGCAAGAAATTCATGTTGCCTGTCTACACTGGCCTCTTGCACAAGAACAGTTGCACAAGAGGGCTTATTCCTGAGCAGGAGCATCATAGCTCTTGCGCAAGAAACACTGATTTCACACATTAGAACATCAGTGTTCTTGCGCAAGAACTCCCCGCCAGTGTAGACAGGCAGCATGTTTTTGCGCAAAAGCGGCTGCTTTAGCGCAAGATCGCGTCAATGTAGACGCAGCCTCAGACTTTGTGCTTGCGAGTGGGGGAATATTGCCTCTCAGAGGTGCCTAGAGGTGTTATGTGAATTTCCCAGGTTACTGGGTGGGAGGCTTAAGCCAGTTCTGTATTGGATGGATGGAGAGGAACCCTAAGGACTAGATACTGAACCTGGCCCTGGCTGCTGCTAGCGCTATCCGGCAGTAGGGTTACATTTGTATTTCTGCTGTTAACACCGGTCTGGCTACCCCGGTCTTTGCTGTCAGACAGTCTTGTTTTCGCTTGCTCCTCACAGACAACGGAACATGCCCCTCCCGCCACTCTGAGCAAGGATCAATAATTTCTTCTTGGCCTATGGTGAAGGTCAAGTATCTGTTGTTCTTTCATCTCTAGCTACTTGTTGTGGAAAATGAGGAAAAAGCTAAATTACATCTCACTCATGTATTGTGATGAGGGCCCTAGAACACCTATGAAAACAAATTAAGCATCATAGAATTTCCTTGAGCAAAAAGCACTTCATGTGATTGGCTCATTAGAAGTGACTAGAGGGCCTTAGTTGACCTGAGCATTGGTTTTGTTTTTAGGAGAGTAAGGGAATTGTTTTTTCATGCTAATGAACTGTCCAGTTCAGAAGGCAAGCAATCAACATCTGCCTCTTCAATATATATGTTGCTGTTCACTGGATTTCTCTCATAGGCTCCCTCAAGCTCCTAATTGAAATTATCTCCACTGTATTACTTTGCATTACAGACAAATACAATATTGAATCTATTGTTGTACATGGACATATGCAGCAGAATAAAGCATAGTAGGCAGAAGCACAGATGGTTTTGACAAACTTGAATTTTTATAATCACTGGCTGTGTCTACATTGGCATCCCTTTCCAGAAAAGGGATACTAATGAGACACTTCGGAATTGCAAATCCGCGGGGGATTTAAATATCCCATGCGGCATTTGCATTTACATGCCTGCCGCTTTTTTCCGGCTCGGGGTTTTTGCTGGAGAAAAGCACCAGTCTAGATGCGATTCTCCGGAAAATAAGCCCTTTTCCGGAAGATCCCTTATTCCTACTTTCAAGGGCTTATTTTCCGGAGAATCGCATCTACACGTAAATGCAGCCATGTAAATGCAAATGCCGCGGGGGATGTTTAAATCCCCCGCGGATTTGCAATTCCGAAGTGTCTCATTAGCATCCCTTTTCCGGAAAGGGATGCCAATGTAGACATAGCCACTGTGTTTTTCATTTGGGATTAATCTCAATGTATCTCAGTTCACAGCATAAACACACAGCGATTGACCTGATTAAAGCCCCCATTTGTCACATACTCCAAGTTATCTAAATCATAATCCCACACAACTAATTCACATTTTAAAATCAATCACTTGTCTCTTTCCCTCCCACCTTATCAATGCTAAGGAAAGTGTATAGGTGGCAGAAGATGGGAAATCCTTTGCTCTAGTAGCCCCCATCCTTCCCCAAATGACAGGCCTTTAATTGTGTCAGAAGGTATTACATGAACTAGATTCAAAGGGCATTTCTGTTTTGAAATGGGAACTCTGTATAAGTATTCCCTCTTCAATGTAACAGGTCTATTCCCCATATAGACTCAGAACCACCTTTGCTGACTTTAGTGACAACATTGTATGACTTTCTGCAGAGCCATCACAGCTAGGAAACAGTGAGCTAATGCTTCACAGACACAACTGAAAACCAGTTTCCAATTGCAGAGCTACCTGTGGAACTCAATTGTGTTCCAGTTGCCTTACATAGGATAAATAAAGATGCCAGAGGTTTGTACTGGTGAAAATGAGCACAGGCTTTCACTCGAACAGTCTTCATCTCTGATGACACATGAGCGAGAGCAGGGGTTCTCCAACCAACTTTTGGTGGCCTCAGAATGTGTCCACAAAATTTTGCTGGTGGCCACCATTTTTTCTAAAAATATTTAATATAGGAAAACACAAATAAATATGCACATGTACTTGTCCAAACCACAGTAATTTATTTATGCAGAGGTTATTTTGCAGACCCAGTTATAAAAATAATGTACAGTTGTCTCGTCTTTCCTGTACCAAAATAGAATAGAAACATAAATAGAGTGCTTTGCATGTTCTTCGCTTTTCTTTTTAACCTGTTGTTTCTTTTGCTTTTTTGGTTACATTTTTATTTTTAGACTTGATAGCCAGTAAGTCTGCTTCTGTGAACAATGGCATTTGTATATTTCTTAGTATCACTGTTCATATTAGCAGACTTGTTACTTAGCTGGGAGGCAGTGAAAAGGGATACTAACAAACCTCTGTCAAAGCAGTACTGTAGCATCACTACCAGGGAGAGACCATACAATTGGGGCATACACCCCAGGTGGGCAAACTACAGCCTGTGGGCTGCATCCTGCCCATCAGCCATTTTAATCCATCCCTCAAGCTCCCTTGCAGCAGGATCAAGTGCCCAGATCCTAGAAGCAGCAGCACGCCCCACTTCCAGCTCCTAAGCATGGGGCAACCAGAGGGAATGGTAACACTGCGTGATTTCCCCACCCATAGACCCTGGGAGCAGTGCCTGCAGACAGGGAGGCACGCTAAGCTGCTTAGCTATGCCTCCATGTAGGCACCGGGGGGAGAGGGAGAGAGAAGACAGACACATGCTGTTTCTTCTAGGATAGGAGCTGCTCGCAAACAGGTGATTGCAAACTGGGAGTTTAGAGAGGGAATTCTCCAGGTAATGGAGAAGTGACTACAGGACTCTTGAGGGAAGTGGCTGTCTGTAGTGTGTGTTGTGTTTAGGGCTTTCTTGCTGTGTGATGAGTTTGTGTTTGTGAGTGTGATTTTTTTGTTTTGTTTTCTGTTTTTTATTTTTTCCCTTTCTTTCTCCTTCCTCCACCCCATGGAGTGTGTGCTGTGACTGGCAGCTAGAAATTGTTGGCTTCTAATTAAAGTTTGAAATCTAGAAGCCTCTGCTGATTGGCTGAGCCTTGGTAGGGGGAGGGACTATCAGGAAGTCCGGGGCTTTATAAAGGAGTGAGTCAGAGACCAGGGAGCTTGTGAACAGGTGATTGCCAACAGGGAATTTGGAGAGGGAAGGGGGCGAGGTATTCTTGCCTTTCCTTTAAACCCTTTTTTAGGACAGCAGGTATGGATAGCGATAGCCCTGCTGTTGTTACCTGCACAGCATGTGCCAAGTTTGTCTTCTTCCCAGAAGAAAGAAGGGATTTCATCTGCGCTAAGTGCAAGCTGGTTGCCATTTTGGAGGAAAAAATTAGAGGACTGGAGGCCCAAGTGTCAACCCTCGGCTCGACCAGAGAGAATGAAAACTTCCTCGACAGAAGTCAGCATTTAATCCTGCAAGCAAGGCAAGCAGAAGAGCCAGAGAGGGCAGTACAGGATGAGGAAGAGAACTAGCAGCATGTAACTTCTAGAAGGAAAAAAAGGCCAGCACAGGAACCCCCATTCCTACACAGGTAAGTAATCACCTTCAGGTTCTCTCCACAGGCTCTGAAATGGTAAATGCTTTAGAAGGGACCTCACAAGGAAGAAACCGGAAGGGAACACCATCTACTGGAAGCCATGGGATGCAGTGTCCTAGGAATGGGGGTTCCACGAACACCTCCCCGAAAGAAGAAGGTGGGTGGTAGTGGTTGGGGGCTTCCTCCTAAGAGGGACTGAGCATCCATCTACCATCCGGACCTGGAATCTTGAGAGGTGTGCTGCTTACAGGGAGCTCGAATTCAGGATGTGACTGAGAATCTCACAAAACTGATCAAACCTTCGGATCGCTACCCCTTTCTGCTTCTCCACGTGGGAACTAATGATATGGCCAAGAATGACCTTGAGTGGGTTACCGCAGATTACGCAGAGTTGGGAAGAAGGATCAAACAATCTGGAGTGCAAGTGGTGTTCTCGTCCATCTTCCCAGTTGAACGGAAAGGACTGGATAGGGATCGTCGAATTGAGGAAGTAAATGCGTGGTTGGGCAGGTGGTGTTGGAGAGAGGGCTTTGGTTTCTTTTACCATGGGACTCTGTTCCAGGCACAAGGATTGTTAGGAAGAGATGGGATCCACCTAACAAAGAGATGAAGGAGCATCTTCACAGGCAGGCTTCCAAACCTAGTGAGAAGGGCTTTAAACTAGGTTAATTGGGGGACGGTGACCAAAACCCTGAGAGAAGTGGAGAAGTCGGATACCAGGAAGAAATGCAAAGAGGAATGAGCAACAAAGGAGGACCCCTGATTCGAATGGAGAGGGTAGGGCGATCAACTGGTTATCTGAGGTGTTTGTACACCAATATGAGAAGCCTGGGTAACAAACAGGAAGAATTGGAGGCCCTGGCCCAGTCCAAGAACTACGATTTGATTGGGATAAAAGACTTGGTGGGATGACTCGCATGACTGGAGCACTGTCATGGAAGGGTATAAACTGTTCAGGAAGAACAGGTGGGGGAGAAAAGGAGGAGGAGTTGCACTGTATGTAAGACAGCACTAAGATTGCTCAGAACTTCAGTATTTAGAGGAAGAAAAGCCTGTTGAGAGTCTATGGGTCAAGTTCAGAGGTGTAAGCCACAGCAGTGTTGTTGTGGTTGGCGTCTGCTACAGGCCACCAAATCAGGTGGATGAGGTAGATGACACTTTCTGTGGACAACTGAGAGAAGTTTCCAGATCGCAGGCCCTGGTTCTCATCGGGGACTTTAATCACCCTGACATCCGTTGGGAGACCAATACAGCAGGACACAGACAATTCAGGAAGTTTTTGGAGAATGTTGAGGATAACTTCTTGGTACAAGTGCTTAAAGATCCGACATGGGGCCGTGCGAAGCTTGACCTGCTGCTCACAAACAGGGAGGAGGTAATAGGGGAAGTAGAGGTGGGTGACAACCTGGGAAGCAGTGATCATGAGATGGTAGATTTCAGGATCCTGACCAAAGGAAGAAAAGAAAGTAGTAAAATACACACCCTGGACTTCAGAAAAGCAGACTGACTCCCTGTAGCCAGACACAAAAACCCCATCTTGTTTTGCCACGAGCCCCATCTTGTTCCCCCCCCACCCACCCCCCCCCCCCCAGAGAGCAAGAGAAAGGCAGTCAGCCTTTGATGCCCTGGGAACACAGGTTTGCTGCCTGTCCCTGACTCTACCATAAACAGAAACCAGACAGTAAATGGGCTAGCTGACGACCCGGGGCCTCCCGTTGCCCTGATGGCTAGTACCAGTAATTGACACGCCTGCACTGTCCCAGGAGAGGAATCTTCGCCCATCACATACCAGAGGTGCCCATTGTCTGCATTTTCCCAGGTGTAAATTATGCTTTGCACCCTTCGTGGGAAACTTGGCATTCAAAGCCATTTTTCCTAATTGGCCACTTGAAACCAGGAAGAAGCCTACATGACCCAAGGGGTATAAAAAGAGGTTCAGCCGCCCACCCCATTTGAGCTCCAATCATCTATACCTGCTGGCAGGTATTGATTGTCTCCCGAGGTCTGTGGGACGCCCAACCTCGCCCTACTTCTTCCCGAGGGATTGAGAGACAAACGCTGGCCACGCCAAGTCTGGAACGCAGGGGTGAGAATATATACCTGCTATGTGTCTATTTTGCATGCATTTAATAAGAGCTCAGAGAACCAAAAGGGTTTCATGGTACCTGTAAGTGACTTTCTTAGTGTAATTTCTGTCCTGTCCTTTGTAGTGGCTGTGTTATCTGTAACACAGTAGTAGCATTTAACAGCTAAGTTTACCCTGTAACAATAAAATAGTAACTGTTTAAGCTTTAACCTGACTCCTTCAGTTGCTGTAACAGAACCAAGCACAATTTAAAAGAACTTCAGCCGGTCATAAGGGACTCACTGCCCTGACCGTCGGCTGACAGAATTGGCGTAGTCGGCAGGATTGTGCTACTGGTTCACATACAGCAACATGAAGCCTGTCATGATAGACATGGATTTAGTGGTATAGAGAAAGGGTTTGCCCAGGAAGGTTGGGGCAACCCCAAAAAAAAAATTGGATAGAGAAATGTTAGAAGAGGATTGGGGAAATCCTGAGGAGTTGTGGGTGCAGTTCTGTAAGTATAGAACTGCCTGCAAGCTAAAGAATGGGACAAAGCCTGAGTCTGTGGAAAGGAGCCACTTTCCATTTAGCAAGGAAAACAGGATCAGGCCCAGACAAGCAGGCAGAAATGAAAAACAGGATCAGGCCCAGACAAGCAGGCAGGTAACAGATAAGATTGAAAGCCTTGTGGTAGAACTGAGAAAAAGGCAGTAAGTACTGGAAATCTAAACCCTTAAAGCATACTTACAAGAGTAATATCTGAAACAAGGCCAGTTTTTTATTTTAGAGATAAGAAAGTGTTTTAAGAAAAGAAAAACACAGAGAATTTAAACTCTGCAGAGAATGGAGAGAATTGAGCAGTTGTGCAAATGCTAAAATGGTGTAGATAGAAAATTGTGGTTTCTTTACAGTCATTCTGAAGGAAAAATGGGCCCTTTTTCCAAAGGAATGTCTGTAAATAACCCAGGCAAATTTGACTCAAATCTGAACATTTGATTAGAGAGAGACTGTCAAAAGAACTCTAAAGGGAGGGTGTTCTATTGGAACTAAACTACCCCATTGAATAAAAAGGGAATGTAATTGTTGTACAGCTATGTAGAAATAGTGTAAGAAAGGTTCAGAGAGAATGTATGTGTATCTGTGTGTAGATATATATATGTATAGTGTAAATAATATGAAGTTTTAAGGTCCAGTAATCTTGTTTGTTTGTAGGTTTAAAACAAATTGGTTTGGTTTACTTTTAGTCCAAGTTGTTTAATGAAAGTACAGGAAAACTGTAAGCATAAAGAAAGAGTTACACTCTATGCAAAGTTTAATGTGGCTAAGTAGTGTTGTAAACAAAGATTGCACATTTTCCTGTAAACTATAGAATGAGTAAAAACTGCAAACAAACTAAAATGCTGTGAAAGCTCCAGGAGCCACAACAGGTTGTGATTTCCTTTGTGGTGTAAATACCCTAGCTGGCAGCACAAAGAAGCTTTGCAGGTAATAGCTAAGTTTGATTAGCAAACTACCTAATATCAGAAAGTTCAAATTGTAGCCCTCCAGAAAGAAAGAAAGAAATAGGAGGTTGGGTATACTAAGAAAAGTTTAAATGTAAGCAGTCTTTTAAGAAAGCAGAGAGAAGACTGAGAAATTGGCATTTGTAAAAGATGTTACCCCTTTTAAACAAAATCTTGCAAAGGTTCGGGCATAGCCCTTGGTCTGATCAAGTGTTAACTGCTTGTCCCTACAATTTCAGACCTACAAATTGGCTAACTACCTGTAAATATGTAAATCCTTGGCTCCAATGGAGAGGGAAACAGCTGCAGCTTTTGTCTTCTATGGAAAACCTGTAAAGAGGTGTTCTTCAAAATTATCTGAATATAAGAATCCAGATATGAAACTGCAAAAATGTAAAAGCCTCTGCTGCAAAAGTGGAGAGGTAGAAATGCATGTCCCTCAATACCCAGACAGAGCTCGATTCCCTTAAAGATGGGTGCTGAGAGTTAAAGCACCTCTCAGATTTTTTTTTTTTCTCTCTCCCCTCAGGAATATGTTTAAGAAAAGGACCAGGAGGTATAAGGCTTAGTAAACAAGCTCACCCTCCTTACCAAATTAATAGTAGACAAACCTGTCTCATTGGGAAAAGTCATTTAGCAGGAATTAGGATGGACCATAACAAGGGGAAGGCAAAAAGTTTGGAGCCCTATAGGCATAGTTGAAGGAATAAGGAAAGTAAAGCAGACATTGGAAAGTTACTAGGAATGAGAAACATTTTCTTTGAAAGGACAAAGCAAGTGATTTGAGGGAATGTGAAGATAAAAGGTGGACTCCATGGGAGAATGGAAGGAATTAAGCAATGGTAGTAATATGTGAAGGGAAATCTTGTTTTAAAAATGACACCTTGTTTCTTTGCAGCCTCTTCCTTAAGCACTGTGCAAACGATCTATGCAAAGAAACAATCAAATGTAAACATTTTGTCTTTGCACACCTTTGTTAAATCTGCAAAGGAAAATTAGGGATTCTACTGAAACTTAATTGGTTAACTGCATAAAGAATAAGCTCTATATATTGTAACTATTTTGTGGATTTCAAATTGACCAGTTTTATTTTGTTTTGGATAATGTCCGCTTGCTCAAAATTGCAAATAGACAGGGCACAAATTGGTTAGTGCTTCTGTTGGGCATTCAACTTTTAAGGACATTTAACTTTCTAGAAACCAAATTATTAGTTTAGAAACTCAAGCTTTGAAACTTAACTGTCTCTTTCAAGGCTGAGTTAATAACACTTTTGGCTTGCTTTTAAATTCAACATTATATGTAAATACAGGCTGCCTGGTTATTTCAAAGGAAAGTGGACAGGGAAGGCTGTTGCTGTTTCAGCAGACACATCCACTGCACCCCTGTCCACAAACATAGAAGGAACAGCTCAGCTTGCAGAGCTGGCAGCAATCAATTAGCTTGTGAGGCAGGGGCCAGTACCATCTACACTAACTCCTATGCTGTATGGGCTGGAGCCACCCAGTGGATAACTAATTGGAAGAATAATAACTGGGAAATAGGAAAGCCTGTTTGGAGATTGGAATATTGGAAATGGATATACCAGCATGCAACCCCACATGCCTTAAGCATAAGTCATGTGTCCAAAAGAATAATACTCTAGCTGCATAGCTAAATAACCTAGCAAATGCAGCAGTACAAATTTTTGCTGCCCAGGTGGATTGGGAACGCCTGTACATTTGGCTACATAAAACCTTGGGACACACAGAGAGCTGGTGCGGCAGGCACATGCCAGGGGGTGGCCTATCACCCACAAACAAGCCAGAGCTCTGGTACAAGCTTGCACCCTATGTGCTGAACTCAGAAACATATAACAGAAAGGCAATGATTTGCCAGGCTAAGAGATGGAAAAATGCTATGGGCAACCTGGCAAGTAGAGTATATTGGTCCACCGCCCAGCAGTAAGCAAGGGTGGGAGTATGTTTTAACTGGAGTAAAAATTGTTTCAGGAATTGGTTTTGCTTACTCAACCCCAGTGGCAACAGGGTTGTTTACAGTCATGGGACTAAACCACTTAATAGCCCTGGTCCCAACACCCCAGTTTGGGAACACAAACCCATGTACTGCACTCCTACAAGGGAAAAGGAGTCTGGACCACTGCAGATGCTGGGCTAACACCAATAACCATTACTGAGGCTTGGATTGTATCCAAGACCGGCAAACCTTATGTTTTATCACAGGAAACTGAGGCAATATCCCTGAACAGTGCTCCAGTGGGATGGATCCCTCCCAGTGCTGGTGTGAATCCGGGAAACCACCATAAACTTTTTGTATATATATATTGCTTGCTGTTGTGCTTGCAACCACTGGTGTTAGTTACAGACTATTGAAATAAGACATGGTACTCCAACTCGCCATGGTCTTCTTCCTCATCCCAACTGCTACTGCTGTACCAAAACATCTTACTTAACTCCTCTACTGGACTGGGAATCGAGTTTGTCCCTCTCAGCCCAAATGACTGGTGAAACAAAGTGACATCTTCCGATAGGGACCGGTATGGTTTGATGACAGCGACTACCGCAATCCTCTAAATAACTCTGGGGGGAGGTCAAGGGGGGAGGCAAGGGAAGTGGCAACAAACGGTATGGGATAAGACATGCTGTAACTAAAAATGTAAAGCCTCATGGCTAGATTGTCTAGCCCAACACCTAGGACTTTCGTTAACTCCCTTCCTTCACTCTATTGTAAATACTATATTAACCATTTTACTTGTTGTAATTGCTTGCTGCATGCTTCTATGTATTGTTAGGCATTTTGTGTACACTGCTACCTCCTCTGCACAAATCTGGTATATGGCGTTGGGAAGTGATCCTAATCAATCCCTTGATCCAAATTATCTGATCAGACCCTGCTGATAGGGCGATTTTAGCTTCCTCCAAGGAGGGCAAAGGGTGCTGGCATCACCGCCATCTTGCGTTCTGGGACATAGTGAGGCGTGTCAAGGGGGTGGAATGTAGCCAGACACAAAAACCCCATCTTGTTTTGCCACGAGCCCCATCTTGTTCCCCCCCCCCCAGAGAGCAAGAGAAAGGCAGTCAGCCTTTGATGCCCTGGGAACACAGGTTTGCTGCCTGTCCCTGACTCTACCATAAACAGAAACCAGACAGTAAATGGGCTAGCTGACGACCCGGGGCCTCCCGTTGCCCTGATGGCTAGTACCAGTAATTGACACGCCTGCACTGTCCCAGGAGAGGAATCTTCGCCCATCACATACCAGAGGTGCCTATTGTCTGCATTTTCCCAGGTGTAAATTATGCTTTGCACCCTTCGTGGGAAACTTGGCATTCAAAGCCATTTTTCCTAATTGGCCACTTGAAACCAGGAAGAAGCCTACATGACCCAAGGGGTATAAAAAGAGATTCAGCCGCCCACCCCATTTGAGCTCCAATCATCTATACCTGCTGGCAGGTATTGATTGTCTCCCGAGGTCTGTGGGACGCCCAACCTCGCCCTACTTCTTCCCGAGGGATTGAGAGACAAACGCTGGCCACGCCAAGTCTGGAACGCAGGGGTGAGAATATATACCTGCTATGTGTCTATTTTGCATGCATTTAATAAGAGCTCAGAGAACCAAAAGGGTTTCATGGTACCTGTAAGTGACTTTCTTAGTGTAATTTCTGTCCTGTCCTTTGTAGTGGCTGTGTTATCTGTAACACAGTAGTAGCATTTAACAGCTAAGTTTACCCTGTAACAATAAAATAGTAACTGTTTAAGCTTTAACCTGACTCCTTCAGTTGCTGTAACAGAACCAAGCACAATTTAAAAGAACTTCAGCCGGTCATAAGGGACTCACTGCCCTGACCGTCGGCTGACACTCCCTCAGAGACCTGATGGGCAGAAACCCCAGGGATGCTATCATGAAGGGGAAAGGAGCCCAGGAGAGCTGGCAGTATTTTAAAGAAGCCATATTGAAGGCACAGAAAGAAACCATTCCAATGCATAGCAAGAGAAGCAAATATGGTAGAAGACTGGATTGGCTCACGGAGGAAATCCTTGGTGAACTTAAACACAAAAAGGAAGCTTATAAAAAAGTGGAAACTTGGACAGATGACTAGGTAGGGTATAAATGTATAGCTCGAGAATGTAGGGTAATTATCAGGAAGGCGAAAGCGCAATTGGAATTGTGACTCGCAATGAATGTGAAGGATAACAAGAAAGATTTCTACAGGCATGTTAGCAACAAGAAGGTAATCAGAGAGGGTGTAGGGCCCCTACTGGATGAGGGTAGTAACCTAGTGACAGATGATGTGGGGAAAGCTGAGGTACTCAATGCTTTCTTTGCCTCTGTCTTCATGGACAAGGTCAGCTCCCAGACTAATGCGCTAAGTGATGCAATATGGGACAAAGGTGGACAGCCCTTGGTGGGGAAAGAACAGGTTAGGAACTATTTAAAAAAGCTAAAGGTACATAAATCCATGGGTCCGGACTTAATACATCCAAGGGTACCAAGGGAGTTGGCTAATATCACTGAGGAGCCTTTGGCCATTATCTTTGAAAAGTCGTGGAAATTGGGAGAGATCCTGGATGACTGGAAAAAGGCAAATGCAATGCCCATCTTTAAGAAAGGGAAGGAGGACGATCCAGGGAACTATAGGCTGGTCAGTCTTACCTTAGTCCCTGGAAAAATCATGGAGGGGATCCTCAAGGAATCCATTTTGAAGCACTTGGAAGAGGGGAAGATGATCAGGAATAGTTAGGCATGGATTCATGAAGGGCAGGTCCTGCCTGACCAATCTGATTAGCTTCTATGATGAGGTAACTGGCTCTGTGGATATGGGAAAGTCAGTGGATGTGATATACCTTGACTTTAGCAAGGCTTTTCATAGGGTCTCCCACAACATTTTTGCCAGCAAGTTAAGAGAATGTGGATTGGATAAACGGACGGTAAGATGGATAGAAAGATGGCTGGAAGGTCGAGCCCAGCAGGTAGTGATCAACGGCTTGATGTCAGAATGGCAGTCAGTTTCTAGCGGAGTGCCCCCAGGTTAGGTTCTGGGACCGGTTTTGTTCAACATCTTTATTAATGACCTGGATGAGGGGATGGATTGCACCCTCAGCAAGTTTGCAGATGACACTAAGCTAGGGGGAGAGGTAGATACACTGGCAGGCAGGGATAGAGTCCAGAGTGACTTAGACAAATTGGAGGATTGGGCCACAAGAAATCTGATGAGGTTCAACAAGGACAAATGTAAAGTACTACATTTGGGACGGAAGAATCTTAAGCATTGTTACAGGCTGGGAACTGAATCACTAAGTAGCAGGTCTGCAGAAAAGGACCTGGGGGGTACAGTGGATACAAAGCTGGATATGAGTCAACAGTGTGCCCTTGTAGCCTAATGGCATATTAGGTAGCATTAAGAGGAACATTGCTAGTCGATCCAGAGAGGTGATTATTCCTCTTTACTCGGCTCTGGTGAGGCCACATCTGGAGTACTGTGTCCAGTTCTGGGCCCCCCACTACAAAAAGAATGTGGACGCATTGGAGAGGGTCCAGCGGAGGGCAACCAAAATGATTAGGGGACTGGAGCATATGACCTACGAGGAGAGGCTGAGGGAGTTGGCTCTATTTAGTCTGCAGAAGAGAAGAGTGAGGGGGGATTTGATAGCAGCCTTCAACTTCTTTAAGGGAGGTTCCCAAGAGGCTGGAGAAAGGCTGTTCACAGTAGTGATGGATGGCAGAACAAGGAACAATGGTCCCAAGTTGCGGTGAGGAGGTCCAGGTTGGATATTAGGAAAAACTATTTCACTAGGAGGGTGGTGAAGCACTGGAATGGGTTATTTAGTAGTGGAGTCTCCATCCCCAGAGGTGTTTAAGTCTCAGCTTCACAAAGCCCTGGCTGGGTTGATTTAATTGGGATTGGTCCTGGCTTGAGCAGGGGGCTGGACTTGATGGCCTTCAAAGGTCTCTTCCAGCTCTATGGTTCTATGAAGTAAGTGCCACCCAGAGCCTGCACGCCCCTAACTCAATATCCTGCCCAAGCCCTGATTCCCCCCTCTCATTCTTGGTCTCAGGCCAGAGGACCCTCCTGGACCCCAAACTCCTCATCTACAATGCCTCCCCAGAGCCTGCACCCCCAACTAGAGCCCTCACACACTCCTGTGCTCCAGCCCCTGCCGCATCCTGCACCCCAAATGCCTCTTCTACAGTCCCATCCCACAGTCTGCATCCCTATCCGGAGCTCTGACTCACTCCCCTCCCCCCAGCACTCCACCCCTTGCTCCAGCCCAGAGCCCACGCCTGCACTCCACGTCCTCATCCCCAGCCCCACTTCATAGCCCACATTCATGGCCTGCCATATAGTTTCTATACCCTGATGTGGCTCTCGGGCCACAAAGTTTGCCCACTGCTGGTGTGTACACTAAGGATATTAAAAATGTGGTTACTCTCCTAATCGACTAGTCGATTTCTTCGACTAGTCGATTTCTTCGACTAGTCGATTTCTTCGACTAGTCGATTTCTTCGACTAGTCGATTTCTTCGACTAGTCGATTTCTTCGACTAGTCGATTTCTTCGACTAGTCGATTTCTTCGACTAGTCGATTTCTTCGACTAGTCGATTTCTTCGACTAGTCGATTTCTTCGACTAGTCGATTTCTTCGACTAGTCGATTTCTTCGACTAGTCGATTTCTTCGACTAGTCGATTTCTTCGACTAGTCGATTTCTTCGACTAGTCGATTTCTTCGACTAGTCGATTTCTTCGACTAGTCGATTTCTTCGACTAGTCGATTTCTTCGACTAGTCGATTTCTTCGACTAGTCGATTTCTTCGACTAGTCGATTAGTCAGTAAAGATTGCCATTACAGTGCTGTCTGGCTTGCAGGTCCCAGCATAGCCTTCCCCGCTGCTGCTCTTCACTACAAGTGACAGGTGAGCCAGTGTGCAAAGACACCAGCTCAGTCCCTGCTCCTGCGGGTCATTGATCAGCCCACATAACCTCCTCCGCTGCTGCTCTGCATTACAAGGGATTGGGCAGCCGTCATCTTCACATCCCTTCACATTCGTGGGAGCAGGGACTGAGCCAGCATCTTCGCACACTGGCTCCCCACCTCTTACTACTGCAGAGGCACAGCTGGGGAGGTGTGTGGGGGGGAGATGCGACTAGTCGACAGTAAGCTCTGCTTTCAGTTAGTGACTAGCGGCTTACATCCCTAGTGTACACAGGTGGAACAGTACTGCAGCCTAACTGTTAGAAGGTTTTTCCTAATGTCTCATCTAAATCTCCCTTGCTGCAGCCCAGTTTTTTCTAACCTTTCCTCTCAAGTCAGGTTTTCTAAAACCTTTAACACTTTTGTTGCTCTTCCCTGGATTTGCTCCAATTTGTCCTTATCTTTCTCAAAGTGTAGTACCCAGAATTGGAGATAGCTCAGAGACTGAACTCTGGCTGAGGCCTCACCAGTGCCAAGTTTAGTAGGTAATTGTCTTCCTACGTCTTACATAGCATACTCCTATGTAAGAGCAAGTGCCAGCAATGCCCCTCTGCCATGTATATTGGCCAAACCAGACAGTCTCCATATAAAGGATAAACGGATAAAAATAAGACATCAGGAATGGGAACTAACACAAACTTGTAGGAGAACACTTTAATCTCCCTGGACATTTAGTAATGGATTTAAAAGTAGCCACCGTTCTACAACAGAATTTCAAATCCCTGTTACAAAGGGAGACAGCTGAATTGCCTGTCTCCGAGAATCTTAACTGGTTAATGCATGACAAAGGCAATTTCCCCTCTTGATAGCCACATTTCCACATCAACAGCTGTGAACCAGACACTTCCACCCTGACTTGATTAGTTGCATTTATACAAGCACCCTCTTTCTTTTGTTGTCCACATACACACCCCTGCCTCTGTAAATTACAGTAATTCATCTGATGAGGTGGGCTTTACCCATAAAAGCTTATGCTTAATAAATCTGTTAGCCTCTAAGGTGCCACAGGACTCTGTTGTTCTTGTCAATATCAGCTCCAGCATGAAGCTATGAAACTGACAGGAGAGCCTTCCTGCCCTCTCCTTCTTCCTCCCCCTCCCCCTCCTCACTCCCAGCCAGACTGTGCCCAGCCCACTTGCAACTCCAAGCAAGGCTGCCCCTTGATCCTAGCTCCCCCTCCTAGCTGCTGCTCAGGCTCTCGCTCCCAGCTGAAGTGTGCCCTTGGTTCCTGAGGGGAACCCAACAGCTACACTGAGGCTCCTGGCTCCTTCCCAGGATCCACATCTAGTCTGGGAACAGAGCTCCCTCTGGGGGACAGGCAGGTTCTCTATGGTGGGTAGTGGGGAGCCAAGAGCCCAGGGGGACAGCCAGGCTCCTAGTGGGGAGATGAGAACCTGGGCTCTCAGCCCCCATACTACCCTTCTTAAGTCAGTGGAAGTGCCTCTGGTGAGGCCACACATCACTGACAGGAGTGTAGTGTGGATATCTACCACTGCAGTAAGTTTCTAGTGTAGACTTGCCCTATGTTTGCCATTCTCCACATCTCTGGGACATCACCTACGCTTGGGGAGTTCTTAAAGGTACAGTAACTTAATGGCTTCGGGTACGGCAAGACAACAAGTTTTTGTCGGAAAAATGAACGCAAAATGCGCTCCTCATTTTGCGTAACTTTTTCTGATTCTTTTGTCAGAAGAGGCTTTTCCAACATTTGGCCCATCTACACTGGGCCAAATGTGGGGGGGGAAAACCCTCTTTCAGAAGCCCCCTTCTTCCTAGTAGAACGAGAAATACAGGGGCTTCTGAAAGAGTGCGTTTGCTCTTCTCCCCCCCCCCCCCAAAAAAAAGCAGAAGAGCAAATGCGTTCCCTGAATGTGGCAGTTTTTTCAGGATACCTCTGGTATCCCAAAAACCCCCCACAGTCTAGCCATACCTTTTAGAGACTGTTTGAACTAATGCTTTAAGTACCTTAGAACTAATTTAATCAGGCCCTGCTGAATGAATGCATTTAGGCTAGTTAAATAGTCTTTTACCTGTTCTTCCTTCATTTTGGCCTGTGTCCCTTCACCTTGTTAATATTAAAGTGTGTTGAGTATTTGGTCACCATTAACCTTTTCAGAGAAGCCTGAAGCAAAAGAGGAATTAAATCACTTCAGCCACCAGTTTTAGCTCTTCTTCCATAATGAAGTACAGGGCCTGCACTTTTCTTTGTCCTTGCTCCTAATGTATTTAAAGAACTTCATGTTGTCTTTTCTTGCTAAGTGTAATTCATTTTGTGCCTCTACCATTCCGATTGTCCTACATGCTTGTGTTATTCTTTTGTACTCATTAGCAAATTGTCCATGTTCCCTTTTTGCAGGATTCTTTTTTTGATTTTCAGGCCCCTATGAATTGCAGATGGAGCCATATTGGCCACTTACTGTTCTTCCTATCCTTCCTTTTCTTCAGGATAGTTTGAATTGTGCCTTTAGTATTTTCTCTTTGAGAAGCAGCCAGCTCTTCTGAACGCCATTGTCCCTTAGATTTTCTTTCCATGGGGAACTTACTTGTCATTTCTCTGAGTTTGTTAGTCTTTTTTGAAGTCCATTGTCCTCATTCGGCTGCTCTCACTTTCCTTTTGTTACAATCATAAAATAAATGATTTCATAATCACTTTCAACCAAACTGCCTTTCGCCTTCAGATTCGTTACCTTTCTGTTGGTCAGAATGAACTCTAAAATTGTGCTGGTTACTGCCCTCATTTTTTAAAGCAAAAAGTTGTCCCCAGTTCATTCCAAGAAGTTACTGGAAATTTTGTGTATTGCCATATTACGTTAGCAACAGATTTCTGGGTACTTAAATCTGCAATTCTACTACTACTTCAGGTTTCTAAGAACAGGTTGGACACACATCTGCAAAAGATGGTTTAGGAGGTTTTCTTGGTCTTGCTTCAGTGCGGGTAATCTGGACTTAATGACTTCTCAAACTCTTTTCTAGCCCTTCATTTCTATGAATCTATGGAAGTTTCCAGTACTCTATCCAGACTAGTGTTCAGTGACTCAGGCAGTGAGTCTTCCATCTTTTTCCTTGGGAAATCATTCCACAAATTGGTCTCACTATCGAAATGCTGTTCTTGGTGTTCACCCTAAATCATCCTTGTTTTATTTTCAATTCTATTACTTCTCCGTATTTTCCTTCTATTATTTCAAAATAATAGAGCATCCATACTACCAAGCCCATTATTTCGAAATAGCAACTCCAGCTTTTGGTGAGGAACACCACTTATTTTGAAACTGTTATTTCAAAATAGTTTAGTCCGGATGCTCAGCTGCTGCTATTTCAAAATAACTGGCCTCCAGAGGCCTCTCACAGCTGCACTTGTGGCATCCACTGCACCCCTTCTCCTGCAGAGCTGAAAGCAACAGGCAAGAGGGAAAGAGCTTGTGGCACAAGGAGAGCTTTGACAGCCCTATGCCATGCAGCACCCATTGCTGGAGCCATGAGTGACTCCCTCCGCACCCCCTAAGTCTGCCAGCACTCCTACAACATCCCCAGATGCCCCAATCAGGGACAAAACAGGGCACCAGCCTGGACTGGTGCAGAGATTCTGGACCGTATCGAGGTCTGGAGGGAGGAGACAAACCTTCAGTATCTCTGCACCAGGAGAAGGAATGTGGATGTCTATGGCCATATGATTGCCAGCCTGGCCAAAAAAGGACACATTTGGATCCTCAACCAGGTCTGCATGAAAATCAAAGAGCTCCAGCAGGCCTACATCAAGACCAGAGAGCCAAGTGCACGTTCTGGGGTGGCTCCTCACACCTGCCACTACTATGAGTGGCTGGATGCCATCCTGGAAGGTGGGCCAGTCTCTGTCCTCTCCACCCCCCTGTTCCCGGGTCATCATATGAGTCCAGCAAGGCCATGCCCAATGCCAGCCTCCACGAGGGCAAGGCTCTGCAGGAAGCAGCAGCAGCAGCCAGGACACCGTGTCCACCAGCCAGGACCTGCTGCTCAGCCTGGAGCCAGTCCCCCTCGCCCAGGATGTCTTCCAGGGCTCAGGCAAGCCCTGGGAAGGAACTTCAGGTGAGTTCTATAACCTTCCCTATACACGTGGGGGAGCAGAAGCATCAGTGCCAACAGGGTGCCCTCCAAGTTCAATTTAGCAGGTCTTACTAGACAATAAGGATGTAAGTGAACAGTGACTTGACTAGTCACTCCCCCTGCCCCTTGCTGCCTCTATAAGAGAGATGGAGCCAGTGCTGAGGGGAGCTGGCTTAAAAGGGCTCTTGCTACATTTCAAAAGCAGAAGTGCTACAGGAAGCATGGGGTGAGCAGGGGACACAAGCAGTCCTCTGCTGGCCCCATATTCCCAGATTTTGAAATGTACAAGAGCCCTGTGGGCTCTTGTACACAGCGCTTCTACATATGAAACGTAGCAAGAGTTTGTGGGGCTCTTGCTACATTTCAAAGGTGCAGGCACCCTTATCAACTAATCAAATAGTCAATGCAAATTTCACCGACTATCCGATTAGTTGATGAATTGGAATTTAACATCTCTACTAGACATGCTAAATCAAACTCTGGAAGATCAGTCACGGCAGCATCAATCTTCCCCATAGCGAAGACATGGCCTAACTCAGATAAGAAAATGCTACCAGTAGCACATTCCTATAAGGTAGCAGCTTTCTACATTGCACGAGCGCTGTCGGGCCACGTGCTCCCTGTGCAATCAAGCCTCCGAGGCAGGGCCAAGCAGCAGAAGCAGCCACTGTAAAGGTAGGGTTATCCTGCCTGGCTCTGCGGAAAGGGGAGAGGGATTGGGCTAGGGCAGGGAAACTGTGGGTGCCCGGCTCTGGGGTATGGGCCATTGGCAGGATTCAGCAGTTTGTCGAGCCTACTCATCCGTGGCAAGTAGATTTCAGCCAGTCACTCTGTGCACCTCATTCACGGGCGCTTCGTGCATGCGCAGTGCCGGTCTGGCGCATGCACAGGGTGGGGCTGGCGAGTAGCTCTCGTTGGGGTTTGTCAAGCCCTGGGCATTGGATTAGAGCGGGCTGGAGGGGGGGTGGAAGGGTTGTTCTGGGGCAGATGGGGCATTAGGTTGGAGTAGGGGGGCTGGAGATGCCTGGATCTGGGGAGGGGTGGGTGCATCGGGGATACTTATAATTTTTTAATGGAGTACTTTATTAAAAAAGTTGAAAAACACTGCACTAAACCAGTGTTTCTCAACCAGTAGTATGAATACCCATAGGGGTAGTCGAGAGAAGTCTGGGGGGGGGGGGGGGGTACATCAACACAACTGAAATTTGGAGAAAACTAATTTTTTGGTTTAAGTTATTCAGTACTTTATTATTTTTGTACATTTTACACCCAAAAATTTCGCCACCCACCCAGCTATGATTAAGTTGTTTAAAGAAATGTGTTGCAATGGTAGAAAAAAATTGTGTGGGTCTGAAAACTGTGCTGGGGGTACTGATAATTTTTTTTTTTTTAAAGGGGGGTACTTTATAAAAAAAAAAGTTTGAGAAACACTGCTCCAAACCATTCCTGTTGGCCTCCCTGTTTCCTTTGGCAAGTTGGGCAGGTAGCAGTTTTGGTACAAATATATCAGACACGTGCACACAGTGCCCGCTTTACCTCAACTCGTGCTGGATAATCCGGGCCTCAATTCTAAAGGAGTCGGCATTACTGAGGTGATCAATTCCTTCCATGTATTGTTGTGGATAGTGCATGTGGGGCCCTGCCCCAAACTGGAGGGGATGGGGGAAGATGCAGTACAAGCTCCCTTCCTCTCAGGGTCCAGCTCAGCCATGCGCCAGGTTTTTTTCTTTTGCCCCCCCCCCCCCCCCCCCTGCGACTGACTGGGCTGGGTCTGGGCACAGCTGAGGGCATCCACTCAGGACAAACTGCTCAAATTCAGGGCTCTCTCTAGCCCCCAGACTGGAGACCTTCCCAAATAGGCCACAAGCCAGTCCCACAGAGCACTTCAGCTGCCTGCCTGAAACCTCACGAGCAAAACCTCTCTGACACCCCAGCAATATCCGTGCTCCAGATAGCCCCAGGCCTCATACACAGGTGAGGGGTTTTAGAGCCCAATCTCACCTTCCCCGAACAAGTTCTGTTGGTTCCAAGAAACCAGCCACAGATCCCAGGTCAATTTACCCTCTGGACCTTACCCACAAATCACGCTGAGCCAATCCTTTAAAATCTAAAGGTTTATTACTACCAGAAAGAAAAGCGTGAGAGTAAGGTTGTTGAGGTATCATACATTACATGCATCGAATCTCCCAGTTCTCGATGCAGGCTCGTAGAAGAGCTGTGATAGCTGCTGGCTTAAAAGTCTTTGGTGAACATCCTACGTCAAGATGGGTCCACAGTTCTTTCCGGCTCTTCGAACCCTGCACTGCTGCCTCTGGGATGAAGGGCTGAGCTGAGCACCAAGATGGAGTCGGCCACATGGCATATTTATACCTCCTTCCTGGTCTCTTCTTGGCTGCAGCAGGTCACCTGGCCAGCGGCCTATACCTGTGTCCCCTGCTGGTAGCCCCTAGGTATCAGTAACCATTCTTGAAGTGTGTCCTTAGCCTAGAAAGGGCCATTGTTACATAGAGCTTTGCTCATTATCATGTCCATAGGCCGAGCTCTGCCCATTGCTCAACCACATACAGAGAAACATTCAGTACTCATACAAAGTACGTGCTTATAACTTCACACACAGACATTATACAATTACATGAATAGCATATATAGAATCAGAAGCTTACTTTCTTCTATTTGACACCTCACATGGCACCTTTTGTACCAACTTTCGGGGTGAACGCCCCCCCATGGGTGCAGCAGTGACCCAGCTGCTCCCCTCAAAATCCAATAACGTGACACCCCCGGGTGCATAACAGCCTCACTATTCCTCTGACCCTTGGGGCGCCGGGCTAGGCTGGGAGGGGGGAGGGGGACAAAGAGGGGAGGTGCGAGGGCGCTGGGCTCACCTGGGCTGCAGGAGGAGGGAGGTGCCAGGAACCTGGGGCTAGACTCAAGGGGAGGGAGGGGCAGGAAATCAGAGCTTGGCTCAGCAGTTTTGCTGGGCTTGGGGGGAGGTGCAGGGAAATGGGGCTCAGCTGCGCTGTGTGGGAGGCATGCAGGGAACCAGTGTGGGGCTCAACTGGGCTGAGGTGGATGGGGGAAAGCATAGGGAACAGAAGGGCAGCTCAGTTGGGCTGTGAGGGGATGCAGGAAACTGGGGCTGCACTCCCTTGGATTGTGAGGGATGGTTTTGGGGGAGGTGCAGGGAGCCAGTGAGGGTGGGCAGCTCAGTTGGGTTGCAGGGGAGGGAGGTACAAAGAAGCCTAGTGGGGAGGAGGGGGGGACCAGGAGCCCTGAAATGACCTCCCCTGGTCCAAAAAAAATCCCCCATCTGGGCCCAATCAGGTTGGGAGAAAGCTGGCTAGACCAGGGTTTCATCCATCTTACAGTCCATTTATCCAATCCACATTCCCTTAACTTGCTGGCAAGAATATTGTGGGTGACCATATCAAAAGCTTTGCTAAAGCTGGCACTGGAAGGACCAGAAACAACTTATTTGCATATTCATCATTTGCTTAATGAATATGCAAATTAACATTACCAGTTCTCCAAAAGCTCATGAATGGATTTACTGGTCCCCGTGTCAAAACATTTGGGAACCCGTGGCCTAACTGATCCAGTGTCTGACCCTAATTCCTATCAACTCTTACTGATTCAACTAATTTTACCATCCTACCTCCTAAACATTATTTGTGTATTTTGGGATCTTGACTTCAGAATATGAGGTATTCCTGTCTACAGTGAAGGTCATGGTTTGCCTGAATTATCACATTTCGTATAATCTCAGTGTGATTCTACTATAAAATGTTCAGAGTTTAACACAAATAATCTGAGTATCCAAGTAGTTCTCAAGCATATATTTTCTCTACCCATCATCCTCTTTTGCGTTCTTAAGGATGAAAGGATCAATACTGCATTAAATCGTGATCATGGTCAATTATTTCATGGGACAGCTTCAGATTATTTCAATGAATAACAGTGTGTATCTTTAATCTGACACTTCAGTTAAACAATCCAATATTCCTGTGATGGGAAAGAGGTGGTCCATTAAGAAATTACATCCAATATAGATTAGTATTAATTAGAAATAGGGAATTATAGAAAAATATAATTACCTATTACAGAAACTAGATAGAAGATGATTTCTTAGCTGACACTTAAGGAAAAGACAAACAACAAGAAAGAAAATAGTCTTATGATTACAGCAGGGTGCTGGAACTTGAGGAGATGTGGGTTCAATTTCCAGACCTACCAGTCTTCCTTGCATAAATCTTAGCTTTTCTTTCTCTCAATTTCCTCATCTGATAATAGCAGTTATCCATCTTTTAGCAATGTAGTGAGCATACTCATTAATATGTTTTACCTGCTCATGTACTAATGTGACAGGAGACACACACTTCCAAAGTACCTACACAGGGTGATAGCATGTAAATGAACTTTATTTAACAAAGATGTATGTACAGGAAAGTTAATTTACGGGGAGACTATACAGGAAGGATGGGCTCCACCTAAACCAAAATGAAACCAGACTGCTGGCATTAACATTAAAAAGTTCATAGAGCAGTTTTTAAACTAAGGGCTGGGGGAAAGCCGATGGGTGCGGGGGAACACATGGATTGAACGGAGACATCTCATAAGGGAGGGTCTATTAATAGAGATTCTCTATGTTCTAGTCAGGAGGACAAGATGGAAGTATATGTCAGATCAGATGAGACACAATCAAATGAAAAAAAGTCTAACACCAGGAAATGGCAGACAGATAAATAGTGACAAACTATTGAAGTGCTTATACACAAATGCTAGAAGTCTAAATAATAAAATGGGTGAACTAAAGTGCCTCATATTAAAAGGAAGATATTGATATAATAGGCATCATGGAAACTTGGTGGAATGAGGACAATCAATGGGACACAGTCATACCAGGGTACAAAACATATTGGAAGGACAGGTCATGCTGGTGGGGAAGTGGCACTATATGTCAAAGAAAATGTAGAATCAAATGAAGTAAAAATCTTAAATGAGCCAAAATGTTCCACAGAATCTCTATGGATAGTAATTCCATGCTCCAATAATAAGAATTTAGTAGGGATATATTATCGACAACCTGATCAGAAGAGTGATAGTGACTATGAAATGCCAAGGGAGATTAGAGAGGTTATCAAAATAAAAAACTCAATAATAATGGGGGATTTCAACTATTCCCATATAGACTGAGAACATGTCACCTCAGGATGGGATGCAGAGATAGAATTTCTCAATATCTTAAATGATTGCTTCTTGGAGCAGCTAGTTCTGGAACCTACAAGGAGAGAGGCTATTCTTGATTTAGTCTTAAGTGGAGTTCAGGATGTGGTCCAAGAGGTATATAACTGGACTGTTTGGTAAATATAACCGGACTGTCACATAATTAGTGATGTGAAGGACTAGTCAAATAGTCAACTACACAATAAGCAAATTCTTATTGGATAGGATAGTCAACACTCTAGTCAACTAGTCACTTCCGCTCCCCTTGCTGCCTTTATCAGAAAGAGGCAGCAAGGGGTAGGCGGAAGAGGAGGGGGTACTTCAAAGCGGCAGCAATATGCAGAGCCTGGGCCAGACTCTGGGATCCATGCAGCGCTGCCACTTTGAAACACCATCTGCAGCCTGGGGCCAGCTGGGTTGTTCCTGGGCTGCATGCAGGGTTTCAAAGAGGCAGTGCCACATGCACCCGGGATTAGCAAGGGACTCCCCCACTGACCCCGGGTTCCCCACAGCGTTTCAAAGCAGCAGCGGCATATGGAGCCCAGGATCAGTGCGGGAGTTCCCAGCTGATCCCGGGCTCCACAGGGCATTGCCGCTTTGAAATGCTGCAAGGAGCCTGATGCTCCCGCCGCATTTCAAAGCAGCAGCACTGCACAGAGCCTTGGGTCAGCGAGGGAATCCCCAGCTGATCCCAGGCTCCACTGTTGCTTTGAAACGCAGCAGGGAGCCCATCATCAGGCTGCACTTTCAAACGTAGCATTTCAAAGCAGCAGTGCTGCATGGAGCCCAGGATCAGCTGGAGTCCGCAGCTGATCCCGGGCTCCATGCAATGCTTTTGCCTTTCAGTTCAAAGGCGGAATCACCCTATCACCTAATCGAATAATCAATGCAAAATGCATCAACTATTCAATTAGTCAATGTTTAACATCCTTAGTGTGCAGCAGCAGTCAAAAAAAGCACACAGAATGTTAGGAATCATTAAAAAAGGGATAGAGAATAAGACAGAATATCTTATTGCCTCTATATAAAACCATCTTGAATACTGTGTATAGATGTGGTAGCCTCATCACAAAAAAGATATATTGGAAAAGGTTCAGAAAAGGGAAACAAAAATGTTTAGGGATTTGGAACAGGTCCCATATGCAGAGAGATTAAAAAGACTTGGACTTTTCATCTTAAAAAAGAGGAGACTAAGGGAGGATATGATATAGGTCTATAAATTCATGACTGGTGTGGAAAAAGTGAACAAGAAAAAGTTATTTACTTATTCCCACAATATAAGAATTAGGGGGGAGGGCTCACCAAATGAAATAAATAGGCAGCAGGTTTTAAACAAACAAAAGGAAGCTTTTCTTCACTCAGCACACAGTCAACCTCTGGAACTCCTTGCCAGTGAATGTGGTGAAGACTAGGACTTTAACAGGGTTCAAAAAAGAGCTAGATAAATTAATGGAGGTTAGGTCCTTCAATGGCTATTAGCCAGGATGGGTAGGAAGGGTTTCCCTACCCTCTGTTTGTCTGGAAGTGGGGGACAGGAGAGGGATCACGTGACGATTACCTGTTGTGTTACCTCCCTCTGGGGCATCTGGTATTGGCCACTGTCAGCAGACAGGATACTGTCTGGTCTGACCCAGTATGGCTGTTCTCATGTAATACATAACCAAGAATGTAAGAGCTTTTCAGGCATATATGAAGAGACAAGAGGATAGGAACACACAATGTTTAATAAGCCAAAACAGAGAGTTTCACAAAAGGGCATAGCTAGACTACATGGAACAGTCGAAAGATGATATGCAAATTCCACGGGAATTTGCATATCTTTTTTCGATTGCACTTTCAAAAGCAGAGGTTTTGAAAGTGAAAGTAATTAAGATATGGCTTTTACGGTGAACTGCCCCTTCAAAAAAGGAGGTTTTCGCGGCTTTTTGACAAAGGGTGGGGGGCTCGCCGAAAAAGCCATGTCTTAATTACTTTCACTTTTGAAAACTCCACTTTCAAAAGTGCAATCAGAAGATATGCAAATTCTGCAGTAATTTGCATATCTTCTTTCGACTGTTCCCTGTAGTCTAGATGAGCCCCTAATATAGAACAACACTGAGACAAACAATGAATATAGGGGTGAAGATGAGGCTATAACTCGAGGATTTGGACAAACATAAAAGTCTTCATTTACACCCTAAAGTTACAGTCACAGATTTAAGGTAAGAATTTTCCTTATTTGGCTGTACTGTTTAGACTAGATGCTATTTTCTATGGTTTAGTTTTGATTTAATATAGTTTTCTCTCTTTTTAAAATATTTCGCTCTTTCTTTCAAGGTCCAGTTCATATTTTGGGCATAAATCACTGTCGTATATTTGCAGACATATAGAAAAACTTCTGCTCCATGGGGAGGTGGGGAGGGGGGAAGAGGAGGTTTAAGTGGAAACTGACTTGGAGCCCTTGGTCAGAGCCACAGAGCAAAAGACTGACTGCCAGTAATCCACACAGGAGAGATTCAAATGCTGCCCAGCTGAATACCCCCAGTGCCCAAGCCAGCAGCATATGTTTCTACTATTGGTGCACATGAGTTGGTGAGCATAACAAACTTTATTCTGCACACTGATGGATAAAATTAGAGGGAACACTGCTGACTGCCTCCAGGAAATTCTGCCATTGCCTGGTTTTTGACAGCAAACAGTAAAGTGCATGGCGAAAAAGCCCTTCTGGACAAGTTCTACTGAATTTAATAGAAAATTATAACAGTAATTTCCTACAGAACCTTATTGGTGTCCTCCTTTTAAAACTGCACAGGACTTTTTCCGTAGGAGTATGAAATTTAAAATTTTCTAATGTCATTTTAAACAAGATTTATGTCACCATGCATGCATAATATGCACCTGCTCACTAATAGGGCCTGAATCAAAGCCATTGAAATAAATGGAAGTCTTTACCTTGACTTCAGTAGCTACTTTGGATCAGGCCAATAGGTGGTATCTATACCAGCATATTATGTAGCTATCATTCCTCATTGCAGCAGTTTCCCAAGTATAAGAAGCTGTCTGAACAGACAGGATTCAGATAACTTTTACCATTGTACTGTGTAACCCTAGAGTAGGTTATATATAACCTTTATAGTGCAGAGGCCGCAGTGTGTGGTTATGTGGTTGCATTTTAAAACAATGTTTTACATCCCTAATATCAACACCCTATTATCCTTGACAATCGTTTAATAAACTTTAATAGGAAAATATCCACAAGGCCTGCCTTGCAAATACTTACTCCCATGCTTGAATTTTCTCAAGTCCCAACAAAATCTTTTCTCCAAAACCTTAATTAGTCACTTGATTATGGGTTTAGAATTACGGGTTCTAAACTTGTGAAGAGGACCAGAACAGGTTCTCTTCAGTCAGAAATACTCATTAGCCATTCTGTTCCTATTTTGCTATTAATTTTTGTCAACAAGATGAAATATCAAAGCCAATGATTTATTCTTACTTTCAAGGCAGTCTATATTAGAACAACATTAAGATGTCTGAAGTGATACCATAAGGAAAACATGTCAGGAATTAAAGAAAAATGGAACAGCAGCAGCAAGTCTTTAATTGTAAGAAGATAGATCTGGGAGAGCATGCAATAATCAGAAGTGATAAGGCTGCACTGAAATCCAGTCTGATAATAGCCTCATTCATTTTTTCACTGTCAGGATGTGTGTATGTGGGGGAAATCAGGAGAATGAGGTGTATTTATCAAATAACCTCGTTTTAACCACTCTTCAGAAATGAAACTGCACCACCTGCTGGACTACTATTCAAATTGAATCAAGTCAATTACATGTTTGACTCATAATACCAATATTTTTTACTTGTCTTTATGTTTCTTTTAAATTATTTTAACATTTAAGTATTAACAAGTAGCCAGTCATCTCTCTGTCATAAGTCCCTCAAGGAAATAAATCCATTGCCAAATTCCATATAATTACCAATACAGTGGTTCTCTTCCTGCAGTCTCCCCATATGGGAATTTATTTATAAAGATAAATTTGGGTTTAACAGTAACCTGCAAAGGACATCAAAAAGGATTCTGCAACCTTTTTGCTTATTTCTGAGTTTAAAAAAAGGCCCGAAAGGTATTTTTGTTGGCTAGCTGTTTTTTTTCAAAGAGAGAAAGGGATTTTTTCCCAGTTTGTTCATTAAAGCAGGAAGTCAAGTCCTGTATGGTCTGGTATAATTTATTATAGTGATTGGAGAACTAGTAAAATTATGACATAAGAAAAATGAAAGTAAAAATTGAGTATTTGAGAAGGGAAAGGATTGACACTTGAGTCAGAGAGGTTTAAGAAAAATCAAGTGACTAATTAAGGTTTCAGAGAAAATATTTTGTTGGGACTTGAGAAAAATCAAGCACAGGAGTAAGTATTTGCAAGGCAGTATTTGCAAGGTTTTTCCTATGAAATTTGTTAAAAGTCTGTCAAGGATAATAGGGTGTTGATATTAGGAATGTAAAAAATTGTTTTAAAATGCAACATCGCAACCACTAAAAATCTTAAGCGGTTACACACACTGCCAGCTCTGCGATATAAAGGATATATATACACTGCAGAGCCCACAGTACAGCCAGCTTTCCAGAAATGGAGCCAGCTCCCAGTGTGCACTAGCTCCTGGCTGCCAACCCCACTTCCAGGGAGCCGGCTGTGCTGCAGACTCTGCAGTATAACTTTATATTGCAGAACAGATACATAACCGTAATAAAACCCAATAAACATATGCTTATCCGTTAACCATTTAAACGGTTAAACTTTTACATCCCTAGTTGACAAGTCTGACAGAATGTTACCCAGCAATTCCTGCATTAAGACCATAATTTATGGCCGAGCTATCGCATATTGTTTAGAAGACTATCCAATCTTGATTTACCGGTAAAGTAACCAGTTCCCCCATCATGTGACAGAGAATGAACCACATTCCTTGATAAAATACTCCAATGATTTACTCGTTGATCTAGTGCTTATTTCCAGCCTGAACTCATCAAGCTTGAGCTTCTAGACATTTTATCTTCATATGCCTTTGTCTATTAAATTAAAGAGCCCTCTTTCCATCAGTTACCTTCTACATCATAGGTACTTCTTGACTGTGATCAAATCACCCCTTATCTTTCTCTTGGATAAACTAAATAGCTTGAGCTTTTTTACACAACGCACACATTTTTTAAATAAATTAATTATTATAAAGTCTATTACTAAGCCAGTTCGTGCCGTAACACAGAGAATTCCACCATTTCCCCATAGCTGAGTAATAAATTACCATCTACTGTAAGTTCAAGACAACTTCTGATCTACCAGCCTTAACTATGATCTTTTACTTTTTAAAAAGAACACCACCACACATCAACCTAAACAACTGACATAAAAGGCACACATTCTCTCTGAAATGTGGTCAGTAAGTCCGGGGTAACCTTGTGGTAGAATATAAGCTTGTCAGTTCCATGTCCACCACCTCTGTAATATACATTTCAATACCTCTTAGACCAAATCTGATAGTCTGTAGTTAGCCTTTATTCAGGCAGATGTCTGTCTAAATATACCAATATTGCCAAATCCAAGGATTTATAAATCTAGAGTCAGACCACAAAAATCATGAGATTTTTAGTAAAAAGAAGTTGGGTGCTTTATTTGCCATCTGATTTCTGTGCATTTAGGGCGCACTTAAATCACATTTTCAAGTTTCCTCTGCAACAAAAAGGAAATTAGAAACTTTACTTATATTTTCAATTAAAGAGGACAGTCCCAGAATCTCACAATTCCTGGAGCTGGTGCTTTAAGAAAACACAAATATTGTGAGAGTTGGCAAAATTGGAACATATTCTAAAGGGTGAGTCTGGAAAAAAAAAATTCAAATGGTAGTTTTGCTGGTAGGGATTTATTGTTAAATGTATGCTGCTGCTTGAGTAGTAGTATTAGTAGTTCAACTGTAGTCTTATGCATGACTCACTATGAGTTTCTCAAGGACACCCAGAGTCTAGGATGGATGCTCTTTTATATATTTAGTAAAAATTTCCATAAATATAGCAACCATGTTACATAAAGAAAAACACTTGGTGAAGAAAGACTTATCATCTTGTTTAAATTTACCTTTTTAGATGGGACATGAGACTCATGTCTATAATTTTCCAAGCTGTGGAAGAGCTACCAGAGTACTGAAAAGAAAGAAGAGTGACACATCTGATGGGTCTCTGGAGGACCCTAAAGGCCTCTAATAAGAGCCAGGCTAGACAGAGTAGAGCAGGCTGGAAAATAAGCTCTTCTGCAGAAAAGTTTGACTTTTCAGTGAAGTATTTTGTTCCCAAACTGAAATATTTTGATTCAGCATGGCACTGTGGTACCTTGTGGGAGTTGTCATTCTCCCTGAGCTTTGCTTTCTGGCCAAACCATATCTCCCATGATACACCACTCTTCTCCAGTCTCGAGAGCATCCCTGGCATGGTACATGAAGAGAGATGCAGTTCAGCCAGAGAGCCTTGCCCAATCCATGGAGGAGAATGGAAGCATAAAGGCACCTGAACTTCTGTGAGACCCCACAGCATCATTCTGAATCATAATACAAGGCTGCCCCTAAGTGTTCTGCTGCCCATGATGAAAAATGTTTTTGATGCCTTTTAACCCCCTCTATCCAGCCAGCTAAATGACAAGGTGCCTCCCCAGTTAATTTGATGTCCTGGAAGTTGGCAATCAGCGCAACTGCTCTGAACAACCACCTGTAAGGAAAGACCTGTCAAAATAGTGCTGCTTTTTGAATTTCCATCGACTACTTGAATAGTCAATAGGCACTTCCGCATTCTCCCTCAGTCTGATTGTTCAGTCTTTTCCCTCCTGTTGAGGCTCTTGTACATTTCAAAGGAGGAATATGGAACTCCATGTGCAACCCAGGGCCAGCAGGAAGTCCTGTTGAGTCCAGGCTGCCTGTGGGCGTGCCTGCTTTGAAATGTACAAGAGTCCCCAGGGGACCTCTTGTACATTCAAAGCCATGGAGCCCAGCACCAGTAGGGGACTCCCAGGTTCCGCTGAAATGTCGCTGCTAGGTAAGAATACTGATAGATGAAGGAGCAATGAACAGATGTTTCAAGTGTTCTTGTGGTACTTTCATTTCAAGCAAGCCCAGATTTATTCTTCTTTATACTTTCTTTCATGGTAGCATCCAAGGGCCCATATGTCAAAGTTTTAAAAAAGAAAACGGCCCATATCCGGCAGCACTTATGTACCTTTTTGGCTACACACAGAGCGAACACAGGGTAACAAATTCTACTGAAACAGCCAGCCTAGAAAGCTTATGAGGACACAGAGTAAGTCTACACAGCAGGACTAAACTCAAAATAAGCTACACAACTTGAGCTATGCTAATTGCGTAACTTACGTTGAAATAGCTTATTTCGACCTTTGGTGCTGTCTACACAGCAGTTATTTCAAAACAGAGCTCTCTTCCCCCATCTTCCCTTACTCCTCATACAATGAGGGTTACAGGAGTCAGAGTAAGAAGACCATTATTTTGAATTTATTTCTAAGTAATGGGCTTGCTGTGTAGACACGCACTACGTTATTTCAGAATAACTGACGTTGTTCCGAAATAACACTGCTGTGCAGACATTATCTGATAGAGGACAAAGGAAATAAATTAAATGGTAACTAGAGAAACCTTCTGTGGTCTTATTCCCAAACTACAAAGAAAATTTCCATTTCTGGGTGGAAAAACCATAAAAATAATGACTGATGTGTGTTGAATGTGGAGGACGGATAATTTGCTACCACAATACTAGGACTTGTAATGCAATGATGGCCTGCATAAGATGATCGAGCTGGCTCTATGCTCAATGGAGAAACTGCTCCTGTGACAGAGGCTGTAAGGACTGCTTCCACTTCTTTTACAGGCCCTTTGCACCACTATGGCAGTGTAAAACATAACTCAAAGAAAGGTAGAATCTAGCCCTCTGTTTACAAACCTGTCTGATATTTTCAAAGAGAAATTATTCCAATGCTCCTATGAAGCACCTAGTAGTTAAAACACCAGGTTAGGGGCACAGAGGGGTGCAGTGTCCACTCCAAATAGGTGGCAGAAGGACCTCTGCCAGAAAGCTAACCAATACTGGCACATTTAAAACTCATAATTCCATCAAAATAAATACAAACATTTTTGTTTCACGAAAATAGTTAAAGTATCCATCTGCTGCAAACGGTTAATTGCTAACGCTATGTCAGGGTTGGCAATAATTTCTGACCAGGGGCCACTTCAGAAATTTTTGAAGTGGCCCCAGAAGGAGGGGGCAGGGGATAGGACACTTCCATGCTTCCCCATCCACAGACCCTAATTGATCTGGTGGTGGGGGAAGCATGAGAAGTCTTTGCCCCCTTTCTCCTGAGACCCACCAGCTGTTCTGAACAGTTGGCAGTTCCCTATAGGTGTCTGTGCCCCTGGTGGTGGGAGAAGACTTGCACACGCCCCTCCTCCCTCGGGCCAATCAGGGCTTGAGGTGGGGGGAGGGAAGTACACAAAGTCTCCTCCAACCCTGCCCCTGTCCTGCAAGGAGCGTGCGACGCTTAGAAGTGCTGCGCCCCTTGCAGGGCAAGAGGAGACTTCGTACACTCTCCCCACTCCCAGGCCAATCAGAGCCTGGGGGTAGGAGGATCTCGAAAAGTCTCTTGCTCCCTGCCCTCAGACACATGGTGCTTAGAGTCAACCACTAGGTTGACTCTAAGCACTGCATGCTCCCTAGTCCCTATGCCCTGATTGGCCTGGGGGCAGGGAAGCAGCAGGGCCTCTGTGGGCCAGATCAACCCGCTCGGCAGGCTGAATCTGGCCCATGGAGGCCCTTTTGCCCACTCCTACACTATGTTTTGGACCACGCACATACCTGATGGCAACTTTGGCATGCACACGCTAGCATAGTTAAGTCAAAGAAGCCATGTTGGCCTCTACTCTCTTTGGAAACATGGATCGGGAGGTGGAGAAGTCAACATTTTCTAAAATATAAAAGAACAAGTGGGTAGGAAAACAAAACCATTCTTCGGCTGTCTTGGTAATACTGTTCTAAATGACTGAGTCCAAGTACCATGGCTAATGTTTCCTGCTGAAGGGTCACTCTGTATGGGACCAACTCATACTATGTGCAAAACCAGACTGATTAACTCACCTAGGAAGTCTGCTCCATTCTCCACTGTTTCATTCACCTTTCTGGCAACTCTGGCTACAGCTTCCCCCATTTTTTTCTCCATACAGGTGTCACACCAGGGAAGCACTTCCTCAGAGGAAACTGTGAATGAGGAAATAAAAACAGTGAGGTCCAATGTGCTAGCCTATCATAAAACAGACAATTAAAAGTAGATGTTATTGACCAGATGTTGTTAATATCAGGTCTCCTATTAAGTGGAATCTGTTGTATTTAATGTCACAGCTACTTATTTCCATTTTTCAGATGATGAACTGTGGCACAGAGAAATTAAAGAACTTGCCCAAGGTCCCACAGAAAGTTTTGTATTACAGAGGAATATTGCAGAGGAAGGACTTCCACCCAGGTCTCCCAAGTCCTAGGCTAGCACTCTAACCATGGAACATCCTCCTTCTCTCACTTCCTTTCTACTCCACTCTGCAGAGTGCAATTAATTTTTTCAATGAGCCCAGTACTCCATTGCCCTGCATTTTATGTAGTCATTTGCAATACAGGTTGCACCTCTGAAAACCAGCACTATCTGGTCTGGCAACATCTGTGGTCCGGCAGAACCACGGATGCTCCTGGACCAGAGATCCCAGGAGACTAATGGCAGGAGGACCAGCAGTCCAGCCAAGGCTGAAGGTAGTGGGGCCAGAGTCTCACAGCAGTGCTGGGGCCAGGGCCATAGAACCCTGGCAGCCCACAGCAGTGTAGGGAACCTTGGCTGCCCACAGTGGCTTGGAGCCAGGGGCTAGAGAACCCCAGCTTCCCGTGGCAGCGTGGGGCTGGGGACCAGAGAAACCTGGCAGCATGCAACAGTATGGGGCTGGGAAACCTTAGCTGCCTGTGCAGTGAGGGGGCCCCCAAAGGTGAAGAAGTCCACCCACCCACAGCAGCATGGGGCTAAAGAACACAAGCCACCTACAGCAGCGCAAAGCCAAGGAAACCTGGCCACCCACAGCAGCCGGGGACCAGGGGGCAGTGGCAGTGTGATGGACAGCCCAGCTGGAGAGCGAGTAGAGGAGGCCAGAGGCAGGAGGCCAGCTGGCTCAGGGCAGGGGATACCTCCCCAGAAAATCCTCAGGTGCCAGACCAGGGAGGTCCAACCTGTAGTGCAAAGTGTGAAATACTACTAAATCAGAAACAGCAATCTTGTAACTACACAAGATACAGGGCAATGGAAAAGCTGGCCTTGTCTGTTCTGCCCAGTATCTTTCCCTCTTCTCAACCCAACTCAGAGGTATGTTTTATATCCATCTACATGTAAGGCAGAAGGAATTTTTAAAAGCTTTCAGGCCTACTTTATACATCAAATAAGCTCACAGAGCCCTTTTTGCATGTAGTCTTTAAACAATTTAATTCTTTTTATGCTTTCTAAAATAGTTTTATCAAGCTTACCTTCTGCTCCATTCAAATATACAAAACTTGAGCTAAGAACAAGCAAAAGAGATTCCATCCAAATGATATTAAAAGTTATAAGCCCCTAAACACAAGAGTGGATAACAAAAATGCTTCCTCAACCATAACTGTAGCATCATTTCCTAACATTATGAACCAATTTAAAATTTTCATGAATTCTAACAGTCAATTATGATTTTTAAGTAAATAAGCATATTTTACTTCTGTTTATCTTCTACTGCATCAGACAGGTGTTTCTTAACACAAAAAGGATTTGTGAACCTTCTCTTCTGAGTTTTAAATTCTAAATTTCATGCAAGGCCTCTGAATTTTGGATTTTATTAACAGACTCCATAAACTTCAGTTATAAGTCCCCTTTACTTACTCTTGCTACTGGTGCAATATTGTTGCACCATCCAAAAGACTGCAAAAATCAGTAAATGTATCTTTAAAATGATCAATTGCTTTTGAGTTCTCAAATCAAAATTGATAGCCGTGGCTATTAAAATAAGACAGACACATTTGTAGATTCTAAATATTATTGATTACTTTTGGTAACTCTCCCCCCCGCAATAACTAAATTTTCACACAAAAAATAAATACATATACAGGTTGGACCTCCCTGGTCCGGCACCCTTGGGACCTCACTGGTCCCAGATGAGGAATTTTGCTGGACCCAGGGAGATCATTTCTGGTCTGCCCACTGGCCTCCCAACTGGCTCCTCACCTCCAGCAGAGCAGCAGGGCCAGCAGACCCCACAGGACAGCCATCGTTGCCCTGGCTCCAGGACCCACACAGCAACCATGCACGTTGCGCTGGGGCTCCGGCACTCACGGGGAAGCTGCATGCACCATGCTGGGAATCTGGGATCAGCTGAGCAGCTGCGCACCATGGATCCCTGCCTCACCAATCTACCATAGCTCCCAGCCCTGTCAGGCAGCCACGTGAGTGTCTCCCAACCCCGCTGGGCAGACCCCACAGGGATCCCTGCCACTGGCCCTCCACCAGGACACTAGTCCTCCAACATCTGTGTCAGACTATGGATGTTGCTGGACCAGAATATCCTGGTTAAGAGAGTTTCAACCTGTATTCAAAAAAATTAACACCTCCCACCAAAACTCAAAACACCTAAACCTTACACAAACTGATCTCCATATGATCTGAGTTGTTCAGGACGTCAGAATACCTGACTATGTTAAATCAGAAGGAATCCCATGACATGACCCTGCAATCTTCTCTATATTTAACTGCAAAGAACTAGATTATCCCTGGTGTGCAGATGGGAGAAGAGTACAAGAAAAAAAAAAAAAAAAAAAAAAAAAACCTGTAATATTCTCCTTAAACTCTGAAGGATTTTCTTTATTATACTTTTTCACCAAGACCCACTTTTGTTGTCTTGCCAGGGCAGAATGCCTCTCCTTGATTCCCAATAGCATGTCTTAAATAGAGCATAGCACAAAAGCTAGTCAAAAAATGGAATATATGGCCTAATTTTAAAATCCTTACAAGCAACTCCGAGTGGGTAATGGATCATTAATTATTTACACACAAATTGAAGCCCAGAAAAATATACAAATAAACATGGGGGGAAAAGCAATCAGGGAAACAATACATGCAAATATAAACTTAGGTATATCCAGAAGAATAACTCCAGTAATTAAGACAGTGGGCCTTTAATATCAGGCCTTCTCTGGGGTATTTCCCTGGGGGATTTGAATTCTAGGACACACTGATCTCCATCATCTCTTTCCTAGAGTTCACTTACTGAGCAGAAAGCAGAAGTCTGCCTTCTACCTGACATGTCACTTCTAACTACCTCTGCTACAGCCAGCCAACTCTACACTTACTTCACCTGGAAGTATGCAGAACTGATCCCTGGGGAGCTATCATAATGACTCCTGAGAACACTGGTTGAATGTCTTAGGATGCAGAGCCCAGTCCTACCACACCAACAGTAATTCTGAGCAATAAATTGAACTGCCCTTTTTGAGAGTCACAATACTCAGAAGTTATCTGTGGAATTGGATAGTATGTGTTTTGATATCAGACGAGCATTATCATAGATTTGAAGGTCAGAAGGGGCTATTTATCTATTTTGTTTTCAAAGGGGACCTGTGGCACTTCTGTTGGTATGAACTGACAGAAAACTGGGAGACAAACAACAAATACCTTTGGCTCAAAAACAATTGTAATAGCAATATATGAACCAAAATAGGAAAGAACTAGAAAAGGATCAGAGAATGTCTGTAGCAAGGTGACACGCAAGAAAGCAGTAACCTAGAACCCCAGTCTGTAGCTGATGGAGCAGCACATTTCCACATCATGCCTCCTTTGGATGCTTTTGGTAACTCTACTAATGAGTATGCCTAAGCCCTTCTGGACAGTCACCAGGAGTAGTCCTATATTTAGTTGATTGAGTGGTAAAATTAAAATACTGTACTGGTGTGTTGTGGGCACCCACTGACCCTGAGGGGGAGGCGCCCCTCCCCGAGTCTTGGTGGATAACACCTGACGACAGGAAGCCAGGAGGCGGGGTCAGAGCTATAAAAGGCCTATCAGAGAGGCCCGTGTGAGCCAGAAACCTCCCCTGTGCACCCAAAGGAAGAGCTAGACCCAGGAGAGGTGGAGGACTGGCCTGGGCCACCAGGGCCCCTACTGGATGGCGACCTAGAGGGACTGCTTGACTGGTCAGGGGTTCCAGAACTACGAAGCCCAGAAGACCTGCACCAGGCTCAGGTACCACCCAAGGGAGAGAAGGGAAGAAGCCCAGGGTCACCGACCACCATTTGGCTGCACCAGAACCTGGGCAGTGCATTTCCGAGCAGGTACCCCCTGACCCAGCTGCTACTAGGGCTCTGGGCTGGGATGCAGTGAAGTGGGTGGGCCTGTGTTCCCCTGCTACTCCACCCTTGGGTAGCAATCACCCCCCCTCCCCCTTGGCTGTTACTGCACAGCAGCCTGAACCTGCAGAACTGGTGCCCAAACAAGGGGCCCCAGCTGGATGTGCACACCAAGACTTTTGAACTGGTTATTTCCTTGCTGCCCTGTCCTGAGCAAGGGCCTAGCTTTTGGAACTCTTTGGGTGTGCTTAAACTACACCCCTCTGTCGGCAGAGGGATGTAAATTAGACACACTGAAGTTGCAAATGAAGCTGGGATTTAAACATGCCGCACTTCATTTGCATAATGGTGGCCACCGCTTTTTTTTTTTTTAAACTGGGCTTTTCGGAAGAAAAAAAAAACAAAAATGCAGTTTAGACAGGGCATTTTCAACAGAAATGCCCTGTTTTGAAAGATCCTGTATTCGGAGGATCTTCATTATGCAAATGAAGCACAGGATATTTAAATCCCGGCTTCATTTGCACTTTTGATGTGTCTAGTTTACATCCCTCTGCCAACAGAGGGGTGTAGTTTAGGCACACCCAAAGAGTTCCAAAAGCCAAGCCCTTCCTCAGGGCGTGTCAGCAAAACAAGTGTGCTGCCCTGCCCTGAACTGAGGCTTGGGGCACTGGATTCTGTGTGCTGCCCCGCCCTGAACCGAGGTCTGGGGCTCTGAACTGTCTGCCACCTGCCCCAAGCCGGGACTGGACCCTGGACTGTTTATTGATTGGCCACCAGCCCTGAAGAGCTAAAGGACCTAGCTAGTTCCCCAGAGAGACTAAGCAGGAGGTAGAGGGGCTATTTGAAGACACCCACTGACCCCGAGGGGGAGGCACCCTTCCCCAAGCCCTACAGGCTTACACAATGGCAGAAACCCAAGACTTCAGAACCAAGCTATCCATGCAAATGTGACACTATTGGGCTGCAATATTGCCTAAACAAATAGGGTTGCCAGGTGTCTGGTTTTGAACCAGACACTCAAGTATTTGAGCTTTCTGTTCAGGAAACAAATTGAGAAAATATAACTGAGAAAATATAAATGTCCGGTATTTTCTAAAGATGTAATATAGATTGTGATATAATGTCAAGTGTGCAGGGCCGGCCCGAGCCCTTTTGGCGCCCTGGGCCCGGGAACGCGCTCCCCCCCCCCCCCCCCCCCGGGCGCACAATGCATGCACAGGCCGGCCACAGCCGCTGGCGCGCAGCCCGGGGTCTGACCCCAGGGCGCACGGCGTATGCGCTGCCCGGCTTGGCTAGCGCTGCTGGCACACACACTGGGCCGTGCAGGGCTCCGTGGCCATGGGGGGGGGGGGGGGGGGAGGAGAAGGGTGCTGCGGGAGCCAGGCGCACGGCTCCTGATGGCAGCTGTAAGGGACACTGCACGCCCCTTACAGTTGCCATCAGGCGCCCCCCCCATGAGTTGGCGCCCTGGGCAGCTGCCTGGCTCGCCCATGCCTCCGTCCCGCCCTGCAAGTGTGTATGGTATTTTTGTTGAAACCATCTGGCAACCCTATAAACAAACCCTAGTGATATTACAACCAAATGTTGTCAGAGTCTGCACTGATCCAACACTTAAGTTTTCCTCAAATAAAAAAAACCTAAGGACGATTAACAGTATTTCTGCATAGATGCTAGAATTACTTTCCATGCCACCTATCTCTGATGAGGCAGGGGATATCCCTAATGCCATGGCCTGGTGCCATTTCGCCCTCCCCACCCTTCCACGTTCCAATTCCAACAGCAAGATCTATAGCATAAGAAGTTGTTCGTTTCCACATCTCCCACTTTGAGGCTCGGGAAGCCAGGACCTCCCCCGCTGTTGTCCTCAGCGCCCTTGCATTTGAACAGAGCGCTCCAGCTACACGCAGCAGGAAGCAGGGTGCGAGCAGGACAGTAGCTTCCTTTTGCTTTCAGCTGCGGGGCTCTCCCTGCTTCCTGGAGCCGGAGGCTGCAGCCCCTCCAGCCAGCAGGCCAGGCGAGCTCCGGGGAGACCATTCCGAGTGGCTGATCTGCACGGAGCACTGCGAACTCGCTCGGGCTGCGCGTGCATTTTGCACCCCCATCCCCCCGCCATCGGGGAGCTCGGCGATATCCCAGCCCCATGGCGCGAGAGGGGCCAGAGGCAGCGGTGAGAAGAGGGAAGCCAGCTCTTACCCCCGCTGCGTCTCAGCCCGAGCTCCCAGCTCCGTCTGTCCGCTCGCCCCCAACCATTATGAAGAACAGCAACAGCTGCCTCCAGGCCACACGGCGAGCGGCGGGGGAGGGGAGAGAATCCAGCCACGAGGACCGGACAGAGCAGCAACAGGAAAGAGCCAGGGCCAATAAAGGCAGGAGCTCAAGGGTGCAGTGTGTTCCTTATTGACAGTTCCCAGGTCAAGACGCCTTAGGAACTGCATTCATGTAAAGTTGCTTTCTAAAGAAATTTCACCAAGATCAATAAGATTGATCCTGATGCAATTGGGTTCAGCAAATTCGGTATGAAGGATTATTAGAATAAGGGACTGGGTTTAACTGACTGACTATGCAGCAAAAATATATCTCCGGTCACACACACCCTCCCTGAGTCACCCCTCCCCTCCTTCCCCGTGAAATCATTAGCCTGGTTTGAGACCGAATACTGCACTACCTGACCTGAACCTTTAGCTGCCTCTGTGTATTATGCTGGCACAGGGCACACCCCCACCTCACTGATAAGGCTCCTGGAACATTGGGAGCAAGGATCAGAGGATTCCCTACTCACTAGCTACTTCAGAATAGCCTAAAGGTCACAGACTAGCCTAATGGTCACATGTCTCTTGAAGTGACCAGAGAAGTATTTGTTAAAAATAGTCAAAGCCCAATTCAGATGGCTCATGGTGAGAGGGAGATTTTCTGGTGAGAGGTAATTGGCATAAGATGAATTAGGCTCAGGAGGAGATGTGGCGATGGCATGAGATAGCGCTCCTGGTGCTCAGACAGAGTGAGCTTCTGTTTTCCTTGCAGCAGAATCAGTCAGTCAGGGAAGCAGCTCCAGGCACTAGGTTGGATGGGAAGTTCTGAGGGGGCATAAATGGTGTGAAAGGATCCATCTTAAGCAGGAAGCGCTGAGGCAGTAAAAGTGGGTACATGAGCTGAGGTTGGGGGCAATGACAGAGAAGGTTGAGGCAGTGAGGGAAGGAGACAGGAGACTTGCAAGGAATAAGAGATCCTCCGGAAAAGGGCTTTATTCCGGAGGATCGCGCCAGTCTAGACACTCTTTTCCGGCTTTTCCCCAAGCCGGAAAAAAAGCGGCGGCCATGTTTATTTAAATCCCGCAGGGGATATTTAAATCCCCTGCGGATTTCCCTATTCCAAAGTTCAAAATTAGCATGCCTCTTCCGGAGAAGGGGCCAGTGTAGACGTAGCCAGGGTGTATTGGTCTCATTTGGTCATTAAGCCAACCTCCCTTGTACAGTTCCATAGACTAGTCTTGTGCCCTTATGCACAGGACTTCCCAATAGTACAGCAATGGGTCACTAAATGTGAGATACTAAACGAACACTACAGACAGGCAGAACTATGGATTGCTCAGAGTGATACTGACAAGACATTGTTACATGCATCATGACCTCACAAACAGAGCACGAGAGACCTGGCTTTTATTCTCAGCTTTGCCACTGAGTTGCTGGGTGATACTGCTGTATCTGAACTAAGTATTATTATTAGCTAGATTTCAGAGTTCTGTCCTACATCATCACTGACTCACTGTATGTAGCTCCTTGGTCAATAATTCACCCTCTCCAGTTCTCATTTAATCTGTGAAATAAAGATAACGATAGTCTATTCAACCTTTATAGCTCACGGGGGAAGGGAGAGGGGATAGGAGTCTTAATTCCCTGAATTGTAGAACCCACTCAGAGATCTCCACATGAAAGGTACTACAGGAGGGCAAACTCAGGCCCTTCATTCTGCATAGTTTCAATTTGTGTATGTCATGGCGCTCACCTGCCTCCCATGCACCTCACCTCACGACATTGGGTTCACAATACTACAGGCAGCTAATCATTTTTGTTGATCTTGTGTGGAACTACTCCAATTTATCCACATCTTTCCTTAAAAGTGGCACCCAGAAATGGACACAATTCTCCAGTTGAGACCTAATCAGTGCAGAAGAATTATTTCTCATGTCTTGCTTACAACACTCCTGTTAATGGATCCAAACCTGATGTTTGCTTTTTTTGCAACATTATCACACTGTTGACTAATTTGTGCTTGTGGTCCACTGTGACCCCTACATCCTTTTATGAAATACTCCGTTCTAGCCATTTCCCTTCTTATATGTGTAAAGAAGATTGTTTCTTCCTAAATGAAATCCTTGCATTTGTCCTTGTTGAATTTCATCCTATTTACCTTAGACCATTTCTCAGGTTTGTCTCAATCTTTTGAATTATAATCCTATCCACCAAAGCACTTGCAACCTCTTCCAGAACAAAAGGAAAAACTACGTAGCACTTTAAAGACTAACAAGATGGTTTAATAGGTGATGAGCTTTCGTGGGCCAGACCCACTTCCTCAGATTGTATTCTGAAAGAGACATTGGCATGACCATATATACACAGGAATATAATAAAAAAGTGAACACATTATTAAACTGACAAATCAGATTTACAACAGCAGGTGGGGTAAGGTAGAGGGAGGGAGGGAGGGAATAGCTGTTTATAAGTCAATGAATAGCTAATCAGGGGTGATAAGTGGGGAAGCTGTCTTTATAATGTGTAAGGTAATTAGCATCTTTGTTAAGGCCCATTCGTAAAGTGTCAAATTTAAGCATGAATGAAAGTTCTGAAGTTTCTCTCTGTAATCTAGTGTTAAGTTTCTTTGAAGTAAGATGCATGTAGTAATGCTCATGCTACACCCCCTCCCTTTGCATACTTATTGGTCTCTGAGGGTATGTCTACACTACCCCCCTAGTTCGAACTAGGGGGGGTAATGTAGTCATACGGAGTTGCAAATGAAGCCCGGGATTTGAATTTCCCGGGCTTCATTTGCATAAAGCCGGCTGGCGCCATTTTTAAATGCCGGCTAGGTCAGACCCCATGCCGCGCGGCTACACGTGGCACAGACTAGCTAGTTCGGATTAGGCTTCCTATCCGAACTAGCTGTACGCCTCGTGGAAACCTAGCTAGTCCGTGCCGCGTGTAGCCGCGCGGCATGGGGTCTGACCTAGCCGGCATTTAAAAATGGCGCCGGCTGGCTTTATGCAAATGAAGCCCGGGAAATTCAAATCCCGGGCTTCATTTGCAACTCCGTATGACTACATTACCCCCCCTAGTTTGAACTAGGGGGGTAGTGTAGACATACCCTGAGTTATCACGTAAGTGTGGGAGTACTTTAGAGAGTTAGTCAAATTTTTTTCAACAATCTTGAAATGTTCACTAATATCAGTTGTGAACAACTTTTTTTCTTTGGAAAAATCTAAAAAAAAAGTCTGGGAGAGGGAAGCAGGAATCCTTATTGGAACAGTTTAAGTATTTTATTATTTAAGAGAAAATTATCCTTGATCATCAAATCTCATTCTTCAGATAAGGCCTACTGATGGGGGGAGCCACAACAGGGGCAGTTACCCCAGGGTCTGACAATTCAAAAGGGCCCAGGGCTCCCAGCCACTGCCACCACTGCTACTGGTGGCAGCCAGAATACTGGGCCCTTTAAATCACCATCAAAGCACAACTTTGGGGGGAGGATAGCTCAGTGGTTGGAGCACTGGCCTGCTAAACCCAGGGTTGCAGAGGCCATTTAGGGATTTGGGGCAAAAATTTGTCAGGGATGGTACTTGGTCCTGCTGTGAGGGCAGGGGACAGGACTCAATGACCTTTCAAGGTCCCTTCCAGTTCTAGGAGATAGGCAATCTCCATTATATTCACTTTCAGAGTTGGGAAGGCAGGCCACTGCTGTGGTCCAGTGGCACTTTGGGTTGGCTGCCCATGGCCCTGCTCCTTCTGGAGGTGCAGAGCTGACCTCCCCACCCCTTGCCTTGGGGCCTGCAGAAACTGTCAGCCCCCTTACTTTAGATCTAAACCCCCTTATGACAATCAGGGAGGAATTTTCCTTCCATAGCTAGGTATATGGGGCAGCATTTTTCTGCCCTATATAGCATCACATACTGTCTACTCCTAGGTTGGGAACCACTGCTATTTTATACCGCAGATCGGCAAACCCATTCACAAACTTTTGGTGGACCAGTAATATTTTATTTGCATCAGTCAGCTTTAGCTCCAGCAGTCGCTAAGTGGCGGGTGGCTGCCGCAGCTGAAGCCAGATGGTTGTGGCAGCTCTGGGGGCCCTCCAGTGCCAACCCTAACCTCTAGAGCACTCCATTCCCCTCCAGCTCCAATCACTGACCGAGTCTCCCCTGCACTCAACCCCTCCGGGCCAACCTCCTGCCCTCAGAACCCCCACGTGCCAGCCCCCATCTCAAATGCCTCAGTGCCAGCCCCCTACCCCCTAGAACCTCCCCACCAGACCCCCCCTCAAGTGCCAGCCTCCTGTTTTCAGAGTCCCCCAGCGCCAACTCCCTACCCTGGACACTCCAGTGCACTCTGGTGTCAGCCCCCCAACCCTTAGCCCCCGCTCCCCCCCAGCACTAGCCCTGCCCCCGGTGCCTGCCCCACCCATCCTCACCTAGCCCTGTGCTGCCTCCCAGCCAGCAGCTGAGCGCTGCTATCCAGGTTGTGGCTGCTCAAAGGCTGCTGTGCCAGGATCCACATGGCCCTCCCGCCATGCAGCGAACTGCTCTTCCGCATCCAGGAGGAGACCCCAACCCCTGCCCGCTGAGAGGCAGGGCAGGAAATGCCTTTCCTAGCCACCGAAGTGGGATGGGAGGTGCTGGTCAGTGTACCCTTGCCCTGGTCCCCAGAGCCACTGCCTGTCCACAGACCAGCGGCTAGGAATCGCTGTCCTAAGAGGAAAGATGCTGAAACAGACTGGACTACTAGTCTGACCTGGTATAGGAAATATCATGTTCCTAAAACACAAAAACAATGGATTTTAAACAAAACAACCCTCCCAGCAAAGTCTTCATTAAAAATTAACCTCAAGGGAACTGAAGGAAATGGAAGCAAGAAATAAGACAGCCCTTTCCTGCCTAGTTGTTGTTTCTCTTTGGTCAAACAGCTTGTGTTGGGCCTAATTGTTGGAGGACACAGAAGATAGAATGCATCACCAAAACAGCTTCCTGCCCTGGATTTGTAGGCCAGCATGTAAACATGCGTACAGAACCCCACTTTGGCATTTGGAGTGCAGATTCCTATGTGTCCTCCGACAGCTCACTAAGCATGTTTGCAGTGTTGCTTTAAAGTTACAGGATTGCAATTAAGAAGTTTTTATTACTGTCAAAAGATTTCCTCAAAAGAAAATGTTTATCTTGAGAATTTGAGATTCCTTGGAATTGATTTCATATCAAATACACCTGATCAGCAAACACCCAAAGTTTCTTATACATTTAGGGATAAAAGCCAAGGTTACATCCTGTAGTCACTCAGCTGCAGTGAGGGGCTTTGCAAATTCAAAGAAATACCTGAACAAAAATTAATCCCCAGCAAGGGCATTGGGTGGCAAGCACACATTGGGTATGTCTAGACTACATGACTCCGTCAGCTCCGTCATGAAATGAGGTTTACTGGAGCAGTCGACAAAGGCTTCCCTTGTCGATCCCGGCGCGTCCAGACTGCCCCGCTGTGCCGCCAAACAGCTGATCTGCACAGCGTGGCGGCCATTTTGATCTAAATGAAGCAGCGATTATTTAAATGGCTGCTTCATTTTCCTATGTCTAGTAAACTCATCTACATGGCTCCATCGACGGAGCCATGTAATCTAGACATACCCACTGGAAAAAAAGAATTAGGAGGTAGGTAAGTGATGTGATCATCAATAAAGCCTTTGCAGGACACAGTAAAATGCTATCATGAGCTCTGTATATGACATTGCTGTTTAGCAGTAGGACAGACCAAAAACAGTCACTTGTGGGTAACTGTTACAGTCTGTATCCCTATGTTCACCCCTTTTTCAAGGCTATGATAAATAGTGTATAAAGAATGCCTTGTGAGGTATCATCTGAAAACTCAAGATTTGCTGATCATTTTGTCCGGGTAAAATACGAGTGGCAACCCTGTACATAAAGTTATAAGATTCTGCTGTATAATAATACTGAGGCAATGCAGACTTGGAATAAAAGCCAGTTCCTCAGAGACAAAATAAACTGACATATCAGCCAGCTTTCAACAAAATCAGCTGGACTTTCACCTGGTTCAGCAGCCATTCTTGGTCAGGAAAAATGGTGACACAGAGAAATGAACATCTTGGTAAAGAAAACAGCTAGAAGTTCCCATCCCCACAGACTTTCTTGCCTCTTGCACCCCCAGCTGGAGATGATTTTCAAAGAAGATGAAAAAGTACACACAATGGGGATGTAAATAGATGCCCCCATGGGCACTGACTCCATGGGTGCTCAGGCACTGGAGCACGCACAGGGAAAAAAAAATGCATGCATGCTCAGCACCCACCAACCATGGCTGATTGGCAGCTCCAGGGTGCAAAGAGGTGGAGTAAGGTTAGGAAGAGCCATCCTGGGCCCCATGGGACTCAGGAAAGCCTAGGAGACTACCGGAGGCCCAGGTACCAGACGCCGGGGCCAGGTCTACCTCTGTACTCACCAGCAGCAGTGGGAGCTATAGGAATCGGAGCAACCCAGCCCCACCGTGCTCTGCTTCACCGTCTCCAAGCTGGATCAATGGGAATTTGAGATAAGAGGACTGAACTTGTCATTTCCAAGTAACTGCATGAATTTTCTGATTTTCACTAAGTACAACTGGTTCCTCAAATTTCATTACACCAACAGCCTGTAGGTACATCTACACAGTAGGGCTTAACTCAAAATAAGCTATGTCAATTGTGTAGCTTATTTTGAAATTGGGAGTGTTTACACAGCACTTATTTCGAAATAGAGCACTCTTCCTCAGACTTCCCTTGCTTTTCATGCAATGAGGGTTACAAGAGTCAGAGTAAGAAGTCTTCCAGCTTGACAGTATTTCAATATTATTTCAAAGTAACTGCCTGCTGTGTAGACGCAGACTAAGTTATTTTGAAATAACTAGTGTTATTTCAAAATAATGTTGCTGTGTAGACTTACCCGGTGAGATACTCTTTGGCTGGAATGAGAGATTTCAATGGCAACTGTTCCATCTCTCACGCAGTGAAGAAACTTTAGGTGTAATGGACATGGTTGCAGGTTCATCAATTAGACATCCCTTCAATGGTGGTTACTAGTTACAGGATTGTTAAATTGCTGAGTTGGCTAGCATCAGCATTCCATGCCTTTATGCTAGCAACTATGAACACCTAGAGGCTGGGCTTTGGCTGGTTTTTTAGCACTTAAGGCCAGATACCTATTGTTTTGGATGCAGTAAGAGGAGCAGCTCCTCCAGCAGGAACCACAGGTTCAGCAGTGGTGGAAGAAAGAGGACAAGGAAAATGAGGATGAGACCAAGCAACTGCTACTAAAGGAGCAGTTTCTAGAGCAGCACTATTTCATGGTGCAGCACTATTTCTGGCTTGGGAAACCAGTGTCTTGTGGTGAGAGAGATTGTTCTGCACAGCTGCAGTGACCAGAAGGGCCTAATAATCAACAAGCCAATTCTAGGTCATTAATTTCCCATTCCACATCCTCTGATTTTACCAAAGGTTATTTCAACATATTCCTTGAATCATATCAATTAGTGAGGTTAAAATGTGTTTAACCATGTAACCGCTAACATTTTCAGCCATTAAATGGTTACATGCAGGAAGGTGCGGAGGCAGCCCTCACCTGACTCCCCATGATGCTGCCTCTGATACTGATGCAGCAGCATAGGGGGCAGCAGCTCCCCAGGATCCATCGTGTTGGAGGAACCAACAACTGTGAAGGTTAACCAATGAGTTCAAGCTCATTGGTTAATTGTATACACAGCTGCATTTTCCTAATATCAGCCATGACTTACTTTGTACTATTTTAGTCTGTCTGGTTCTCTCAACTATTTGTAACATTCATTACAGAAAGCAACTTAATCTACTTTCCATCCATATTTCTTGCTACAATTCATTGTAACTTCTTCTGAACATTCATATACCTTTTACAATTGGTATCATAACTAGGGTAAATATTCAGGACTAATGTGGTCCTTGAGTGCACAAGCAGGGAATGCTGAATAGGAATAAAGAGGCTATTTTACCTCTATATTTAGCACTGCGACTGCTGTGACCATTGCTGTAGTACTGTGTCCAGGTCTGGTCCCAACAATTTGAGAGGGATACCAATAATTTAGAGGGGATTTGGAGAAGAGCAAAAAAATAAATTAATGGATTAGAAAACATGCCTTATATTTTAAAAAACTCAATTTATTTTGCTTTATCAAGAAAGGGTTAGGAGGTGACTTCGTGACAGTCTACAAGTACACACAGGGGAACAAATATTTGATAATGGGCTCTTCAGTCCAGCAGAGAAAAGTATATTACTCTCTACTGGCTGAATATTAATATTGGACAAATTCAGATTGGAAATAGTATGTCTATTTTTAACAGTGAAGGTAACTGACTCATGGACAATTTACCAGGGTCATGGTGGATTCTTCATCACTGGTGATTTTTAAATCAAGCTATCAGCAGTGGAGAATGTGGGTGCACACAGTATTCTGCTGATACAAGGGGTGGAGCAAGGACCCAATGAACTGTGCCACAGGGAGAGTTTGAGACTATCAAGGCACAACATGAGGAAGTCTACTTTGCAGAGGG